>NC_047122.1:19156276-19465185 GCF_902500255.1 Thalassophryne amazonica
AGGTAAAACAAGATGCATCATTGTTCTCACTATTATCATCTGACTTCATAAAATGATACATTATGATGTTTGTGTTCCACTAATCAACAATAAGACCAGTTCAATATTTTTGGTGATGGTTTGTGTTGCTGTTAATTTGAAATGAATATTAGAGCACCGCGCTCGTAGAGTGTAAACCTCCACCAACACGAGCTTCCAATTCCACAAACTTTTACCTTGGAAAAAATTTTCAAGTCAAAGTCCTGTTTGAAGTGAGTTTTCATATTTTAAAATATAATACAAAATCTAGATCAAAAGGGCTTTTCAGTGTTAATATCAAATATCTGCTAAATCTGCAATATGGAAAAGCTACGTATCAAACTTAGTCTATTCATTGAGAGTGACAGTTTGTACCTCATTGTCACAAATGAGAGTGATTGAGGCACTTTTGATTGAGATATAATGCAAAATGTACATCAAATTGGCTTTTCAATAATAAATTTAAATGTCCATAAAATCCACAATATGGATCAGATCTGGATCAAACTTTGTCAGGTGACAGTGGGTGCCAGTCTGCACCTCACTTTCAAATATGAGAGTGATTGGGGCACATTTGATTCAGATATAATGTAAAGTATACATTAAATGGGGTTTCCAATATTAAATTTAAATGGCCACAAAATCTGTAATCTGGATCAGATCCAGACCAACTTTTGTCAGTGGATAAAGGATACCATCCTACATAATGCTGTCAAATATGAAAGATATTCAATCTTATTTGACAGAGTTATGAATTTTTGAAAATTGATTCAATGTTAAAGGATAAGGATTTTTCCAAGATTTTTCCAGACTCTGACCTTTGACCTATGATCTTGAAAATTGAATCAGTTCTTGCCTATCAGGATATGAATCCTCTGTAAAACTTTCATAACAGTGTATGAAAAATTGTGGGTTCCAGGCTGTTTAGAATCAGACAAACAAACGGGTGAAAACATTTATTTGACTTCGTTGGTGGAGGTAATAAATACAGATGTTGCTTCAAAAACACACATTTCCACACAGACTCACATTATTATACAGACACACAATCTGCAGATTTTCCAGTTGTGCAAATATTCTTATTTTTTTTTTCCATTAAACTTTTAATGATAATTATATTGATCTGTGTGTTAAACAGTTATTTTGAGATATTTTGATGAAGGATGTTGGATAATTAAGTTTCTCACCTTTTTCATAGAATATCAGTAAAAGTTAAGGCTTTGGTTTTTGAATAAATAAATAATTTGAGGGACAATAAACTTTTTCTTCCTTGTTGATCTTTTGTAAACATATATTGATGCTAAAACTTGCACCTTTAAACTGTGGACTGGACATGAACGTTCAGTTCACTTTGCTGCTGTTTCAGTCCTTTTCTATTGTGTTGATTTTCAATAAAAGTTGACAAAATTCTCACATCTGTGTTTTGAAATACCGCATACTCATTTTAGATATTAATAAATGTTTTTATAATATAGAAAAATGAAGACATTAAATAAAGTTGTCTCCTGGTGTGTAAAAGCTTAAAGCCGCACGAGTGAATGTGAAGGAAATGAAAATGATGTTTGATGGATATTTAGTTTATCAGTCTGTTTCTGGCAGAATAACACAAAAAGACACTTTGATCCAAAATAAAATGTCCTGATTAGAGGACATCTCAGTGTAAGGGAGATGCTTTGCTTTAGCTATACTTTGTTTTATCTAGTACACCTACCTTGTTCCGACTTGCCTCCCCTTAATCTTTAGTATTGTTAATGTTTTAATAAGGGTGTGGAGGGTGATGGGCCATATGTACATGCTTTAGTGCTGATTTCAGTCCGTTACACTAAACTAACTTACTTCTAAATCCTCCTTAAGTATCTTCCAGTACTTATTTCTTGTTCCCTAAAAGGGAATGTTGCCCATTTTGTGCCCTTTCATTGGCTCCACCTCGACCTGACGTTTTGAGGATAATTAAATTTTGCCTGTTGTTGACTTTTTAAGATAGACTGAAGATGGTGGTACATAGGCTGGATGCAAGAAAGGGTAAAGTAAAACGGGGATTATTATCTTGGGGGGCGTAAAGCCTCGCCAGGTCCTTTGGTTTTTAAGCGACAGCTGGTAGTGTCTGGTGCCAAAGATTAGACTAAACAGTGGGGTATCTAATCCCAGTTTGTGAGATAGTTTACGTGGTGTCAAAAAAATAAGTTTCTTTCTGAATTGGATTTCATATTCTATTTGGATTTACACAACTATATATATATATATATGTTTAACTTTATTCTTAGTTTAATTAACCACCCTTTGTGCCAGTTTTAGGGGCTGGCACAAATTTGACTACTATACGTTCCTGATGTCCACTCCATTTGTCTGGTATAATTACGGGCATTCTCACAGGTTTGTGGAAACTTGCATGTATAATCTTAGTAAAAGTTGATAATAAAATTAGGATAAAATTTTTATAGAAAAAAATGATGTTATAAATGATAAAATTTGTCAGCGGGGGTAGGGGGGAAAAAATACATGTACCAGTACAACATACTATGTACGATGTACAGAGACAAAATATAGAACATTTGTAGTAAAAATAGTGAAAGTCAATAAATTTAAGTCAGTATTTAAGATCATTTTTAAGTTTAAACCAGGAAAATTGTTGAGAAAAAAGGACATTAAAAAATGCAAAAAAAACAAAAAACAAAACTTTTTTTTTTTTAATTATTATTTTTGATTTAATTTCCAAAATTGTGTCAGGGAGGTCTGTATACTCCATCTTCAGATTACAAGACCGGCACTTTAATTTAAGCTGCTGCTATATATAGTCTTATTACTTTATTGATTGTTTGTTGACGGTCTTAATTATATATGAACTTCTAGTTTAATGAACATTGCCTCAAAGCTATTATGTAATTCCTGTCTTCCGGGGGGTTTTCAGTAATATCCTTCTAGTTGGGGGGGTTTTCCTCAACTAACCCCAGGGGGGAAACAATGGTATGACTGGTGAAGATACAAATATTATGTACTAAAGCAATATATGCAATCCCTGTGTTGTGAAGTCTTAAATCATGATATGTACATACCAATGCAAGGAAAATGAACAAGCTCGATTTCTATTGACGCTCTGCACTCTGAAATGGTGAGGAAAAGTCATAGGTCTAGTTTAAAGTCCTAGTTTGAATAATGACATATATAAGGGTTTTAGTAGTAGTTGTACTTTTTTAGGGGGAATAATGGTTGTATTTGTTTATACAACAGCATTAGCTGCTGATCCTTTTCCTTTGGCTTTTAGTATTTGGGAAGGTTTTGGGAAAATATTGGTGAATATGGTTTTTATAGTTTTTGTAATCAGCATTTTTTGGTGAGGGGATATTGGTGGGACTTGAATTTTAGATGTCAGTCATGAATTTAATGGTGTAGGGGAAATATATGGAATAGGTAGTAAAATATTAGTATTTGGGGTGGGTATTATTTTGAACTTTGTTTTTTTGTGCCAGAGATAACATGAGGGCTATGTCATGGGGCTTTGCATGGAGTGAGGTAAATAAGGACAGAGGTGATGGTGTGGTGGTAAATAAGAAGGTTTGAGCTTCTCTGTCTAGAATCACAATGTAGTGTTTTGTTAAACTATATTTACCGTGTAGCAAGATGAAGTGTTAGGTTAGAAAATTATTGGGAATAGGAAATTGGTAGAGTAAGTTATGTATTTTTGTTAAAAGGTGTTGGAACAAAGGGAGTTTCTTCAGAAGTATGATAAGGGGGAGGTAAATGATTTAGTCATTCTATGTTAGTAGATGTACATTCTACAGCTAGTACTTTTCATTTGGAAGAAAAGGCTTCTCAAATAATAAATAGGAGTATAAAGACTGCAATTAATGAGTTGGTAGAGCCTGAGTATCGTTGTGGTATTCTGGCAAGGCCTAAAAAATGTTGGGGGAAGAATGTAAAGTTTACTCCTAAAAATATAGTGTAAAATTGTGCTTTTGAAAATAGGTTATTAAGGGTATAACTTGTAAAAAGAGGGAATCACAATCAGTGTGTGAATCCTGCTATAACTGAATGTGGTTCCTATAGAGAGCACGTAGTGAAAGTGGGCTACTGCATAGTATGTGTCATGGAGAACAATATCTAATGATGAGTTTGCTAAAATAATGCTTATTAGGCCACCCACCCACCTATGAGCCAAGTGCTCATAGGTGAGGAGGTTCTCATGAAATAGCACCTCCATAGAGCGTTGCTAGTCAGCTAAAGACTTTGACTCCTGTTGGGAAAGCAATTACTATAGTTGCAGAGTTAAATAGGCACAAGTATCAACATCTATGCTGACAGTAAATAGTGCAGTAAACCCAAAATTCAAACCCAAAATTAACATACAGATCCATCTTGGGTCTGCTGTGGTGACCCTGAGTGAAAAAAAACAAGTGAGCAGCTGAAGGAACTGACTTATTAAATGAACGACATTTATATAGCACTTTTCCATCTGAATCAGAAGCTCAAAGCACTTTACAATGATGCATTACATTCACCCATTCACACACACTGATGTCAGGGTGCTGCCATGCAAGAAGCTCATCACACACCAGGAGCAGAGGGTTTGAACTGAGGATCCTCTGGTCTCAAACCCACCACTTAACCACTAGATCATCACCTCCCAGTGAAGAACAAAACTAGATGGCCACCAACTTACAGTGGTGGTTCTGTGTCTGCAGCATCATTTCCTGTTCTAACTACAAAAGGATCCAATAATTATCCAGAATCAGAAACAGATCAGAATTTTTCCTTCTGTCAGACTGGATGAAATAAATATTCCAAATCAGATGCTCATTATTGGCATTTATTTATTTAAACCTACAACAACATCATCAATGGAATGTTTCATATGAAATGAGCTTGATAATAAATCCATTGTCATGTTCAGCGTGTTCTGATTCAGAACATTCCCTTCCTGTAGCGGTGGATCAGCTCTGATACGTCTTCCTTACACACCTTTATCCAGCCGTCCTCCCTCATGTGGTACACTAGAACACAGACACACAAACAGGTCAACACACAATAAACCACAGACAGAAAATACAAAATCAAACAAAACAGAAATAGACGTGAATTAAAAACAGCATTAAGTTCACCAGTAGGACAGAAACCCTCTTTTTTTCACTACTTACAGTCAGTTTTTGTTTAATCATCTTTTATTTGATGTTAAGCTTCTCGAATAAAAACTCAAGATAATTTAAGAACATCTTCTCAGTAAAAATTAAGTCCTTTCAGCTGTTCCCTTGTTTTGCACTCGGGGTCACCACAGCAGATCTGAGGTGGATCTGCATGTTGATTTGGCACAAGCTTTACATCGGATGTCCTTCCTGGCACAACTCCACATTACATAGATTAATGTGGCAGGTGTGGGGTTTGAACACATGAACCCTTGGCCACCACCCCGGCCTAAGAACATCTTTTCAGTAGTTATTGGTTTTCATTACCTCCGCCAAGGAGGTTATGTTGTCGGTCGCGTTTGTTTGTTTGTCTGTCTCTTTGTCAGCAGGGTAACTCTAAAAGTTTTGAACGGATTTTGATGAAATTTTGTGGAGTGGTTGGAAATGACAAGAGGAACAAGTGATTAAATTTTAGTGGTGATCCGGATCACGATGCTAATGTGTTAGCATGTCTATGGCATTTTCAATGTTAAAAGTTAGCATTAAGCAGTTGCAGCCGTCATCACGTTCGGGTGATTTGTTTTCAAATTGTAATATTTCTTAAATTTATTTTTGTTTCTATATTAATAATCTAATGATTACCTCTGCCAAGGAGGTTATGTTGCCGTCGCGTTTGTTTGTTTGTCTGTCTCTTTGTCAGCAGGATAACTCTAAAAGTTTTGAACAGATTTTAATGAAATTTTGTGGAGGGGTTGGAAATGACAAGAGGAACAAGTGATTAAATTTTAGTGGTGATCCCGATCCAGATCCCGATGCTAACGCGTTAGCATGTCTATGGCATTTTCAATGTTAAAAGTTAGCATTAAGCAGTTGCAGCTGTCATCACGTTCGGGTGATTTGTTTTCAAATTGTAGTATTTCTTAAATTTATTTTTGTTGAAATTTTGTGGAGTGGTTGGAAATGACAAGAGGAACAAGTGATTAAATTTTAGTGGTGATCCGGATCCGGATCCCGATGCTAACGTGTTAGCATGTCTATGGCATTTTCAATGTTAAAAGTTAGCATTAAGCAGTTGCAGCTGTCATCACGTTCGGGTGATTTGTTTTCAAATTGTAGTATTTCTTAAATTTATTTTTGTTGAAATTTTGTGGAGTGGTTGGAAATGACAAGAGGAACAAGTGATTAAATTTTAGTGGTGATCCGGATCCGGATCCCGATGTTAACGCGTTAGCATGTCTATGGCATTTTCAATGTTAAAAGTTAGCATTAAGCAGTTGCAGCCGTCATCACGTTCGGGTGATTTGTTTTCAAATTGTAATATTTCTTAAATTTATTTTTGTTTCTATATTAATAATCTGATTACCTCTGCCAAGGAGGTTATGTTGTCGGTCGCGTTTGTTTGTTTGTCTGTCTCTTTGTCAGCAGGGTAACTCTAAAAGTTTTGAACGGATTTTGATGAAATTTTGTGGAGTGGTTGGAAATGACAAGAGGAAAAAGTGATTAAATTTTAGTGGTGATCCGGATCCCGATGCTAATGCGTTAGCATGTCTATGGCATTTTCAATGTTAAAAGTTAGCATTAAGCAGTTGCAGCCGTCATCACGTTCGGGTGAATTGTTTTCAAATTGTAATATTTCTTAAATTTATTTTTGTTTCTATATTAATAATCTAATGATTACCTCTGCCAAGGAGGTTATGTTGTCAGTCGCGTTTGTTTGTTTGTCTGTCTCTTTGTCAGCAGGGTAACTCTAAACGTTTTGAAGTGATTACAAGTGATTACATTTTAGTGGTGATCCGGATCCCGATCCGGATTCCGATGCTAACGTGTTAGCATGTCTATGGCATTTTCAATGTTAAAAATTAGCATTAAGCAGTTGCAGCCGTCATCACGTTCGGGTGATTTGTTTTCAAATTGTAATATTTCTTAAATTTATTTTTGTTTCTATATTAATAATCTAATGATTACCTCTGCCAAGGAGGTTATGTTGTGTGATTGAACAAGTGATTACATTTTAGTGGTGATCCGGATCCCGATGCTAAAAAAGCTTGAAACCTTGTAATTGATTAATTGATTTAATTACAGTAAAAACAGAAATCACATTCAAACAAAATGTGATTTCTGTTTTTAGTGTAATTAAATAAATTAATCAGTTACGAGGTTTCAAGCTTTTTTCTTCTTTTTACCTCCGTCAAGGAGGTTATGTTTTCGGTCAGTTTGTTTGTTTGTTTGTCTATCTGTTTGTCAGCAGGGTAACTCAAAAAGGTTTGAACGGATTTTGATGAAATTTTGTGAAGTGGTTAGAAATGACAAGAGGAACAAGTGATTAAATTGTAGTGGTGATCCGGATCATGATCCGGATCCAGGAATTTTTTAAAGGATTCTTCACCATTGCGGGATAGGGGGAATTTTGACATTCTAGTTTCTAACTCCAGAAAAACAAGGCAGAAAGGCTTGAAAAAAATTAGGGTGTAACATAGTCAAATGTTCTATCAAACAACAAAGTTTGGTGATGATCAGATCCGGATTCCGGATATGGTGATCCGGAATATGCAAAAATATAGGGAAAATAGAAAATGTGTCAGTGTGAGGTGCACAACTAACACCAAATTGTACTGATTCAGTAAGGTGTCATCAGATTTGATGTAGCTTCAAATGTTATGGAGCGAGATCCAGAAGAAAACCGCCATTACCGAAAAATCGTTTTTATACAATAACTCATAAAAGTGATTCGAAGTTCTAGTGGTATGTTTTCATGGTCAAGGATGTTAAATATAAAGGAAAGAAAAGTGTATGTATCATAGTTTTGGTTGAAACACTGAATTGTTGAATAGATCACTGTGCCAAGGAGGGAATCTCTTTAGGGTCAGTGACCCTATGGCCTTGTGTAGAGAAGTGTTTCATAAATGTTAAAAAATTCATATATTTGCAGTTTAGTTGAATAATAAATTGAATTTTGTCTCTTATTTGTTTTGTCTATAAGCACATGCAATAACAATATCAGTGCTCAGATGACAGTAGCTTCTGGTTAAAGGTGCAAGTTGCAATAAACTGTGATGCCAAGCGCTAACGATACATGCTGTCCAGTCACAGCAGATGACATCATTGTTAGACTTTTTTAGGTTCAATGATTCCACGGCGTGTAGATGTTATGGCGTCAGTGACCCCATGGCCTTGGCGGAGGTTTGCACTCTGAGTGCTTCTAGTTAACAGTAGTTTAACTATATACAAAATAACTTCATTGATAAAGTAAAACTGAGTGGATTTGGAAATAAAAGTCTGTATCTAATTCAGTACAGTATTTGATCATTTACACGTTTTTCCATAAACAGGAAAAACTTTCAGTCTGAACCCACAATTTCATGAATGATCTCAAAAATCCTGCAAAGACTCGGCTTCAGGAGAATCTGATAGTTTTGAGGCACCGTGAGAAACGGTCTCAGCTCATACTCACTGTTGACGACCCCACCGGAGTACGCGTCCCGGTGCGTGGCGTGAGTGATGCCCCGACGTCCCAGTTCATACGCCTCCTCCACTGTCATGTCTTCTCGGTAGCCGCTGTCCACCACGCCGTATGCGTAGCTGTTTCCACAGCCGGTGGAGAACATGCGGCCAGACAGACGCGTCCCGTTATCATCCACGTAGTACAGACCAGGACCCTGAACACAACACAGTCTCAGCCACGGATAAGAACCTTTTTGTTGCAGAATAAACACGTTACGAGAACAAACCGTGTAAACTGCTCTTCTAAAATCAGACTGATGTGTAGAAAGCAGCATTTCTGGAATAATTTTCAGAATATTTCTCGATGTACATTCAATGTTTCTTCCCAGACTGATTGCAGAAAATCTATATTTTATAGAACATTTCACTGTGGGCAGCAACAGCTCCCTGTGGTGTGCCATAAAAATACAAACAAACAAACACTACAATTCCTTTATTCAGTTTATTTTCTCAGCACCTTCAAGCAGCTCTCCTGTATCTACAGTGGGGGAAATAAGTATTTATCCCCCTGTCAGTTTTGCAGGTTTTCCCACCTACAAAGAATGAAGAGGTCTGTAATTTTTATCGTAGGTACACTTCAACTGTAGGAGACAGAATCTAAGAAAAATAAAAAATCCGGAAAATGACATTGTATGATTTTTAAATAATTAACTTGCATTTTGTTGCATAAAATAAGTATTTGACCCCCTACTAGCCAGCAAGAATTCTGGCTCACACAGACCTGTTAATTTTTCTTTAAGAAGCCCTCTTATTCTGCACTCTTCACTTGTATTAATTGCACCTGTTTGAACTTGTTACCTGTATAAAAGACACCTGTTCACACACTCAGTCAATCACACTCCAACCTGTCCACCATAGCCACGACCAAAGAGCTGTCTAAGGACACCAGGGACAAAACTAGAGACCTGCACAAGGCTGGGATGGACTACAGGACAACAGGCAAGCAGCTTGGTAGAAGACAACAACTGTTATGATTATTTATTAGAAAGTGGAAGAAACACAAGATGACTGTCAATCACCCTCGGTCTGGGATTCCATGCAAGATCTCACTTTGTGGGGTAAGGATGATTGTGAGAAAGCTCAGAACTACACAGGAGGACCTGGTCAATGACCTGAAGAGAGCTGGGACCACAGTCACAAAGATTACATTAGTAACACATGATGCTGTCATGGTTTAAAATCCTGCAGGGAAGCAAGGTCCCCCTGCTCACGCCAGCACATGTCCAGGCCCGTTTGAAGTTCACCAGTGACCATCTGGATGATCCAGAGGAGGCATGAGAGAAGGTCATGTGGTCAGATGAGACCAGAACAGAGCTTTTTGGAATCAACTCCACTTACCATGTTTAGAGGATGAGGACAACCCCAAGAAAACCATCCCAACCGTGAAGCATGGGGGTGGAAACATCATACTCTGGGGGTGCTCTTCTGCAAAGGGGACAGGGCGACTGCACCGTATTGGAGGGAGGATGGATGGGGTCATGTATTGCGAGATTTTGGCAAACAACCTCCTTCCCTCAGTAAAAGCATTGAAGATGGGTCATGGCTGGGTCTTCCAGCATGACAATGACCCCAAACACACAGCCAGGGCAACTAAGGAGGGGCTCCGTAAGAAGCATTTCAAGGTCCTGGAGTGGCCTGGCCAGTCTCCAGACCTGAACTCAATAGAAAATCTTTGGAGGGAGCTGAAACTCCAAACCTGAAAGATTTGGAAAAGATCTGCATGGAGGTGTGGACCAAAATCCCTGCTGCAGTGTGTGAAAACTTGGTCAAGAACTACAGGAAAAGTCTGACCTCTGTAATGGCAGACAAATGTTTCTGTACCAGTTGTTAAGCTCTGTTTTTGTAGGGGATCAAATACTTATTGTATGCAAAAAAAAAAGAAAAAAAAAAGAAAAAAAAATGCAAATTAATTATTTAAAAATCATACAATGTGATTTTCTGGATTTTTTTCTTAGATTCTGTTTCTCACAGTTGAAGTGTACCTACGATAAAAATTACAGACCTCTTCATTCGTTGTAGGTGGGAAAACCTGCAAAACTGACAGGGGGTGAAATACTTATTTTCCCCACTGTATACTGTGGATGTGCTAAATCAAATCAAATTAAATCAGTTTTATTTATAAAGCGCCAAATCACAACAAACAGTTGCCCCAAGGCGCTTTATATTATAAGGCAAAAGCCATACAATAATTACAGAAAAACCCCAACGGTCAAAACGACCCCCTATGAGCAAGCACTTGGCGACAGTGGGAAGGAAAACTCCCTTTTAACAGGAAGAAACCTCCAGCAGAACCAGGCTCAGGGAGGGGCAGTCTTCTGCTGGGACTGGTTGGGGCTGAGGGAGATAACCAGGAAAAAGACATGCTGTGGAGGGGAGCAGAGATCAATCACTAATGATTAAATGCAGAGTGGTGCATACAGAGCAAAAAGAGAAAGAAACACTCAGTGCATCATGGGAACCCCCCAGCAGTCTAAGTCTATAGCAGCATAACTAAGGGATGGTTCAGGGTCACCTGATCCAGCCCTAACTATAAGCTTTAGCAAAAAGGAAAGTTTTAAGCCTAATCTTAAAAGTAGAGAGGGTGTCTGTCTCCCTGATCTGAATTGGGAGCTGGTTCCACAGGAGAGGAGCCTGAAAGCTGAAGGCTCTGCCTCCCATTCTACTCTTACAAACCCTAGGAACTACAAGTAAGCCTGCAGTCTGACAGCGAAGCGCTCAATTGGGGTGATATGGTACTATGAGGTCCCTAAGATAAGATGGGACCTGATTATTCAAAACCTTATAAGTAAGAAGAAGAATTTTAAATTCTATTCTAGAATTAACAGGGAGCCAATGAAGAGAGGCCAATATGGGTGAAATATGCTCTCTCCTTCTAGTCCCCGTCAGTACTCTAGCTGCAGCATTTTTAATTAACTGAAGGCTTTTCAGGGAACTTTTAGGACAACCTGATAATAATGAATTACAATAGTCCAGCCTAGAGGAAATAAATGCATGAATTAGCTTTTCAGCATCACTCTGAGACAAGACCTTTCTAATTTTAGAGATATTGCGCAAATGCAAAAAAGCAGTCCTACATATTTGCTTAATATGCGCATTGAATGACATATCCTGATCAAAAATGACTCCAAGATTTCTCACAGTATTACTGGAGGTCAGGGCAATGCCATCTAGAGTAAGGATCTGGTTAGACACCTTGTTTCTAAGATTTGTGGGGCCAAGTACAATAACTTCAGTTTTATCTGAATTTAAAAGCAGGAAATTAGAGGTCATCCATGTCTTTATATCTGTAAGGCATTCCTGCAGTTTAACTAATTGGTGTGTGTCCTCTGGCTTCAAGGATAGATAAAGCTGGGTATCATCTGTGTAACAATGAAAATTTAAGCAATGCCGTCTAATAATACTGCCTAAGGGAAGCATGTATAAAGTGAATAAAATTGGTCCTAGCACAGAACCTTGTGGAACTCCATAATTAACCTTAGTCCGTGATGAAGACTCCCCATTTACATGAACAAATTGTAATCTATTAGATAAATATGATTCAAACCACCGCAGCGCAGTGCCTTAAATACCTATGGCATGCTCTAATCTCTGTAATAAAATTTTATGGTCAACAGTATCAAAAGCAGCACTGAGGTCTAACAGGATGAGCACAGAGATGAGTCCACTGTCTGAGGCCATAAGATGATCATTTGTAACCTTCACTAATGCTGTTTCTGTACTATGATGAATTCTGAAACCTGACTGAAACTCTTCAAATAGACCATTCCTCTGCAGATGATCAGTTAGCTGTTTTACAACTACCCTTTCAAGAATTTTTGAGAGAAAAGGAAGGTTGGAGCTTGGCCTATAATTAGTTAAGAAAGCTGGGTCAAGTGATGGCTTTTTAAGTAATGGTTTAATTACTGCCACCATAAAAGCCTGTGGTACATAGCCAACTAATAAAGATAGATTGATCATATTTAAGATCGAAGCATTAATTAATGGTAGGGCTTCCTTGAGCAGCCTGGTAGGAATGGGGTCTAATGGACATGTTGATGGTTTGGAGGAAGTGACTAATGAAAATAACTCAGACAATTGGAGAGAAAGAGTCTAACCAAATACCAGCATTACTGAAAGCAGCTGAACATAAAGATATGTCTTTGGGATGGTTATGAATATTTTTTTCTCTAATAGTTAAAATTTTATTAGCAAACAAAGTCATGAAGTCATTACTAGTTAAAGTTAAAGGAATACTCGGCTCAATAGAGCTCTGACTCTTTGTCAGCCTGGCTACAGTGCTGAAAAGAAACCTGGGGTTGTTCTTATTTTCTTCAATTAGTGATGAATAGTAAGATGTCCTAGCTTTACGGAGGGCTTTTTTATAGAGCAAGAGACTCTGTTTCCAGGCTAAATGAAGATCTTCTAAATAAGTGAGATGCCATTTCCTCTCCAGCTTACGGGTTATCTGCTTTAAACTGCGAGTTTGTGGGTTATACCACGGAGTCAGGCACTTATGATTTAAGGCTCTCTTTTTCAGAGGAGCTACAGCATCCACAGTTGTGCTCAGTGAGGATGTAAAACTATTGACGAGATAATCTATCTCACTCACAGAGTTTAGGTAGCTACTCTGCACTGTGTTGGTATATGGCATTGAAGAACATAACAAAGAAGGAATCATATCCTTAAACCTAGTTACAGTGCTTTCAGAAAGACTTCTACTGTAATGAAATTTATTCCCCACTGCTGGGTAGTCCGTCGGGGCATCAGCAGTGTCTTTAGGGCACAACCTCGTTCACCTGTTCGCACCTGTTTGTCCCATCCACAGATCATACTGCCGATAGACAGACCCATGCCTCTGTAGCCCAGCATCATGTTGGACAGCAGTTTGGATGCAGCAGACACAGAAATCCTCTGGTTGTTCCTCAGCCTGTACAGCCTGCAGATAAAAAACAAACAAACAACAACTCAAGCAATTGATCAATCAATCAATCAATCATTGTCTGTACTCAATGTGTCAACCATGAACTTCATATAATACGCAATGCCTTGTCTGGCAAAGTTCAAGAAAGTGTGAACTAATCCCAGCATCATCATCATCATCATCATCATCATCACAATCAACAAAATTTAATGCCCACTTTATCTCATCACCAATATAATTTAATAATTAAGGCAGAAAAAAATTGAAGTAAAGTTAAAAAATGATCTCCGTCTTGATGCAGGTAACGATATAGAAGTAAATCTGTTAAAGACACTCGGCGCTGACCGACCTGCACTCTTTGGCCAGGAGTCTCTCCCAGTACTGACAGTCAGCTGCGCTGCCCGACATCGTGCCCAGCAGGTACGGGTTGATCTCAATCACCTTGTTGGTATCTTTGGAAGCTGCAAAGATGTAACACCCAACAAGGAGTTAAAAACTGACATTAAAACAGCAGGTGGAAACGTTCAAAACGACATTTTATCCACAACTTGACAAAATTTAGTCATCATTTAAAATTTGGGACGTAATCTTCTTGTAAATTAGCATCTCTGTTGGTTATGCAAATGGAAAATATGTCTTTTTTATTTATAAGAAGATGAGGTATAACATTATGACACAGCACAGGTAATTATAGGTTCACTGATTATATCTTAGTACTAATGAGCAGTAATATACAGCGCCACTTTGCTTTAGCTTCCTTTAATTCCTTGTAGCTTAAGTTTGTTTTTTCATGTCCTGGTGCCTCATTGAGACATTTAATTGACCTTGACCTGATTAAAAATTCAGTTTGGTAGAACAATCTACAATTAATGGTTAATTACTAGGCATGCCAGAGGTCGTGCAGATTGTAATCACTCATCTTCACTTTTGTACAGAATAACTTGAAAATGGATCAGCAGACTTTCAACAGACTTAGTACGAATTTTCCTTATGTGAGCGTCTCCAAATTATTACATTTTGGAATTGCTTGGTCAAAGACCAATGGTAAACTTTACAAACAAATAACCAAAAATCACATTTTCCAGGATATCTCCACAATCAATGTGGCTACAGAAGCAGAAGAGTGATCCAAAGCTTATATGGATCAGCTAATCATTTATCATTACATGGTATATGTGACATCATTATGACATCAACAATATGCCATGAAATGACATCATTACAGTCTGAAAACTTGTATATTTGGCTCACACAGGATATCCATCGCCATGCAGTCTCTTTCCGAATGAAAGCTGGGATTGCTTGTATGTAACAGTCTCTATGAATGGATGGACAGATGCCTGGATGGATGAATAAATGGATGTACGCAGCAAACGTTGTGGTGTTAATTTAACTTTTTCCCTGACTATATTTGATCCTGCTTAAAATAGTGTTAAACCAAATCTGATGGAGTTTCATTCATCCTCCAGCCCTTTACATAACCCTCAGAGGTCCATGGACTCGCCCTCCAATCCAAATCTATGGGTGTTTAATAGCAGTGGCGGCGCCAAGGGGGGGCTTAAGCCCCCCAATAATGAGCCAAGCCCCCCTAGCTCCCCCCAATAATTCTGCCAATAATGTGAATAACGACTGACATATTTGTGGATCTCAACTGCAGTTTTGCGCTGAGAATGTCTCAATATTGCGTAACTGATCAAAGTGATGAATGTGTGTGTTTGGTGATCCATCAATGCTGAATCACCGTTCACAAACAGAATTTTCAGTTTTGCAAATAAACATTTATTTGTAAAAACCCACACAGAAGTTACAAATCAGAAATTTGTGTTTGTGGATCATAAACCACGTGATTCTAAGTGATGTGTGTGCACTGATACCACATTTTAGAGGAGCACGGGTAACTAAAACATATACCTTGGTATTTATAAAGCAAATTACTATATATTGTTCATTTTGAGGACATTTTGTGGAGCCGCTCCAACTTTTACCCCATTTTTTTCCTGGCGCCGCCACTGTTTAATAGTCTGGACCAAATGATTTTCCGCATGTTGCCAGATCTGCGTTATTACCCAAGTAGTTGCCTGCTGAGGCTCTGGAGTCCACGGCCACTATGACTCCGTGTCTGAACTTGAAGGCCAGGGTGGTGGTCCCGTGGTTCAGGTCTATACACACCCCCTCCTCTCGGTTACAGGACTTCAGAAACCCTGACGGCTGAAGAGAAAGCGAACATGAGACGTGCGTAATGGCGCTGCGCACGGAAGAGAAAATAATAGTGATGTTCATATTACAACCAAACATGATCTGACACCAACTCTTGACTGAAAATAAATGCAGAATATGACATTTGATCAACAAATACACGTCACGCGGTGAGAACAAGAGACGCGTAAAATGACAGAAACGCGTCTGACGCGTCCAACTCAGCAGCTTCTGCGCAGGAGATCCAGAATATAAATTTACTGCTCAAACTAATAATGTACTCACATCTGCACCCAGCGGGACAGCAAACTCCTGGATTTTGGTCCCGAAACTGTAGTGGTTTGTTCGGTGGGTCAGTGGCGCTGAGAGGATCCGTCCACGGAGCTCAGAATGAGGCTTAAAACCACTGACTTCAAAAAGAGCCATATCCTCTGTTAAAGCGCACTGACTACAGCCAAAAATATTTTACAAATATGCGAATCAAGTCTTCAAAAATCGTCAAGGCGACCGACGTCTCATCGGGAATAATTTCCTTGTCGGAGAATTCGAAAGTGAAAGTTTTTTAATCGTTTCTACAACATAGCTTGTATTGTTTCCAAATTAACTGCAAAATTTTAATTAAAGAGATTAGGCCCGAAACTAATGCATATATATGAAAAAAAAAACCTCGATTTAATTTCTTAAAATGTTGATTAAAACCTCTGGCATCTAAATCAAAAACTCAAAAGTGCAAAAACCAATAAGAGAGCTTCATATTCTGTCGTCATCTGTTTCTAAGCAGAACTGCAGCGACCAGGTTTTGAAGAAGCCTGTAAAATTAAAATATCAGCATTTGAGTCAGTAAAAAACCAAAACAATGTGATAATCACAGCTGTTTATAAATATTTTATTTATGGTTTTTAATGTGTAATACATATTGTAAAAATCAGTGTTATAATCTTATTCTTTTATTAACAGATTAACGACATTTTCTGAACAATTAGTCATGTTGGAATGTAGCAGCAGAAGACTCGATCAAACCCTTGAGACAGATGTTTGTTTAAAACATGTTTGCTGATAAAAAGAAAAAAAAAAGGATGTTGGTTTTAAATGGCTCAGGCTGTGTCCGTGTCCATCCGCTGCACCGTCTCCTGCACAACCTCCAGCTTCAAAGGAATAACTTTCTCTGACAAAACCGCGGTGGTGCCTGGACGATATGTGTACTTGTGTTTCCTGGCAAACGGACACAGGTGTTAAATCACCAGAGAGGCTGATCATTCTTACAGGAGAACAGAATGAATCATATTTGCTGCTCACGTTGTCCCACCTGTTGTCTTTGTACTTGGACTCCTGGTAGGGTCTGATGTAGTCTACACCTCGTTTGGTGATAACGCAGATATCAATGTTGTGTCCTGATCCGAGGTCATTCATGATGCCTGCCTGGATGGCACCGCGCACCAGCTCCTTCGCCTCTTCCAGCTGAGAGAGTCGAAGTTAAAGAGGGCAAAGATGGACAGATGGATCATTTTATCAAGAAACTGACCTTTGACTGGTGATTTAGGGATATTTGCAGATGTACAGTGTTGTAGGGGTTAGATTGTGGCTAAGACCTACAACTCTGCACTGGCACGGTGTCTTAGTGGTTAGCACTGATGTCTCACAGCAAGATGGTCATGAGATCGCTTCCTGCCTTTCTGTGTGGAGTTTGCATGTTCTCTCCGTGTCTGTGTGGGTTTTCACTCAGGATGGATTCAATGCAGAGGACAAATTTCATTGTCTATGTTGTACAGTACAATACAAGGATCTTATCTATAGAAACTACCAGCTATAAGCAGAACTACAGCTTGTTTTTGATTTTATGTCATGGAAGTTGATACATCCGCCAAGAATGTAATGAAATCATTGGCGTTTATTTATTTGTCTCTCTGTCCGTTAGCAGGATTACGTCAAAACTACTGTACAAATTTTGACGAAATTTTCACCACAGATAGATATTAGGCCATGGAAGACTCCATTAAAGTTTGGAGGTGATCCGGTGTAGCAGACCGAATGGTCTGCCCCTAAAAATCAGTCCGCCTTTTGCATCTGTGCATGCGCCATTTCGGACCACAGCAGCACGTCTGAGATGGAGTCTCTTCACCCAAAGCAATCAAATGGATTAATGTGATTATTAACTATCAGATGATGAAGGTAAAACCTCTTAAATCATTCTAAAGTCAGTTTTAAGCAGAAAAGAGGTGAAATTCCATGATGCTCTGAAATGTCCGACGTGCCGTGAACGCATCAGCTAGCAGCTCGTTTAGCCGCAACTCTCTGATCACTTCTGCCACCTTTTATGATGAAATAATGCTGAATTTATGCGGAAATGATTGTTGTACAAAAGCTTCAGATATCTGTCGCTGAGATAGATGATGACTGGAGTGCAGTTTGAAGCAGAAACAAGCTGTTAATCCATGAACCACGTCATTAGCGGGACTGATTTTTAGGGGGACCGTTCGGTCAGCAACACTGGATCTGGATTCTGGATCAACATTTCACTTTATACAGGCTTTGAAGGATTACTGTTTACA
Source organism: Thalassophryne amazonica (assembly GCF_902500255.1). Taxonomy (NCBI): domain Eukaryota; kingdom Metazoa; phylum Chordata; class Actinopteri; order Batrachoidiformes; family Batrachoididae; genus Thalassophryne; species Thalassophryne amazonica. Next base: position 19,174,558 of record NC_047122.1, read on the forward strand.
GGATTACATGGAAAAAACATGCTAATGTATTCTCACCAAATTTGCACGACAGATAGATATTAGGGCATGGAAGAATCCATTGAATTTTGGAGGCAATCCGGGTCTGGATCCGGACTCTGGATCAAGATTCACTTTATATAGGCTTTGAAGGATTACTGTTTGCAGGATTATGTGGAAAAAAACTATTTATGTATTCTCACCAAATTTACACAACAGATAGATATTAGGGCATGGAACAATCCATTGAATTTTGGAGGCAATCCGGGTCTGGATCCGGAGTCTGGATCAAGATTCACTTTATATAGGCTTTGAAGGATTACGTCAAAGCGACTTAATGGATTTTCACCAAATTTTCACCAGACATTGGTGTTAGGACTTGGAAGACTTCATTCAAATTTGGAGGTGATCTGGATCCAAATCTGAATCAGGATTTCACTTTGTACACTTTTAAGGATTACGTCAAAACTACTTCACTGATACAACATCACAATATAAAACCAAGAGACTATTTTGTTTTAACTTGTGAATTAAATATCAGATTGATGATGTGGAATCCGGATCCAGGTAAAGTCTGGGTCACAATGTGAATCACGTATCTTTCATTTTGAGTCCTCGTCAACACTTGGTCGACCTCAGAAAACTCGGATTGCTTGTTATCTGTCCTCCTGTTGTGTGCTTCCCAAACAGGTGGTGTGAGGAGCAGAATCCTCTTTACTTTTAAAACAACATGCACAAACACAGACTCTCTCTGTGTCTAAAGGGCATTTTTAGTTGCAAACTTTTACAGTTTTTTAAAGAAGTCAATGGTTTTACAATATGCAAGTTTTACTGTTGAAATCAGGTTTAATTGTTTCACTGATACAAGTGGTGATTGAGAAGTTTTGGGCCTGGCCCAGATAAAGTAGGCCTTGGTTCTCCATCTTTTCCATTCTGACAAACCAACATTTCTCAAGAATGTGTGAAGTTTTCACTCATTGGGTGTAATGTTGAAAAATTTCTCTGAATGTAAAAGACGGAGAACCATACCCTACATTTTCTGGGTCAGGCTCAAAACCTCTCACGTCTTACAACAAACTTGTCATCTTCTTTTATCATTACTAATCAGGTCTGTAGAGGATAAGTGTGTAAAGGTCTACAGCTGTCCAGATAATGTACCTCCAGACCAGGTTTATATCCATCCTCTAGAATCCCAAGTGCAGCCAAATCACCAGATCCTGTATGAACACAAAGTTAAATCACCAGAAAGCACAGAATAACAGATAGAATGAAGTAAAAAACAAAACAAAACACAAGACATAAATAGCTGCATCACAAGGAAATGTGCTATAATTTCTGCATATATTTAAGAAAACCAAATGGGATGTATTTTCTCCATCATTTAAGATCATTTGGAGCTACATGACAGATACTCCTACTATTTTATACTTCTGTTATTCTCAGTGTACTGCAGTATTGTGGTACAACTGCCTGTCCACTTCTGTAAAATCTGGAAACACTTGTTAAAAATCTGTTCAAAAATTGTTGGTCAGCCTTTAGAGGGTCTGTATGAGTCCTCTTATCACAACAACACAATAAGGCTGGCAAAAAACATCATCTCTGACACTAACCATGTTCTGAGAAGTGAATATGTCCTTCTTCCATCTGGACACCAATACAGTGTTCCACGGTTTAATAAGGTCAGACAGAAACATTTTTTTTGTACATCGGTCGATACTTAAACTAAATAAGGAGCTTAATCCATAACAACATTATCAAGGCTGCAATGCAAGTAAATTTTTTGTTTTATGGATTGTTTGTTTGTGAAATATCTTTGTCTTATTTGTGTTGTTTATGTATTGTGTTGTAACGGAGAAACTGAATATGTAAGACAAATTTTGGATCTCTGATCTGACAATAAAGTATTATCTTATCTTATATAGATATATGTTGTATGATTATAGTTGTAGAACTCTGAAATTTACACAAACATTAAGTCAGTTTTGCTGTTGTCATGTCAGTATTTATTTCAAAGCCTTTTATTTTATCTATTTTTTTGGACCTTTTACTATTGTGTTGTTTTTATCTTGTCTTTATCATTTGTATACTTTTATACTTTATGGTTTGGTATAATTTATTTTATTGTTTTATTTATTCAAAATTTTATGGACTGAGAAAGCCTTTCTAAAACACATTTCATTGCAATTTTATTGTATGTTGTACTTTTAAATGCATATAATAATACAATGAAGCTCTAAAGTACAACTTAACCAGCTTTTGAATAGTTGCAGTTTGAAACCTACATACATCAACCTCTAAACATGTGTTCAAGCTACAACCAGTTACTTAATGGTTACCTTTTTAAATTTCAAAAATATCCGTGCACAGTCTCAAACGTTCCTTGAGGTATTTACAGTCTTTGTTGGAGCCACGGGTTCTAATGAGTGCTGATCTCTGTGTGCTTAATAAAAGTCTTGTTTTTTAATATATCACATACCCATAACAACGTATGGTTCCTTGTTGACACTCCCATATGGCCCCACTGTGTACATGTGGTTCCCAGTGCAGTCTACTCCTCCCAGTATGAGACTGGCTCCGATGTGCCCGTGATACCTGAGGAGCACAGGAATCAAGATATCTGAGAGCTTTCACAGCCACTCACAGCTTCTGCGTTTTTTAATTCAGCTCATGGTAAAGTTCTGTTTCCAGGTGTGGTACAAACCTGTACAACATATCCTGCAGTATGTTGACGGCCATGATGATGCGAGGGTTCCTCCCGCTGTTCAGAGAGAAGATGGCGAGGTTGGAGGAGAGGAGGTCCGTGGTCTTCTCTGTATCTGCTGCTGTACCTGCTCCACAACAACTAGACGTGGAAAATAAGGAATTAGAGATAGAGGTTGGATTAGCACCAACCTTCACTTTTTTAACTGAGATATACATATTTTTGGAGTTTTTCACAAATGTGATTAAAATGTTATGTTTCATACCATCAAAGGGGTTATTTAATACTGGAATAAGGTTATGGGGAGGACCGGAACCCTTCCCCTTCAGCACATCTATGAGCAGTCTGTGTATAGACGAGCACAGAAAATACTCTGTGATCCATCCCACATCCTCCATCAGGAGTACGAACTTTTACCATTTGGGAGACGATACAGAGTCCCCAAGTGCAAACTGAACAGATACAAGAACTCTTTTGTTTCAACCTCAATTAGACTCTTGAATGCTGCAGGGGTTGTCCGGGAGCAGCGTTAAGGGCTTTGTGCACAGAAATTTGTATGCATGTGTAGGTATATATATATATATATATATATGTGTATGTGTGTGTGTTTACCCGGATGTGTATGTGCATGTGTACAAGTAAGGTGTGTACTTTAACTTATTATCTGTTTTAATATGGTTTTTATCAGTTTTATTATACTGTTTTAATTGTAATTTATATTATGGGAAATGTGCAATATGCTGATGAGTTTTCTATAGGCATGCCAGCAGTGTACTGTTTTGTTGTTGTATTTATTGATTTTTGAGGCAGAAATGTTTGCAGAGCACTTGAAGTCCAAGACAAATTTCCCTTTGGGGACAATAAAATGTATCGTATTGTATAGCAAGGAACTGTTAAATAATAAAACTGTAAAATGCTCAATTTTCATGTAGTTTGTGCTTCACAAATGTGTAAAATTGCTTTTTTCTGCTTGATTAAAGTCAAATTTTGTAAATGTTTTCTTCCAAGGACAGACCAGTTACAGTCTTCAAACATTTAATGTGGTTTAAAACAGATATGATCTTATAATTAGTTTTAAATACTTTTAAAATTGTAATGGACTATCTTAAACACATTATAATCATAGAATTAAGTCCCTTCACCTGCTCTCTTGTTTTCGACACAGCATATGCAAGGTGGATCTGCATGCTGATTTAGCACAAGTTTTGCCCTTCCTCACACAACTCCACATTACACAGAGAAATGGCAGGGGTGAAGTTTGAACCAACAACCTTCTGCACTGAAACAAAGCGCACTAACCACTTGGCCAACATCGCTGTGAATATGTTGTTGTGTTAAATATAATAATATATATAAGTAAATATAATAATAAAACTGGCAGAAAGTGTTGAAAATGACAGTGGTTCTGCAATACCTCGGAGAAGGGGAAGATCAAAGGTCTGTCCCAATAAGAAACCAATGCTGCAGAGATCAGTGAGCAGTGAGGAGGAGTCAGATGCTTATGCATCTGATGGAAACATGAATTCACAGAAAAGGGATCGAGGTAGGCCCAGGAAGGGGGACAACACAGTGGGGTCAGCGCCAGATATGTCCCAAGGAATCTCAAAGAGAGGGAGGGGAAGGCCCGGAATGAGTAGAAAGAGGAGCAGAAATCAACAAATGGTGACAGATGGTTCACAAGTTATTAAGCAGATAAAGTTTGTTCAGTCTCTTATTTGCGTAAATGGCATAAACTCCTTTTACTTATTATACTAAACTGGTATGTAGAATTTATTGCAGAATTTTTCTGTAGTTGTAATTTAGTTTTCAGTTGTAGTAGGGAGGGGTGTTATTTCAAAAAATTTGGAAATCTATAAATGTTTGCATGGAATATGGAAATATACAGTACATGGAATAAACCATAACAGTATAATTTTTGGGTCATTTGGTTCCAAAAACCCATATGGACGGAACGTTTGAAAATTTCAAGTAACGTGTGTGTCGTATACAGTGTTGCCACAGTTACTTTGAAAAAGTAACTTAGCTACTTTACTGATTACTCAATTGTAAAAGTAACTTAGTTACTTTACTGATTACTCAATTGTAAAAGTAACTAAGTTAGATTACTAGTTACTTTTTTAGTTACTTTCCCCAGCTGCCGACAACAACCCTCTGCCACCTCAACATGACAATGATACCTGTTTTGCCAAAACTCACTTTATAGTCACCCTTTCTTGACTTCAATGAAAATAAATACTTGTTTTATAAAAAGTAAAATAAAGACGTCTTTCTTGACCTCATATTTAACTGTTGACAGCACTGTAACAGTAAAACTTGCAATTTCGAGCCTACATTGTTTATAAAGGTAACTATTAAATTCTAACATTTTTCTAACATTTAAATTCTCTCTAAACATTTTACTTGTCGAAATTATTATTATTTTAAGCAATATTAGTTGTAGTAAAAAACGGCTTCAAAATTGCACCTTTAATCTAGGGGTGTTGTGAGGGGCACATCCTTGCCCCACGCCCCCATTCCATCTGGATTCGCCCCTGCTTTGGCGTTTGAGCACAAAGAATGGATAACATTTATTTATGCAGAAAACATGACCAGATTTACAGGTAAGAAAGTTTTATTGCGTTTTCACATCATGTGGTCCTCAGAAAGAGAGTTTAGGTGCATTTGAGTGGAAAATAGTGTTAGTTGTTGACGCGTCACGGAGGATCAGCTGTTTTTAACGACCAGATACAGAGCAGCTCAGCTCAGAATTATAAATAAAGGAGGAAAAAAAGTATAAAAATGTCTTTGTAAAATTCAGTGCAGGTGTGCTGATCACTGCGCTTTAAGAGGTGAGGACGAGTCGAGCAGCTGCAAAAAACCGTGGATGAAAAGCTCACAGCTCGCTTAAAGTGGACAGTTCAGTCGAACCCCGACCTCCTGCCCACAGACCAAGTTTAATGCTGTTATCGACCCACAATGAAAAATAATAGTAACGCACAGTGACATGGAGAAGTAACTTTAATCTGATTACTGATTTGAAAAGATTAACGCATTAGATTACTCGTTACTAAAAAAAGTGGTCAGAATAGAGTAACGCGTTACTAAGTAACGCGTTACCGGCATCACTGGTCGTATATCTGCTTATAATTAGTTAATTGTGGCCATGTCATTCTTTACATGTGATGATTTTACTCAACTGATGTTCCTGAAATAAAAACGACATAGATTTTGTTTGTTACGATTGACCGTTAACATATGAACTGAAATTAGGTTTTTTGTCAATTACTCTTAAAAAACACCAGATAGGCTTACTGTTACTACAGAAGTTGAATATAAACTTGGGGTCAAGCAACATTTGGAGCCAAATTTCAAGTCTCTAGGTGCAGTGGTTCTCAAGATATGACATTTTCGTTGATATTTTTGGCGATTTTTGAACCCGATATCTTCACTGGCTCCGTCCATATGGGTTTTTGGAACCAAATGACCCAAAATTTATCCTGCTATGGTTTATTCCCTGTATATTTCCATATTCCATGCAATCATTTATAGATTTCCAAATTATTTGAAATAACATCCCCCCCCAAGTTGTAGTGTTTGTCCATTTTAGTGTAACGCACAAGTTGGGTCCCTCAATTTTTCAGGGAATGACTCTGAGGAAATAATAATAATAAACACCCCTGACATTGGGGTGAATGTGAGGCATTATTGTAAAGAGCTTAGAGCGTGTGATGCAGATGGAAAAGTGTTATATAAATGCAGTCTATTTACCATTTAACTGGTTTAAAAGTGTATTTTAAATCACTAAATATGACAAACTGATGATGTAATCTTTGTTTTTTTTAATGTTTTTCACACAAAAAATAATTTGACAACTGTGTGGATTCAAAGAATTCATTTATTTATTTATGGTATTATTCTATTTCCGTTATACACTAAACCATTAAGCAAATAATCATAAAAATGAAAGGCAGGTTCATTATAATCCTAATAATCCTAATCCTAATAGCTATTTGTCACTCATATTTGTTCCAGGTTAAGAGTTGGGTACACAAAAAGGATTTAGAAATGCATGTGTTTTCATGCACGTGACAGCTGCATGACGTGGCCAGAGGCTCTTGTTGGTGCAGCACCAGTGTAATTAGATTTTTTTTCATCTGTCACCTGACTATCATCCCAAATACTTACTATATATTTGGAGAAATGTAATGGATCTTGGCACACGCCTTATCTGCCACCACTTCACTGGACGTGGCTCTCGTGTCGGCGCCCAGAACCACCCCATCCTGCACAACACAGAAACAAACTCAACTCACACCAAAATCATCTGACAGCTTCATAACGAAAGCTGCTGTCAAACTGTGCAGCCATCCAGGGTGTGCATGAGGGCAGTAAGGATGTCTGGACACCAACAGCAAACAGGTGTGTGTGTGTGAGACTGGACTGTGTTATAAATCATTTCTGCATAAATAAAACACACAGACAGTCAGGGGTAATGTATTAATAAGTCACAGTACATGTGGCTCAGCAATCAAACTGTTGAAGTCCCAAGTTTCCATTATTATTATTTTTTTTTTATAATCCTTCCATTTTCAACATAGACTGCAGGGACTTTAGCACTTTGATGGACAGGTGAGGTATGACACGGCCTTAAACTCATCACAGTGTGGAAAAATTAGCCTTTATCACTCTTTTATTAAGTTTTCTTTATTATCATTTTAAATATGAAAATGAAGATTAAGCTCCAGCAGTGGGATGGACCTGAAACGATTTGCCGCCTTGTAGTCAGAATTTCCCATCTAGTCTCACATTTTTTTTTTTGTGCCTCAGTCACGAAAAGCGACTGCTTTTTATGACACTTTTTTTTTAAATTTTGCTATTTATAACCTTCTCCTTCTCCTAACCATAACTATAGTATATACATATTGGTATACTATATACATATATAGTATATGTATATAGTACATACTATAACCATGACCCTGCCAGACCCCCCCTTTTACCCCATATTTTGTGCCCCCGCCACAAAATGAATTTGTGCCCCCCGTTACGAAAAACACCCCATTTTTGAGCCATTTTAAATTAATGTACTTTTCGTAACCCAGTCCCACGAATTGCTGTGAGACTGTGTTACAGAGAAACAGCTCATTTCATAGAGACCCGTTTATTGTTGATGTTATTTTTTTGGATGCTTCAGTGTTTATAGGGTACATTTCTTAAAAACTATCACTTGCTAAGTCGGATGAAACAGTGTATAATATGACCCCTATAAACCTTAATTCCCTGTGTGACCGCAGGACCTTTGTGGCCGGGATGGCGGTGGGATCGCTCGCACTAAAGACCATTCCTCTACCAGGTCAGCCAAAGGGGAAATCCCCCTTAGCCAAGCTAGCGGAACATCTTTTCAATCAGGACCTGGGACCTTCATCCCGCTACACCTGTTTAACTGGATTTACTAAGAGCAGTTTAGGAGTGTCTTGCTCAAAGACACTCCAGCAGACTAGCAGCAGTTTGGGACCTTCTGTGTTGACCCCTGGTGTTAATTTCTGGGATGGATGTCGTTTTTCCTTTGAACAGTTCAAACGTCACACTCACCTTGAACACCACTCCTGCTATGGTGGTGCCTGTTTTCAGGGCTTTGGGGGTCTGTCCGTCCAGGTGACCCTCCAAGGCAGCATTCCTGCAAACAGAGAGACGGGGCTTCATCATGCCAATCAATAAATGACATATAGATACATAAGAATAATCAATAACATAATCTGAAGCCTTTTTGCTTGTAAACTGGGAGAAAAAAAAAAACAGGCAGGAAAAAAGTTACTTTCACTTTCGAACGCTGAGACAAACACACTTTGATTTGAAGTGTTTTTATTCTCAAGTGTCTCTGCAGTGAAATAAAATCGTTACCTTGCTGTGTTTTCGAAACTGAATCCAGCTGCGGGCGTCCGGAGTTGATTTGACAGCGACATCCCGGAGGTGAGCGGCTCGTCGGCGGCCGTCGGAGCGCCGGAGGTCGCTGTTCACAGCGTCGATCTGCTTTCGATTTTAACCTGAAAAATGGAGACGCACTCACAAGTCCAAGGAGTCAGTACCGGGGTGAGTAAATCCGTATCAGATCCCTGTCGCTTTATTCCGTGAATCATGTGCCATTAACGCTCGTTTCAGCGTTAAATTAAATGATCGATAATCGCTCATTCGTGGATGAATAGATGCTGAAGTATGTTTAGTTCTTTTGAAAGTGTTAATGTTTCATTATCAGGAAATGCTGCAGCGCATGGTTTTATTTACATGTTTCGCAGAATAATCATAAAATAAAAGGATACCGCATATTCATTTTCCTTCAAAACTGTTGATTTGGATTTAGAACTCCAAATCCCAGAATCCACAGCGACAGAAGGAATGAATGAATGGACCACCCTGCTCATAATGCCGCGACTTCTCTGCTATTTTGGCATTGTGGGATAGCTCGCGCCCACAGATTGAATTCGCCGGACTACTTTCGCCACACTCTCACGAGCGCCACTAGCTTAGTTTATGACAACCTAAAAATAGACGCTCTCGTTATGGCCGAACAACTGTCCAGTTTCTTGGTATTCTGTGTTAGTACGCGCCCGCGGCCGACTTGCTTGTTGAATTCCTGCGCAAAAAGTAGTTCCCGGATAATTGTGATATATTCCTGTGAGATAATGAGTATATCTCATCTAAATTAATTCTAAAATTTACCAGTAATAAAATTATAAAGATAGCTGAAGTTTTAAGAGTGGCCGTAATAAATATTTAAGAAACTTAAAGTTTATGAGCAACTTCACCTGTTATTGCTCAAGCACACTGTAAACATTGACACGATGGAGTTTGATGCAGAAGAGTTCAGAAAGATACGATTGGAATGGTTTGATTACCATTTACAGCCACTTTTAGCTTGTCATAAGCTAAGCTAGTGGCGCTCGTGAGAGTGTGTGAATGGACAGGTAAACCCAGTCTCACGGCATGTCATGATTCAGCTGCACAAAATATACATTAATCTATTGATTCGTCATATTGTCACAAAAAGTGCAAAATTTTCATCATGGGAGCACGAATTCATTCTAATTCATTCCATGAAGGGTGCACGTACTTAAAAGTGCAGCGGGGGGCTCGGGGGTGGTTAAGGTTAGGGTTAGGGTTAGGGGTAGGAGTAGGGTTAGTAATAGTAAGGTAAATAAAAACCCCGTCACGAAAATCTGAATCATGTCGTGATGGGAGCACAAAAAAAACCCATCACCATCTTGGGCAAAATATACAGAGTATTAAAAGTGCCACAATAAAAAATAAAGTCCTTCAATAACTATGATTTTTTTTAAGGTCCACTATGGAAATTAGTCTATTATATTCTTGTTTTCCTTGTTTATGACAAATGTTTACTGTGCAGATATTTATTTTCCTTTTAATTTTGTTATAATCCTTATTGTGTATTTCTGTGATATATCTATACTGTGATATGACGTTATAACACTAAATAAATCAGCTCCGTTCTGCTGTCAGAGTTGTTTAAATAGTGTGTGTGTTCTGTGCCCAGACCACCATCCTGGCTGCCACGTTTGATGGAGGGGTCATCATCTGTTCAGACTCCAGAGCCTCCATTGGAGGGTGAGGATGCTGCGTCCCGCCTTAGACACACAAACACAACAGAAACCCTGTTTCACAGCATATTAATGCCTAAATTAAAATTGTTATACCAGAACAAATCGAAGCTTATTTAATGCAATGTTTAAGTGCTATGCATTGCACTTAAAAAAAAATTCTAAAAGCGTGCAAGTTCTGTAAGGTTTCATGGATGGATTTTAATAGTGATGATGATGTCATAATCAAGAATGTTGTTGTTTGTCACAATGAAAATGAATAGTTATAAAAAGGAAAAATGTTTAAACTAAATTCAGATCAATATCTATATTCAAATTGTTTATTAACCTGATAACTATCATAAGTTTTTTTAAAAAAATCATATCCTTTATTTTTTTGAGTTATCTTGAAAACAATCACAAAGCAGGGTGCTCCCATGACCTTTGACCCTGCAGGAGACATTGTGTCTCTTTCATCCTGTGTGAGGTTTGCATTATTTTTAATGGCCATAAAGTACAAGGAGGAAAATGCAAATATAGGTGTATGTACCACAATTTTCATACTATAAGCTGCTACTTTTTTCACACGCTATGAACACTGCGGCTTAAACAATGATGCAGCTAATTTATGGATTTTTACAGGCTTTCTCATAAGTCAAAATACATTAATTGATACTGTCCATTAATCGGCTGAAAGCTGTGGTCCTCATGTGGTGTAAATTCACACACACACAATAAATATAAAGTCTTGTTAGTTTTAGTGGATTCATCAACACACCCCGAAGAAAACGACATCTGAAAATACTTTAATTCCAGTCCCTCTGGCACTTTGCCCTACAGTTGTGCCATCGTCAGATCAGTCAGCAGTGCTCCCCCCAGGTCTCATCTTTGCACCAGCAGCGCCACAAGCTGGAAAAGTCACAGCGCCTCGTCTCATTAATCACAGACACCAGGCGATCCTGGCTGCATGCGATGACATTACCTCATGACTCACAAAGAAAAAAAAAAGTTAAAATTACTCAGTTCTCCGTGTGGAGCAGATATGCCATGCAACACTGTGCGCGCGCTGGATGACATGCTTACGGTTTAAAAAGCATTTATGGTACGTATTTAATTAAAAGTTAAAAAGTCTTTCTGTCTGACATTTTTCTGTGTAAATATGTCATAACATGGAGACCCGCAGCTTATAGACAAGTACGGCCTATTTATGTACAATTTCTTTTTTCTTTTTAAAGTTGGTGGGTGCGGCTTATATTCAGGTGCTCTCTATAGACCGGAAATTACGGTACTTGGATGTATGTAAGTCTGTGCAAAAAAATATAGGCACCCCAGAGTTTTATATAAAAATAGCGACAAATTCCTGTTTCAACAAAAATGAATTGTTTCTTTGTTTTTTGGTCCCCCCCGTACACAAGGAACAAATAAGTTATCATACAAAAATACTTACAGATAATCACACAATTATGAAATAGTGGTAAACTCACTTAAATGCAACCTTATGTTATTGAAATTTGCAAGTTATTAATGAAAAGAAATTTTGTGGTTTTATTGTGTAAAAATATATTTTTAAAGGTGAAGGGTGAGTGATCACATATTTTATATGTATTTATGTAAATATTCAGCAACTTGTTATTTTTAAAAGTTTGATGATTGTGACACAATGGACTCATTGGTAAATGAGGGGAAAAACTGAGAGACTTTTATAAGATAAAATTCAGACATGTCAGTCAGTGTAAACAGATGCTTGGGATCACATTATGGAATCAGTGTTGTTAATCTCTGATTTCTCTCTTTTCAGAGACTACGTCTCATCTAAGACCATCAATAAGGTGATCCAGGTTCATGACCGGATCTTCTGCTGCATGGCCGGTTCACTGGCAGACGCTCAGGCCGTCATCAAGGCTGCAAAGTTCCACCTGAACTTCCACAGGTTCTAGATGCCTTCGTACATATACACCGGTTCATATTTCACAGACACATCCACGTGATGTGTGTGTTTGCGTGTTGACATAGTCCTCACTCTCTTATTGCAGGCCGAAAGGTTCTATTGTGACACACTTATTAATATTCCTGAAGTCATTCTTCACCCTTTAAAAGTATCAGCTGAATCAAAACTAGCTGACTTTGTCAGCAATCAGGTTGCGTGATGCGCTTATTCCAAGTCACATCAACATATTAGAGTTTGACTGACTGCCAGATTTGGTAAATAATTTGTGTTGATGATTAGAGTAAATTTTTTGGTTTAAATTTATGAGAAAATTAAGCTTGTGCCTAATGACGTTTTTAAAATAATTTGTATTATTGGCTTGTATTTTTTGATGTCAACAAGCAATGCAGCACAAAATTTTTTTTATTTGTTTCTATGTTTGTTTGTTTGTTTTTGGTAAAAAAAAAAAAGAAAGAAGAAAAAAGCTTGAAACCTCGTAATTGATTAATTGATTTAATTACAGTAAAAACAGAAATCACATTCAAACAAAATGTGATTTCTGTTTTTACTGTAATTAAATAAATTAATCAGTTACGAGGTTTCAAGCTTTTTTCTTCTTTTTACCTCCGTCAAGGAGGTTATGTTTTCGGTCAGTTTGTTTGTTTGTTTGTCTATCTGTTTGTCAGCAGGGTAACTCAAAAAGGTTTGAACGGATTTTGATGAAATTTTGTGAAGTGGTTGGAAATGACAAGAGGAACAAGTGATTAAATTTTAGTGGTGATCCGGATCACGATCCGGATCCAGGAATTTTTTAAAGGATTCTTCACCATTGCGGGATAGGGGGAATTTTGACATTCTAGTTTCTAACTTCACAAAAACAAGGCAGAACGGCTTGAAAAAAATTACGATGTAACGTAGTCAAATGTTCTATCAAACAACAAAGTTTGGTGATGATTGGATCCGGATTCCGGATCTGGTGATCCAGAATATGCAAAAATATAGGGAAAATAGAAAATGTGTCAGTGTGAGGTGACAAATGAAGCTAGAGATGCACAACTAACACCAAATTGTAGCTGAATTTGTACTGATTCAGTAAGGTGTCATCAGATTTGATGTAGCTTCAAATGTTATGGAGCGAGATCCAGAAGAAAACTGCCATTACCGAAAAATCATTTTTATACAATAACGTTTGAACTAATAAAGACATAAAAGTGATTCCAAGTTCTAGTGGTATGTTTTCATGGTCAAGGATGTCAAATATAAAGGAAAGAAAAGTGTATGTATCATAGTTTTGGTTGTAACACTGAATTGTTGAATAGATCATTGTGCCAAGGAGGGAATCTCTTTAGGGTCAGTGACCCTATGGCCTTGTGTAGCACATGCAACACTTAAAAAATAGTTCTATTTCAGAATTTACTGTTATTTATTTAGAGAAGTGTTTCATAAATGTTAAAAAAATTCATATATTTGCAGTTTAGTTGAATAATAAATTGAATTTTGTCTCTTATTTTTGTCTATAAGCACATGCAATATCAATATCAGTGCTCAGATGACAGTAGCTTCTGGTTAAAGGTGCAAGTTGCAATAAACTGTGATGCCAAGCGCTAACGATACATGCTGTCCAGTCACAGCAGATGACATTGTTAGACTTTTTTAGGTTCAATGATTCCACGGCGTGTAGATGTTATGGCGTCAGTGACCCCATGGCCTTGGCGGAGGTTTGCTCTCTCTGTGTGCTTCTAGTTTTTATTTGTTTCTATGTTTGTTTGTTTTTGGTAAAAAAAAAAAAAGAAAAAAGAAGAAGAAGAAAAAAGCTTGAAACCTCATAATTGATTAATTTATTTAATTACACTAAAAACAGAAATCACATTTTGTTTGAATCAGAATAGAAATTTTTTAACATTTTGAAGTTATAATTTTGAGTTGACCCACTGATGTCGGGGACAAAAACAAGAACATAAAATATTACATTATCACATAACAACTAGGGTTACAGTAGGTGAAAATATTTAATAGTAATTGCAACGACTCAACACTGTAATAACTGCGCTGCCACTAAGGAGTTATTACACACAAAAATACAGCCAGGCAGTACACAATCGTCAAAGTGTATTATACTTTCTATTACTTTTAGAGTCTGAATCAGTTTTTCTTTCTTGACAAACGTCTGCAGTATCCAGATGGAGTCTCCACCGCTGGTGATGGCAGCTGCATCCGTGCTGAAAGAACTGTGTTACAAAAACAAAGATGATCTGCAGGCCGGCTTCATGACAGCAGGCTGGGACAAGAAAAAAGGACCACAGGTAGGAAGCAGGCGTGACCTTCAAATTCTGAGTGACACGGCCATGATGACCAGCAGTAACACTGTTGCAGAATTGCTGCAGTTATATTCTCCATCTGTTGCAGGTGTACGTGGTATCTCTAGGAGGCATGTTAATCAGTCAACCCGTTACCATCGGCGGATCAGGCAGCACTTACATCTATGGTTATGTTGACGCCAAATACAAACCCAACATGACCAGAGAGGAATGCCTGCAATTTGCAACAAATGGTACACACACCTTGATGTGTTTTGATTTATTTTGCGCCCAAACTCAAGTAACCCAATCAGAAGACCCAGTTTGTTCGGACGATATGAAAGATATCAACCATTTAGTGAAACGTCAACCATGAATTTCATCAACTAGTCAACTAGTTGATGTATTACCACCAACTCAGTGCAGTAGGCATCAGTCAACTTGTCATGGTAAAAAAAGGAGAAGGATCTGGTTACAAGTCCCAGGAAACCCATAAATGGTTGAAAAGGCGGAATACTTGGGGTCAACTGTCCAAAGTATTGGAGACTTTAGTCAAGACCCTGCATAACTGAGTCAGAATGAATGAAGCCTGAACACGCCCCCATCTCAGAGTTACTAAACCAGCTAAAGCTCAAAGGCTAACCTTGGTTAGGGTATTTTATCAATGCATATTTTTGCCAACTAGGAGGCACTTTTCATGATGTGAGGCTTAGATGCCGTAATAAATATACAATCAACATATTATTGCCTAAGTAACCACGGCATAAATGTGGGACTAATGTCGCCAAACTATTATACATGCTAACTGTGCTAGCATTGCTAACACAAACAAACTAAATAACACAAAAATTTGATTCAACAATGATACTGGAGCACAGACTTCTTAGACTGGCTGTTAGTCTAGTTAAACACACAACAAGCCATAGTATTACAGATATCTGTAATAAAATGCTCAGAAAGAGTTAGCAGCCACTGCTAGTGAGGCTGTGCACTTGGCTCAGTGCAGGGGCGGATCTAGAGATAAATTCATGGGGTGGCAAGCAGGGACAGGCACTATTATGTGGGGTGGCAATGTAATGTTTATGTATTATGCTATTATAGGTCAGGAATCTGGATTATAGCGTCACAAGTCCAAGTTTCATATAGCCTAGAGTAGCGGCACGCAAGCTTTTTGCGCCACGGACCAATTCTCATCTAACGTTAAAACAACATTTTTGCAGACCAATATAGAAAAAAACTATAAACAATGTGTGTAAAAAATGTGTGAGTGGAATGGTAATTTCAAGCACTCCAATGGGCGTCATAGATCTGTAAATTGTGTTTTCATGATCACTAAACAAACATTGCTGTAGTAGTGCAGCAGATAACCAAAACAATTGTTCAGTTTGTGATAAAAGCATGAAATGTGGCACACATATTCTAAATTAACTAATGTTTATTTTCAGATATGGAGACATCCTGGAGGTGACCTCTAATGAGCTACAGGGGTCAGTAAAGAATTACACAGGGGTCAAAATATAAAAATTCTCCAATCATGTTGAAAACTATACCACACTATTTGTGTGATCATAAGGATTCCAAAAATGTATAGTTTGGGCTATCCATGACTGAATGTTCTGGAGTTTTGGGGTAAAAACAGCAAAAATGGTGACAAAGGTCAGTTTCAGTTTGTACAAGGGTAAAAAGCTAAAGTTACTTCAGTTTTGGTAAAAAGTGATGCAAATTATTGGTTGAGTGAATAGGATTAATGTCGAATGCTTGTCTCCAAAGTAAAGGTCATACAAGGTTGACGTCCATTGGATTCTATGACATGTGACATATGTTACCTCGTAACATGATAACTTAGCGTGACAGATGGTGCAAACTACTCCTTTTTAAAATACTATTAACTAAACCAAGAATTTGCATAATTTTTTTACCAAAATTGAAAGTTTAACTTTTGACCCCTGTACAAACTGAAACTGACCTTTGTCACCATATTTGCTGTTTTTACCCCATAACTCCAGAACATTCAGTCATTGATAGTCCAAACTATACCTTTTTGGAAGCTGTGTAATCAGATAAATAATGTGGTATACTTTTCAATACGATTGGAGCATTGTTAAAGTTTGACCCCTGTGTAATTCTTTATTGACCCCTGTAGCTCAATAGAGGTCAGCTCCAGGATGCCTCCATATCTGAAAATAAATATTAGTTCATTTAGAATATTTGTGCCAAATTTCATGCTTTTATCACAAACTGAATGACTGTTATGGAAATTTTAGGGCAATTCTACGGTAACGGAATTACCATCTGACCTAATCTGTAGTCGTTAGATGCAGTATGTCCAGATTTTGCTGCTGTTGTAATTCCGTCACCACAGAACTGTCCTTTAGCTAAGCTGCACCACTATAGTAGAAAACAACAGATTTAATCAAATGACAGCAGAGAAGCTGTATGAGTCTTACCTGAGCTGAAGACTCACAGAAACACACCTCAAAGGTGTGTGTATCAGCGCTTGTCCTCTGCTCATCCTTCTGTACTCTGTCCATCCCTCTGTCCTCTGGCTTCTGTCCATCCTTCTGTCCTCTGCTCATCCCTCTGTCCTCTGTCTTCTGTCCATCCCTCTGTCTTCTGTCCATCCCTCTGTCCTCTGTCCATCCTTCTGTCCTCTCCTCACACCCTCTTCTCTTGTTTCCAGTGTTCCTCTAAATCCACAACAGTGTTTTCTCCCCTCAGCAATAAAAAAGTGCTCCACTGTCGCGTTATGAAATGTGAAACCTAAAAAGCGTACATTGCCGCACGCGTGCACGGACTTTTGTTAACATAACACGACTTTAAGGTTGGACAAAACATCCCTAATATCTATGAGAGACACGGGTAAAGCTGAAGTCTAACTACAAAGAAAGTTTTGCCGGCTGATGTGACCAGTGTTGACGTCCGTCCTTGTTTTCAGTTCACCTGAAACGACGAGGGAAACAAGAGGTTCCGCCCTAATAAAATACCACTGAAAACTTATTCCTCATTGTTTATTAATTTATACTTGGTGAATGTATCAATTTTATATTTCTTTCTCCGCAAAGTTTTCCTGGCAAACGTGTGTGCTTCTGCGTGTCGTTGTGTCTTTTAGGGAAAGTTCAGCGTCACAAGGGGGGGGGGGGGGGGGGGGGGGGGGGGTGTTTTGAGAGCACAGTTTTCGCCGGTTAAAGTCATTCGCGACTCGAGGTCCTTTTTTTTGAAAAAAATGTCACCCACTTCTGATTGGGGTGGCAACTGGGGTGGCAAGAGCTATTTTTAGGGTGGCAGTTGCCACCCCATGCCACCCCAGTAGATCCACCCCTGGCTCAGTGATACACACTACCCATCACTCAAAGTGAGCATGACCCGAGTTAATTTTATTATTTTATGGCTTAAAATATGTCAAGGAGACAAGTTATTGACAGCTACATCGTTTTGTTCTGACAGACTACAGAACAATCTGCTTCACTTTCACACCATCAGAGAACATTGATCTATGTTTTGATTATGGTTATGGGTACGATTAATGTTTTTCCTGCCTCATACAGTGACACAGTAGGGGTACCCAATGCATCACAGACTGACATTTGATCAAAATGAGCCATTTGCGTCAAAATGTGAGGATGTGCGTGCGAGATTGGTTTGTTTTTGTTTTGTTTTTTGTAACAGGCTATAAACATGTTCATGTCTGTTGTAAAGTTGAGCATTTTAACATGAGCTTCTATGAGATTTAACTTCATTTTTGGAGCCGCCCTCCAGCAACCATTTAAAGAATAGCAAGAATTGTCTCTGCCAGGTTTGCTTGATTTCATACAGCTGGAGGTTGGGGCTTGTACATAACAAGTCCAGAAAAATAAATTAAAAAAAAGTTAGTAGTTTTGAAACCCTGAACATCAACAAGTACAAAGTAAAATGTAATTGGATAATCACATTTATTTCTTGGTATGAAGGCAGGATAGGAAAATATTTGGGTTTTGTTTGGGTTAAATGTGTGATTGTAAAAAAAGAGTTTTATACAAAGTGCTGCCATGTTTAAAAAATATTTGTTACAATGCGATTCAGAGGCTAAAGATTAGAAATTTGAATATTCTATCACATCAAATATATGATTTACACTTTTGTGCCTACAGTAGCTATTTTAATGATTATATTTGCATCTATTAAGCCACCCTTTAACCCATATATTACTAACATTATATTTAAAAAAACAACTGCAGTATACACACACACACACACACGCTTCATGTTGTGGTGTTTTAGACTCTGCATCATGCATTCAAACCATATAATGCACGGCTTTGAGTTGTTTAATCCATTTATTTATATATATATATATATATATATATATATATATATATATATATATATAAATTCTATAAACAGCAAGTTTTAAACATTTACAAAGTTGTAAAAATCTCCATATTTTTCCTTTAGTGACGCTTTTTGCTGCTATAACACTTTTATTTTTGTCGTCTGTAAAATTGATGATTAGTCTACAGTAATAAAAATTGAGTAATTCACATTTTGATATATTTTTGATATATTTTGATATAACAGTTGAAGAGAAGTGCATCACATGACTGAAACCATATTTTTAAAGCACAGCTCCTCTGAACTGTGGACCAGGTCATTCGGGCCTCTGTGTGTTGTAGGTCTGAGTTAGTGTTGAAGGGATCGTCACCTCTGTGTCTCCTCTCTGTGGGGCCAAACATAACCTCTGGGCTCTCAGCTGTAGATCCATGTTCTTGCACGACTTCCTGTTGACCTATATTCTTTTCTTTTCTTTCATCCAGCTCTCGCCCTCGCCATGGGCAGAGACAATGTCAGCGGGGGCGTGGCTCACCTGGTGCTGATCACAAAAGCGGGGGTGGAGCATGTGGTTGTCCCTGGAGACAAGTTGCCCAAGTTCCATGACGAGTGAACAACCAATGGTTGTTGAAGTTTTTTATGGACTTTTTTCTTCTTTTTTTTTTAGCCCAGGAGCCACAATTTGATTTTGATTTTGAAATTCCTTTGTGCTACAAAACACAACTGATGTAAATGTTTTGTGTTTTTTGTTGACGCTGCATTCACGTGAACTATATTTTCATAACGTTTATCATTATCACTACATTTGTCATTCCTGATCATGACCAAAATCCTTCCTCATGTCAGTACTAAATAAGTTATCTGTTAATTAGGGGTCAGTTTTTTTGTCCGTAAATGTGTGCGAGTCCTCAAAATGAATTCTGATTGTTTTAAACCACACAGTATTTCACACTGGACTGAAATGGCCCTAAAGCGATTTTAAAATTAGCCTATCCTAAACAAGTTTTAAAGATTAACAGATTTAACGTGGACTTGCTTTGAAAAGTTTGAAAAGAGATACTCGCTTTTGATGGGACTTTATGTCCTACAGTTCTACAACAGTGGTAAAATGTTTTTAATTTCATTTGACTCTGCTGCATTAAAAACGTGCTAAAACCAACTGAGCGTCTTTGAATATTTGACTTTTGATTGAACAAGTTCACAGAGTAATTTGAAGTTGTGTCTTTAGCTCTGTCATAATTTCTGTTAATATGGACTTTACTTACAACTTTTAACTGGTTACTTCTATATCTTAACCCAATTATACCTGACCTACGACATGTACAGTTATGCTCAAAGGTTTACATACACTGGCAGAATTTTTGTTTTTTGGCCATTTGCTAAAAAATGGCCAAAAAACAAAAATTCTGCCAGCGTATGTAAACTTATTGTCCTTACTTTATTGTCAAACAACAGTGTTTACTCTTTTTAAATCAGAATGGCAACAGAAACTACCCAAATGACCCTGATCAAAAGTTTACATACCACTGTTCTTAATACCATGTGTTGCTCCCTTTAACATCAGTGACAGCTTGGAGTCTTTTGTGGTCGTTGTGGACGAGGCTGTCTGATGGTGAAGCTGCCACTGAATATGTTTCAGACTTTATTTACATCAGTTATGAAGAAATACAAACAGTATGACACTCTATGGTAAATCTGCATGCAGTAGACAGTTCTCAAAAACTGAGCGACTGAGTGTGCAAGAAGAAGAGTGAGGAAAGACACCAAGACACCCAGAAGAAGTTACAGGCTTCTGTGGCTGTGACTGGAGAAATTGTGCATAGTGCATGTTTGTATCACCAGTTATACAGCTTCATGATGAACTAGTATAGAAGAGGATTTTCTTAAAAAGAAGAGCTGAAAGTTTAGCTACAAATTACTGAAAGGTACTTCTGAGATGCAAGCCTGGATTTGATCTGTTTTGGTGAAAGAAAATCCTTCTCCCCTCAACTCCACTATGAAGCTAAGAGTGGTGATGCAAAATGCAAGTTATGTTGTCACTTTTTTTTTTTTTAAAGAAAATTGTTCAAAATATTTTTGGGTGACCTCCTTGAAAGTTGAAAGAATGATTTCAAAAATTACAGTCCATTAAACCTTTGTAAGGCAGCACAGGGACTTAGTGGTTAGCACTGTTGCTTCAGCAGGAAGGTCATGGGATCGATTCCCACCTGTGGCCTTTCTGTGTGGAGTCTCCATGTTCTCCCCGTGTTTGTGTGGGTTCTCTCCAGGTGATCCGGCTTCCTCCCACTTCCATTAAAATTGTCCATATGTGCATGTGGGTGTGAATGTCTTTGTGTGTCTGTATGTGACCCTGCGACAGGTCAGGTCCAGGGTGTACCTCACCTCACGCCCTATGACTGCTGAGGTAGGTTCCAGCCCCACCGTGACCCTTAATTTTAGTAAGCGGTTGAAGATGAGCGAGTGTAAACTTTTGTATGGGTGGAGCTCTGGATATGTATTTTTCGTGTTTGATTAAACTTTTGTATGGGTTCGAGCTCTGGATGTGTATTTTTTGTGTTTGATTAAACTTTTGTAAGGGTGGAGCTCTGGATGTGTATTTTTTGTGTTTGATTAAACTTTTGTATGGGTGGAGCTCTGGATGTGTATTTTTTGTGTTTGATTAAACTTTTGTATGGGTGGCGCTCTGGATGTGTATTTTTTGTGTTTGATTAAACTTTTGTATGGGTGGAGATCTGGATATGTATTTTTTGTGTTTGATTAAACTTTTGTATGGGTGGAGCTCTGGATGTGTATTTTTTGTGTTTGATTAAACCTTTGTATGGGTGGAGCTCTGGATGAGTATTTTTGTGTTTGATTAAACTTTTGTATGGGTGGAGATCTGGATATGTATTTTTTTGTTTGTTTGATTAATCTTTGTATGGGTGGAGCTCTGGATATGTATTTTTGTGTTTGTTTGATTAAACCTTTGTATGGGTGGAGATCTGGATGTGTATTTTTTTTGTTTGATTAATCTTTGTATGGGTGGAGCTCTGGATGTGTATTTTTTGTTTGTCTGGTTAAACTTTTGTATGGGTGGAGATCTGGATATGTATTTTTTTTTGTTTGATTAATCTTTGTATGGGTGGAGCTCTGGATGTGTATTTTTTGTGTTTGATTAAACTTTTGTGTGGGTGGAGCTCTGCATGTGTATTTTTGTGTTTGATTAATCTTTGTATGGGTGGAGATCTGGATGTGTATTTTTTTTGTTTGATTAAACGTTTGTATGGGTGGACTCTGGATGTGTATTTTTTGTTTGTTTGATTAAGCTTTTGTATGGGTGGAGCTCTGGATGTGTATTTTTTGTATTTGATTAAACTTTTGTATGGGTGGAGCTCTGGATGAGTATTTTTGTGTTTGTTTGGTTAAACTTTTGTATGGGTGGAGATCTGGATATGTATTTTTTTTTGTTTGATTAATCTTTGTATGGGTGGAGCTCTGGATGTGTATTTTTGTGTTTGTTTGATTAAACTTTTGTATGGGTGGAGATCTGGATGTGTATTTTTATTGTTTGTTTGATTAATCTTTGTATGGGTGGAGCTCTGATGTGTATTTTTTTTGTTTGTTTGATTAAACTTTGTATGGGTGGAGATCTGGATATGTATTTTTTTTGTTTGTTTGATTAATCTTTGTATGGGTGGAGATCTAGATATGTTTTTTTTTGTTTGATTAATCTTTGTATGGGTGGAGCTCTGGATGTGTATTTTTGTGTTTGTTTGATTAAACTTTTGTATGGGTGGAGATCTGGATGTGTATTTTTTGTTTGTTTGATTAAACTTTTGTATGGGTGGAGATCTGGATATGTATTTTTTTGTTTGTTTGATTAATCTTTTGTATGGGTGGAGATCTGGATATGTATTTTTTGTGTTTGATTAAACTTTTGTATGGGTGGAGCTCTGGATGTGTATTTTTTGTGTTTGATTAAACCTTTGTATGGGTGGAGCTCTGGATGAGTATTTTTGTGTTTGATTAAACTTTTGTATGGGTGGAGATCTGGATATGTATTTTTTTGTTTGTTTGATTAATCTTTGTATGGGT
Source organism: Thalassophryne amazonica (assembly GCF_902500255.1). Classification (NCBI taxonomy): domain Eukaryota; kingdom Metazoa; phylum Chordata; class Actinopteri; order Batrachoidiformes; family Batrachoididae; genus Thalassophryne; species Thalassophryne amazonica. The sequence continues at coordinate 19,197,430 of NC_047122.1, forward strand.
GGAGCTCTGGATATGTATTTTTGTGTTTGTTTGATTAAACCTTTGTATGGGTGGAGATCTGGATGTGTATTTTTTTTTGTTTGATTAATCTTTGTATGGGTGGAGCTCTGGATGTGTATTTTTTGTTTGTCTGGTTAAACTTTTGTATGGGTGGAGATCTGGATATGTATTTTTTTTTGTTTGATTAATCTTGTATGGGTGGAGCTCTGGATGTGTATTTTTTGTGTTTGATTAAACTTTTGTGTGGGTGGAGCTCTGCATGTGTATTTTTGTGTTTGTTTGATTAATCTTTGTATGGGTGGAGATCTGGATGTGTATTTTTTTGTTTGATTAAACTTTTGTATGGGTGGACTCTGGATGTGTATTTTTTGTTTGTTTGATTAAGCTTTTGTATGGGTGGAGCTCTGGATGTGTATTTTTTGTATTTGATTAAACTTTTGTATGGGTGGAGCTCTGGATATGTATTTTTTTTGTTTGTTTGATTAATCTTTGTATGGGTGGAGATCTAGATATGTTTTTTTTTGTTTGATTAATCTTTGTATGGGTGATCAACTAGTATAGAAGAGGATTTTCTTAAAAAGAAGAGCTGAAAGTTTAGCTACAAATTACTGAAAGGTACTTCTGAGATGCAAGCCTGGATTTGATCTGTTTTGGTGAAAGAAAATCCTTCTCCCCTCAACTCCACTATGAAGCTAAGAGTGGTGATGCAAAATGCAAGTTATGTTGTCACTTTTTTTTTTTTTAAAGAAAATTGTTCAAAATATTTTTGGGTGACCTCCTTGAAAGTTGAAAGAATGATTTCAAAAATTACAGTCCATTAAACCTTTGTAAGGCAGCACAGGGACTTAGTGGTTAGCACTGTTGCTTCAGCAGGAAGGTCATGGGATCGATTCCCACCTGTGGCCTTTCTGTGTGGAGTCTCCATGTTCTCCCCGTGTTTGTGTGGGTTCTCTCCAGGTGATCCGGCTTCCTCCCACTTCCATTAAAATTGTCCATATGTGCATGTGGGTGTGAATGTCTTTGTGTGTCTGTATGTGACCCTGCGACAGGTCAGGTCCAGGGTGTACCTCACCTCACGCCCTATGACTGCTGAGGTAGGTTCCAGCCCCACCGTGACCCTTAATTTTAGTAAGCGGTTGAAGATGAGCGAGTGTAAACTTTTGTATGGGTGGAGCTCTGGATATGTATTTTTCGTGTTTGATTAAACTTTTGTATGGGTTCGAGCTCTGGATGTGTATTTTTTGTGTTTGATTAAACTTTTGTAAGGGTGGAGCTCTGGATGTGTATTTTTTGTGTTTGATTAAACTTTTGTATGGGTGGAGCTCTGGATGTGTATTTTTTGTGTTTGATTAAACTTTTGTATGGGTGGCACTCTGGATGTGTATTTTTTGTGTTTGATTAAACTTTTGTATGGGTGGAGATCTGGATATGTATTTTTTGTGTTTGATTAAACTTTTGTATGGGTGGAGCTCTGGATGTGTATTTTTTGTGTTTGATTAAACCTTTGTATGGGTGGAGCTCTGGATGAGTATTTTTGTGTTTGATTAAACTTTTGTATGGGTGGAGATCTGGATGTGTATTTTTTGTTTGTTTGATTAATCTTTGTATGGGTGGAGCTCTGGATATGTATTTTTGTGTTTGTTTGATTAAACTTTTGTATGGGTGGAGATCTGGATGTGTATTTTTTTGTTTGATTAATCTTTGTATGGGTGGAGCTCTGGATGTGTATTTTTTGTTTGTCTGGTTAAACTTTTGTATGGGTGGAGATCTGGATATGTATTTTTTTTTGTTTGATTAATCTTTGTATGGGTGGAGCTCTGGATGTGTATTTTTGTGTTTGATTAAACTTTTGTGTGGGTGGAGCTCTGCATGTGTATTTTTGTGTTTGATTAATCTTTGTATGGGTGGAGATCTGGATGTGTATTTTTTTGTTTGATTAAACGTTTGTATGGGTGGACTCTGGATGTGTATTTTTTGTTTGTTTGATTAAGCTTTTGTATGGGTGGAGCTCTGGATGTGTATTTTTTGTATTTGATTAAACTTTTGTATGGGTGGAGCTCTGGATGAGTATTTTTGTGTTTGTTTGGTTAAACTTTTGTATGGGTGGAGATCTGGATATGTATTTTTTTGTTTGTTTGATTAATCTTTGTATGGGTGGAGCTCTGGATGTGTATTTTTGTGTTTGTTTGATTAAACTTTTGTATGGGTGGAGATCTGGATGTGTATTTTTATTGTTTGTTTGATTAATCTTTGTATGGGTGGAGCTCTGATGTGTATTTTTTTTGTTTGTTTGATTAAACTTTTGTATGGGTGGAGATCTGGATATGTATTTTTTTTGTTTGTTTGATTAATCTTTGTATGGGTGGAGATCTAGATATGTTTTTTTTTGTTTGATTAATCTTTGTATGGGTGGAGCTCTGGATGTGTATTTTTGTGTTTGTTTGATTAAACTTTTGTATGGGTGGAGATCTGGATGTGTATTTTTTGTTTGTTTGATTAAACTTTTGTATGGGTGGAGATCTGGATATGTATTTTTTTGTTTGTTTGATTAATCTTTGTATGGGTGGAGCTCTGGATGTGTATTTTTTATTTGTTTGATTAAACTTTTGTATGGGTGGAGATCTGGATATGTATTTTTTGTGTTTGATTAAACTTTTGTATGGGTGGAGCTCTGGATGTGTATTTTTGTGTTTGATTAAACCTTTGTATGGGTGGAGCTCTGGATGAGTATTTTTGTGTTTGATTAAACTTTTGTATGGGTGGAGATCTGGATATGTATTTTTTTGTTTGTTTGATTAATCTTTGTATGGGTGGAGCTCTGGATATGTATTTTTGTGTTTGTTTGATTAAACCTTTGTATGGGTGGAGATCTGGATGTGTATTTTTTTTTGTTTGATTAATCTTTGTATGGGTGGAGCTCTGGATGTGTATTTTTTGTTTGTCTGGTTAAACTTTTGTATGGGTGGAGATCTGGATATGTATTTTTTTTTGTTTGATTAATCTTTGTATGGGTGGAGCTCTGGATGTGTATTTTTTGTGTTTGATTAAACTTTTGTGTGGGTGGAGCTCTGCATGTGTATTTTTGTGTTTGTTTGATTAATCTTTGTATGGGTGGAGATCTGGATGTGTATTTTTTTGTTTGATTAAACTTTTGTATGGGTGGACTCTGGATGTGTATTTTTTGTTTGTTTGATTAAGCTTTTGTATGGGTGGAGCTCTGGATGTGTATTTTTTGTATTTGATTAAACTTTTGTATGGGTGGAGCTCTGGATGAGTATTTTTGTGTTTGTTTGGTTAAACTTTTGTATGGGTGGAGATCTGGATATGTATTTTTTTGTTTGTTTGATTAATCTTTGTCTGGGTGGAGCTCTGGATGTGTATTTTTGTGTTTGTTTGATTAAACTTTTGTATGGGTGGAGATCTGGATGTGTATTTTTTTTGTTTGTTTGATTAATCTTTGTATGGGTGGAGCTCTGATGTGTATTTTTTTTGTTTGTTTGATTAAACTTTTGTATGGGTGGAGATCTGGATATGTATTTTTTCTGTTTGTTTGATTAATCTTTGTATGGGTGGAGATCTAGATATGTTTTTTTTTGTTTGATTAATCTTTGTATGGGTGATCAACTAGTATAGAAGAGGATTTTCTTAAAAAGAAGAGCTGAAAGTTTAGCTACAAATTACTGAAAGGTACTTCTGAGATGCAAGCCTGGATTTGATCTGTTTTGGTGAAAGAAAATCCTTCTCCCCTCAACTCCACTATGAAGCTAAGAGTGGTGATGCAAAATGCAAGTTATGTTGTCACTTTTTTTTTTTTTTTAAGAAAATTGTTCAAAATATTTTTGGGTGACCTCCTTGAAAGTTGAAAGAATGATTTCAAAAATTACAGTCCATTAAACCTTTGTAAGGCAGCACAGGGACTTAGTGGTTAGCACTGTTGCTTCAGCAGGAAGGTCATGGGATCGATTCCCACCTGTGGCCTTTCTGTGTGGAGTCTCCATGTTCTCCCCGTGTTTGTGTGGGTTCTCTCCAGGTGATCCGGCTTCCTCCCACTTCCATTAAAATTGTCCATATGTGCATGTGGGTGTGAATGTCTTTGTGTGTCTGTATGTGACCCTGCGACAGACTGGTGTCAGGTCCAGGGTGTACCTCACCTCACGCCCTATGACTGCTGAGGTAGGTTCCAGCCCCACCGTGACCCTTAATTTTAGTAAGCGGTTGAAGATGAGCGAGTGTAAACTTTTGTATGGGTGGAGCTCTGGATATGTATTTTTTGTGTTTGATTAAACTTTTGTATGGGTTCGAGCTCTGGATGTGTATTTTTTGTGTTTGATTAAACTTTTGTAAGGGTGGAGCTCTGGATGTGTATTTTTGTGTTTGATTAAACTTTTGTATGGGTGGAGCTCTGGATGTGTATTTTTTGTGTTTGATTAAACTTTTGTATGGGTGGCGCTCTGGATGTGTATTTTTTGTGTTTGATTAAACCTTTGTATGGGTGGAGCTCTGGATGAGTATTTTTGTGTTTGATTAAACTTTTGTATGGGTGGAGATCTGGATATGTATTTTTTTGTTTGTTTGATTAATCTTTGTATGGGTGGAGCTCTGGATATGTATTTTTGTGTTTGTTTGATTAAACCTTTGTATGGGTGGAGATCTGGATGTGTATTTTTTTTGTTTGATTAATCTTTGTATGGGTGGAGCTCTGGATGTGTATTTTTTGTTTGTCTGGTTAAACTTTTGTATGGGTGGAGATCTGGATATGTATTTTTTTTTTGTTTGATTAATCTTTGTATGGGTGGAGCTCTGGATGTGTATTTTTTGTGTTTGATTAAACTTTTGTGTAGGTGGAGCTCTGCATGTGTATTTTTGTGTTTGTTTGATTAATCTTTGTATGGGTGGAGATCTGGATGTGTATTTTTTTGCTTGATTAAACTTTTGTATGGGTGGACTCTGGATGTGTATTTTTTGTTTGTTTGATTAAGCTTTTGTATGGGTGGAGCTCTGGATGTGTATTTTTTGTATTTGATTAAACTTTTGTATGGGTGGAGCTCTGGATGAGTATTTTTGTGTTTGTTTGGTTAAACGTTTGTATGGGTGGAGATCTGGATATGTATTTTTTTGTTTGTTTGATTAATCTTTGTATGGGTGGAGCTCTGGATGTGTATTTTTGTGTTTGTTTGATTAAACTTTTGTATGGGTGGAGATCTGGATGTGTATTTTTTTTGTTTGTTTGATTAATCTTTGTATGGGTGGAGCTCTGGATGTGTATTTTTTTTGTTTGTTTGATTAAACTTTTGTATGGGTGGAGATCTGGATATGTATTTTTTTTGTTTGTTTGATTAATCTTTGTATGGGTGGAGATCTAGATATGTTTTTTTTTGTTTGATTAATCTTTGTATGGGTGGAGCTCTGGATGTGTATTTTTGTGTTTGTTTGATTAAACTTTTGTATGGGTGGAGATCTGGATGTGTATTTTTTGTTTGTTTGATTAAACTTTTGTATGGGTGGAGATCTGGATATGTATTTTTTTGTTTGTTTGATTAATCTTTGTATGGGTGGAGCTCTGGATGTGTATTTTTTATTTGTTTGATTAAACTTTTGTATGGGTGGAGATCTGGATATGTATTTTTTGTGTTTGATTAAACTTTTGTATGGGTGGAGCTCTGGATGTGTATTTTTTGTGTTTGATTAAACCTTTGTATGGGTGGAGCTCTAGATGAGTATTTTTGTGTTTGATTAAACTTTTGTATGGGTGGAGATCTGGATATGTATTTTTTTGTTTGTTTGATTAATCTTTGTATGGGTGGAGCTCTGGATATGTATTTTTGTGTTTGTTTGATTAAACCTTTGTATGGGTGGAGATCTGGATGTGTATTTTTTTTTGTTTGATTAATCTTTGTATGGGTGGAGCTCTGGATGTGTATTTTTTGTTTGTCTGGTTAAACTTTTGTATGGGTGGAGATCTGGATATGTATTTTTTTTTTGTTTGATTAATCTTTGTATGGGTGGAGCTCTGGATGTGTATTTTTTGTGTTTGATTAAACTTTTGTGTGGGTGGAGCTCTGCATGTGTATTTTTGTGTTTGTTTGATTAATCTTTGTATGGGTGGAGATCTGGATGTGTATTTTTTTGTTTGATTAAACTTTTGTATGGGTGGACTCTGGATGTGTATTTTTGTTTGTTTGATTAAGCTTTTGTATGGGTGGAGCTCTGGATGTGTATTTTTTGTATTTGATTAAACTTTTGTATGGGTGGAGCTCTGGATGAGTATTTTTGTGTTTGTTTGGTTAAACTTTTGTATGGGTGGAGATCTGGATATGTATTTTTTTGTTTGTTTGATTAATCTTTGTATGGGTGGAGCTCTGGATGTGTATTTTTTGTTTGTTTGATTAAACTTTTGTATGGGTGGAGATCTGGATGTGTATTTTTTTGTTTGTTTGATTAATCTTTGTATGGGTGGAGCTCTGATGTGTATTTTTTTTGTTTGTTTGATTAAACTTTTGTATGGGTGGAGATCTGGATATGTATTTTTTTTGTTTGTTTGATTAATCTTTGTATGGGTGGAGATCTAGATATGTTTTTTTTTGTTTGATTAATCTTTGTATGGGTGATCAACTAGTATAGAAGAGGATTTTCTTAAAAAGAAGAGCTGAAAGTTTAGCTACAAATTACTGAAAGGTACTTCTGAGATGCAAGCCTGGATTTGATCTGTTTTGGTGAAAGAAAATCCTTCTCCCCTCAACTCCACTATGAAGCTAAGAGTGGTGATGCAAAATGCAAGTTATGTTGTCACTTTTTTTTTTTTTTTTAAGAAAATTGTTCAAAATATTTTGGGTGACCTCCTTGAAAGTTGAAAGAATGATTTCAAAAATTACAGTCCATTAAACCTTTGTAAGGCAGCACAGGGACTTAGTGGTTAGCACTGTTGCTTCAGCAGGAAGGTCATGGGATCGATTCCCACCTGTGGCCTTTCTGTGTGGAGTCTCCATGTTCTCCCCGTGTTTGTGTGGGTTCTCTCCAGGTGATCCGGCTTCCTCCCACTTCCATTAAAATTGTCCATATGTGCATGTGGGTGTGAATGTCTTTGTGTGTCTGTATGTGACCCTGCGACAGACTGGTGTCAGGTCCAGGGTGTACCTCACCTTACGCCCTATGACTGCTGAGGTAGGTTCCAGCCCCACCGTGACCCTTAATTTTAGTAAGCGGTTGAAGATGAGCGAGTGTAAACTTTTGTATGGGTGGAGCTCTGGATATGTATTTTTTGTGTTTGATTAAACTTTTGTATGGGTTCGAGCTCTGGATGTGTATTTTTTGTGTTTGATTAAACTTTTGTAAGGGTGGAGCTCTGGATGTGTATTTTTTGTGTTTGATTAAACTTTTGTATGGGTGGAGCTCTGGATGTGTATTTTTTGTGTTTGATTAAACTTTTGTATGGGTGGCGCTCTGGATGTGTATTTTTGTGTTTGATTAAACTTTTGTATGGGTGGAGCTCTGGATGAGTATTTTTGTGTTTGATTAAACTTTTGTATGGGTGGAGATCTGGATATGTATTTTTTTGTTTGTTTGATTAATCTTTGTATGGGTGGAGCTCTGGATATGTATTTTTGTGTTTGTTTGATTAAACCTTTGTATGGGTGGAGATCTGGATGTGTATTTTTTTTGTTTGATTAATCTTTGTATGGGTGGAGCTCTGGATGTGTATTTTTTGTTTGTCTGGTTAAACTTTTGTATGGGTGGAGATCTGGATATGTATTTTTTTTGTTTGATTAATCTTTGTATGGGTGGAGCTCTGGATGTGTATTTTTTGTGTTTGATTAAACTTTTGTGTGGGTGGAGCTCTGCATGTGTATTTTTGTGTTTGTTTGATTAATCTTTGTATGGGTGGAGATCTGGATGTGTATTTTTTTGCTTGATTAAACTTTTGTATGGGTGGACTCTGGATGTGTATTTTTTGTTTGTTTGATTAAGCTTTTGTATGGGTGGAGCTCTGGATGTGTATTTTTTGTATTTGATTAAACTTTTGTATGGGTGGAGCTCTGGATGAGTATTTTTGTGTTTGTTTGGTTAAACTTTTGTATGGGTGGAGATCTGGATATGTATTTTTTTGTTTGTTTGATTAATCTTTGTATGGGTGGAGCTCTGGATGTGTATTTTTGTGTTTGTTTGATTAAACTTTTGTATGGGTGGAGATCTGGATGTGTATTTCTTTTTGTTTGTTTGATTAATCTTTGTATGGGTGGAGCTCTGGATGTGTATTTTTTTTGTTTGTTTGATCAAACTTTTGTATGGGTGGAGATCTGGATATGTATTTTTTTTGTTTGTTTGATTAATCTTTGTATGGGTGGAGATCTAGATATGTTTTTTTTTGTTTGATTAATCTTTGTATGGGTGGAGCTCTGGATGTGTATTTTTGTGTTTGTTTGATTAAACTTTTGTATGGGTGGAGATCTGGATGTGTATTTTTTGTTTGTTTGATTAAACTTTTGTATGGGTGGAGATCTGGATATGTATTTTTTTGTTTGTTTGATTAATCTTTGTATGGGTGGAGCTCTGGATGTGTATTTTTTATTTGTTTGATTAAACTTTTGTATGGGTGGAGATCTGGATATGTATTTTTTTGTTTGTTTGATTAATCCTTGTATGGGTGGAGCTCTGGATGTGTATTTTTGTGTTTGTTTGATTAAACTTTTGTATAGGTGGAGATCTGGATGTGTATTTTTTGTTTGTTTGATTAATCTTTGTATGGGTGGAGCTCTGGATGTGTATTTTTGTGTTTGTTTGATTAAACTTTTGTATGGGTGGAGATCTGGATATGTATTTTTTTGTTTGTTTGATTAATCTTTGTATGGGTGGAGCTCTGGATGTGTATTTTTGTGTTTGTTTGATTAAACTTTTGTATGGGTGGAGATCTGGATGTGTATTTTTTTGTTTGTTTGATTAATCTTTGTATGGGTGGAGCTCTGGATGTGTATTTTTGTTTGATTAATCTTTGTATGGGTGGAGATCTGAATGTGTATTTTTGTTTGTTTGATTAAACTTTTGTATGGGTGGAGATCTGGATGTGTATTTTTTGTGTTTGATTAAACTTTTGTATGAGTGGAGCTCTGGAAGTGTATTTTTGTGTTTGATTAAACTTTTGTATGGGTGGAGATCTGGATGTGTATTTTTTGTGTTTGATTAAACTTTTGAGTGGGTGGAGCTCTGCATGTGTATTTTTGTGTTTGTTTGATTAAACGTTTGTATGGGTGGAGATCTGGATGTGTATTTTTTGTTTGATTCAACTTTTGTATGGGTGGAGCTGTGGATGTGTATTTTTTGTTTGTTTGATTAAGCTTTTGTATTGGGGGAGATCTGGATGTGTATTTTTTGTATTTGATAAAACGTTTGTATGGGTGGTGCTCTGCATGTGTATTTTTGTGTTTGTTTAAACTTTTGTATGGGTGGAGATCTGGATGTGTATTTTTTGTTTGTTTGATTAATCTTTGTATGGGTGGAGCTCTGGATGTGTATTTTTGTGTTTGTTTGATCAAACTTTGTATGGGTGGAGATCTGGATGTGTATTTTTTGTGTTTGATTAAACCTTTGTATGAGTGGAACTCTGGATGTGTATTTTTGGTGTTTGTTTAATTAAACCTTTGTATGGGTGGAGATCTGGATGTGTATTTTTGGTGTTTGTTTGATTAAACTTTTGTATGGGTGGAGATCTGGATGTGTATTTTTGTGTTTGTTTGATCAAACCTTTGTATGGGTGGAGATCTGGATGTGTATTTTTTGTGTTTGATTAAACTTTTGATGGGTGGAGCTCTGGATGTGTATTTTTGTGTTTGTTTGATTAAACTTTTGTATGGGTGGAGATCTGGATGTGTATTTTTTTGTTTGTTTGATTAATCTTTGTATGGGTGGAGCTCTGGGTGTGTATTTTTGTTTGATTAATCTTTGTATGGGTGGAGATCTGAATGTGTATTTTTGTTTGTTTGATTAAACTTTTGTATGGGTGGAGATCTGGATGTGTATTTTTTGTGTTTGATTAAACTTTTGTATGAGTGGAGCTCTGGAAGTGTATTTTTGTGTTTGATTAAACTTTTGTATGGGTGGAGATCTGGATGTGTATTTTTTGTGTTTGATTAAACTTTTGTGTGGGTGGAGCTCTGCATGTGTATTTTTGTGTTTGTTTGATTAAACGTTTGTATGGGTGGAGATCTGGATGTGTATTTTTTGTTTGATTAAACTTTTGTATGGGTGGAGCTGTGGATGTGTATTTTTTGTTTGTTTGATTAAGCTTTTGTATTGGTGGAGATCTGGATGTGTATTTTTTGTATTTGATAAAACTTTTGTATGGGTGGTGCTCTGCATGTGTATTTTTGTGTTTGTTTAAACTTTTGTATGGGTGGAGATCTGGATGTGTATTTTTTGTTTGTTTGATTAATCTTTGTATGGGTGGAGCTCTGGATGTGTATTTTTGTGTTTGTTTGATCAAACTTTTGTATGGGTGGAGATCTGGATGTGTATTTTTTGTGTTTGATTAAACTTTTGTATGAGTGGAACTCTGGATGTGTATTTTTGGTGTTTGTTTAATTAAACCTTTGTATGGGTGGAGATCTGGATGTGTATTTTTGGTGTTTGTTTGATTAAACTTTTGTATGGGTGGAGATCTGGATGTGTATTTTTGTGTTTGTTTGATCAAACCTTTGTATGGGTGGAGCTCTGGATGTATATTTTTTGTGTTTGTTTGGTTAAACGTTTGTATGGGTGGAGATCTGGATGTGTATTTTTTGTTTGATTAAACTTTTGTATGGGTGGAGCTGTGGATGTGTATTTTTTGTTTGTTTGATTAAGCTTTTGTATGGGTGGAGATCTGGATGTGTATTTTTTGTGTTTGATTAAACTTTTGTATGGGTGGAGATCTGGATGTGTATTTTTGTGTTTGTTTGATCAAACCTTTGTATGGGTGGAGCTCTGGATGTATATTTTTTGTGTTTGTTTGGTTAAACTTTTGTATGGGTGGAGATCTGGATGTGTATTTTTTGTGTTTGATTAAACTTTTGATGGCTGGAGCTCTGGATGTGTATTTTTTGTTGTTTGATTAATCTTTGTATGGGTGGAGCTCTGGATGTGTATTTTTGTTTGATTAATCTTTGTATGGGTGGAGATCTGAATGTGTATTTTTGTTTGATTAAACTTTTGTATGGGTGGAGATCTGGATGTGTATTTTTTGTGTTTGATTAAACTTTTGTATGAGTGGAGCTCTGGAAGTGTATTTTTGTGTTTGATCAAACTTTTGTATGGGTGGAGATCTGGATGTGTATTTTTTGTGTTTGATTAAACTTTTGTATGAGTGGAACTCTGGATGTGTATTTTTGGTGTTTGTTTAATTAAACCTTTGTATGGGTGGAGATCTGGATGTGTATTTTTGGTGTTTGTTTGATTAAACTTTTGTATGGGTGGAGATCTGGATGTGTATTTTTGTGTTTGTTTGATCAAACCTTTGTATGGGTGGAGCTCTGGATGTATATTTTTTGTGTTTGTTTGGTTAAACTTTTGTATGGGTGGAGATCTGGATGTGTATTTTTTGTGTTTGATTAAACTTTTGATGGCTGGAGCTCTGGATGTGTATTTTTTGTTTGTTTGATTAATCTTTGTATGGGTGGAGCTCTGGATGTGTATTTTTGTTTGATTAATCTTTGTATGGGTGGAGATCTGAATGTGTATTTTTGTTTGATTAAACTTTTGTATGGGTGGAGATCTGGATGTGTATTTTTTGTGTTTGATTAAACTTTTGTATGAGTGGAGCTCTGGAAGTGTATTTTTGTGTTTGATTAAACTTTTGTATGGGTGGAGATCTGGATGTGTATTTTTTGTGTTTGATTAAACTTTTGTGTGGGTGGAGCTCTGCATGTGTATTTTTGTGTTTGTTTGATTAAACGTTTGTATGGGTGGAGATCTGGATGTGTATTTTTTGTTTGATTAAACTTTTGTATGGGTGGAGCTGTGGATGTGTATTTTTTGTTTGTTTGATTAAGCTTTTGTATTGGTGGAGATCTGGATGTGTATTTTTTGTATTTGATAAAACTTTTGTATGGGTGGTGCTCTGCATGTGTATTTTTGTGTTTGTTTAAACTTTTGTATGGGTGGAGATCTGGATGTGTATTTTTTGTTTGTTTGATTAATCTTTGTATGGGTGGAGATCTGGATGTGTATTTTTGGTGTTTGTTTGATTAAACTTTTGTATGGGTGGAGATCTTGATGTGTATTTTTGTGTTTGTTTGATCAAACCTTTGTATGGGTGGAGCTCTGGATGTGTATTTTTTGTGTTTGTCTGGTTAAACTTTTGTATGGGTGGAGATCTGGATGTGTATTTTTTGTGTTTGATTAAACTTTTGTATGGGTGGAGATCTGGATGTGTATTTTTTGTGTTTGATTAAACTTTTGTGTGGGTGGAGCTCTGGATGTGTATTTTTGTGTTTGTTTGATTAAATGTTTGTATGGGTGAAGATCTGGATGTGTATTTTTTGTTTGAGTAAACTTTTGTATGGGTGGAGCTCTGGATGTGTATTTTTTGTTTGTTTGATTAAGCTTTTGTATTGGTGGAGATCTGGATGTGTATTTTTTTGTATTTGATAAAACGTTTGTATGGGTGGAGCTCTGCATGTGTATTTTTGTGTTTGTTTGTTTAAACTTTTGTATGGGTGGAGATCTGGATGTGTATTTTTTGTTTGTTTGATTAATCTTTGTATGGGTGGAGCTCTGGATGTGTATTTTTGTGTTTGTTTGATCAAACCTTTGTGTGGGTGGAGCTCTGGATGTGAATTTTTTGTGTTTGTTTGGTTAAACTTTTGTATGGGTGGAGATCTGGATGTGTATTTTTTGTGTTTGATTAAACTTTTGTATGGGTGGAGATCTGGATGTGTATTTTTTGTGTTTGATTAAACTTTTGTATGAGTGGAACTCTGGATGTGTATTTTTGGTGTTTGTTTAATTAAACCTTTGTATGGGTGGAGATCTGGATGTGTATTTTTGGTGTTTGATTAAACTTTTGTATGGGTGGTGATCTGGATGTGTATTTTTGTGTTTGATTAAACTTTTGTATGAGTGGAGCTCTGGATGTGTATTTTTGGTGTTTGTTTAATTAAACCTTTGTATGGGTGGAGCTCTGGATGTGTATTTTTTGTGTTTGATTAAACTTTTGTATGAGTGGAGCTTTGGATGTGTATTTTTGGTGTTTGTTTAATTAAACCTTTGTATGGGTGGAGATCTGGATGTGTATTTTTGGTGTTTGATTAAACTTTTGTATGGGTGGTGATCTGGATGTGTATTTTTGTGTTTGATTAAACTTTTGTATGAGTGGAGCTCTGGATGTGTATTTTTGGTGTTTGTTTAATTAAACCTTTGTATGGGTGGAGCTCTGGATGTGTATTTTTGTGTTTGTTTGATCAAACCTTTGTGTGGGTGGAGCTCTGGATGTGAATTTTTTGTGTTTGTTTGGTTAAACTTTTGTATGGGTGGAGATCTGGATGTGTATTTTTTGTGTTTGATTAAACTTTTGTATGGGTGGAGATCTGGATGTGTATTTTTTGTGTTTGATTAAACTTTTGTATGAGTGGAACTCTGGATGTGTATTTTTGGTGTTTGTTTAATTAAACCTTTGTATGGGTGGAGATCTGGATGTGTATTTTTGGTGTTTGATTAAACTTTTGTATGGGTGGTGATCTGGATGTGTATTTTTGTGTTTGATTAAACTTTTGTATGAGTGGAGCTCTGGATGTGTATTTTTGGTGTTTGTTTAATTAAACCTTTGTATGGGTGGAGCTCTGGATGTGTATTTTTTGTGTTTGATTAAACTTTTGTATGAGTGGAGCTTTGGATGTGTATTTTTGGTGTTTGTTTAATTAAACCTTTGTATGGGTGGAGATCTGGATGTGTATTTTTGGTGTTTGATTAAACTTTTGTATGGGTGGTGATCTGGATGTGTATTTTTGTGTTTGATTAAACTTTTGTATGAGTGGAGCTCTGGATGTGTATTTTTGGTGTTTGTTTAATTAAACCTTTGTATGGGTGGAGCTCTGGATGTGTATTTTTTGTGTTTGATTAAACTTTTGTATGAGTGGAGCTTTGGATGTGTATTTTTGGTGTTTGTTTAATTAAACCTTTGTATGGGTGGAGCTCTGGATGTGTATTTTTTGTGTTTGATTAAACTTTTGTATGAGTGGAGCTTTGGATGTGTATTTTTGGTGTTTGTTTAATTAAACCTTTGTATGGGTGGAGATCTGGATGTGTATTTTTTGTGTTTGATTAAACGTTTGTATGAGTGGAGCTTAGGATGTGTATTTTGGTGTTTGTTTAATTAAACCTTTGTATGGGTGGAGATCTGGATGTGTATTTTTGGTGTTTGATTAAACGTTTGTATGAGTGGAGCTTAGGATGTGTATTTTTGGTGTTTGTTTAATTAAACCTTTGTATGGGTGGAGATCTGGATCTGTATTTTTGGTGTTTGTTTGATTAAAATTTTGTATGAGTGGAGCTTTGGATGTGTATGTTTTGTGTTTGATTAAAGTGGTGAGTCTCACGTCACAGTGAGAGTTGATTAGACATTCTTCAACAATGTAACTGAAGCCTGAGTCTTCAGTCAATTTCTGAAAACCGTTATGATGACCCTCAGCTCTCTGTTCTGGAGCTGCATTGTTTTGTTCTTTTTCTATTTTAAGATGAGCCTTTTTTTTTTTTACATGTTAATCAGTTACACACGATCAATAAATGAAATCTGCCGCAGCCCTGAAATAAAACAGGACAGATAAGGCTGTAAAAGTGAAGTAAAGTCCACACTGCAGCCTCTGTGGAAACATGCACTCTGCGCGTGCGCAACCAGTTTGAGCAACACATTAGAATCATTTGTGATTTTGTAAATTAGCCTTGTTGCCTTCTTAAAAATGAAGTAAGTTAAACATATATTAATTATTTGTTTGCACAATAATAACATGACCTTTAAACAGTTTTTTTTTTTTTTTTTTTTTGCGCAGTAACTGACGGCAGTTTAACTTTCAATTTCGTTTTAATCCAGGAAAATATGGAGGAGTCCGTCTGGTGAGAGCACAAAAATTAGTTTAAAACTGCAGATCTGAGAACCAGGAAACTGCACAGGTTCCACCAAACGTGCGCTTTACGTCAGGACTCCAGGATCGACTTCCCCAAAACACACACACACACACACACACACACACACACACACACACACACACACACACACACACACACACACACACACACACACACACACACACACACACACACACACACACACACCGACGCGTCGAAGCGTCTGTGCTGCTGTCGGTAATAACGGAGACCGTGTGTTCACCATGTCGGAAGAATTCAGACCAGAGCTTCTATCCGAGGTCAAAACCGGAGTAAGTGCAAGATTTTGGATGTTTGATCAGACTGTCGGTGTGCGCGCGTCTGTCCGGCGCTGCGCTTTTGCGCACAGACAGAATGAATGATGGTTTTTGCTGCTTTCAGACGACGATCATCGCCATCGAATTTAACAGAGGTGTTGTTCTGGGCTCTGACTCGCGAGTTTCTGCTGGGTAAGTTGCACACGCGCGCGCGTGCGTCTACATGATCTTTTGTGTGATTCTTTTCGCGACTATTGTCTCCAAAAAGTCATCCACACATGCACGCCTCCCATTCTCCTGTTCCCAAACCCAAAGTCAGTGTTTCTCCTCACGCCTCCATCCAGGGCGACGGTGGTGAACCGGGTGATGAACAAACTGTCCCCCCTCCACGACAAGATCTACTGCGCTCTGTCCGGATCAGCCGCGGACGCGCAAACCATCGCCGAGATCGTCAACTATCAACTGGATGTGCACAGGTACACAGAGAAATAATGATCACATAATGACCAATTTATATCATAAATGATCTATCTATCTATCTATCTATCTATCTATCTATCTATCTATCTATCTATCTATCTATCTATCTATCTATCTATCTATCTATCTATCTATCTATCTATCTATCTATCTATCTATCTATCTATCTATCTATCTATCTATCTATCTATCTATCTATCTATCTATCTATCTATCTATCTATCTATCTATCTATCTATCTATCTATCTATCTATCTATAGATAGATATTAGAGCTATTGGTCAAGAATACCCTTGTACTACTTTAATGTTTGTTATTTTACTAGTTTTATTGTCTGGTTCATGTATTTCTGCAACACATTTTGTTGAGCTTTTCCATTACTGTATTTCATTTTTGTGTGTCTTTTTTTGTTTGTTTGTTTTCTTGAGGACCACAATGTAAATAAGCATCCATATCGGAACCTTTCTAGTGTTATCCTCTGCAGTATTTTTATGTATTCTTATGTAATTTTATTGCCGACTAAATTCAAATCAAATCAAATATCTATCTATCTATCTATCTATCTATCTATCTATCTATCTATCTATCTATCTATCTATCTATCTATCTATCTATCTATCTATCTATCTATCTATCTATCTATCTATCTATCTATCTATCTATCTATCTATCTATCTATCTATCTGCAATGTAGAATATTAACAAATTAAATGAAATGAATAAAAAATAACTGATACTGTCACAAAGTGCAGATCAATTTCAAAATGACAACTTTATATATATATATATATATATATATATATATATATATATAATTTAATGCATATCAATCAGTCAGCATTTATTTATATAGCCCTTTCCACAGCCCAGAGGGTGACCAACGTGCTTCAGAGTCAGATAAAAAAACATAGAGAATAACTAAGACAAAGAGACAATAAGCAAATTTAAAACAGACACATCAATAAAACTATACATCCAAAATATTTGAAATAAATCAAATGTCAGAGCGCTGCTGGTTGTGCAAAAACCATTCTTAAAAGGAAGATTTTTAATTTAGATTTTAAAAGACCCTGGTCAGTGGTGGTGAGGATCTCGGGGGGTTGGGGGGGTAGCTCATTCCATATTCTGGGTGCGGCCACAGAGAAAGCCCGGGCTCCCCTGTGGCAGGATCTGGACCTCGGAACCTCTAGTGCACACCGGTTAGAAGATCTCAAAACTCTGTGTTGGTCCTGATGTGTCAGCAACTTGGTGGGGCCAAATCATTCAGAGCTTTAAAAACAAACATAAGAATTTTAAAATTAGTTCTAGCCCGAACTGGAATATATAACATTATGCATTTCAATTTCAATTTATTTCATTTATACAGCGCCTAATCACAACAAGGTTGCCTCAAGGCGCTTCACACAAGTAAAGTCTAACCTTAGCAACCCCCAGAGCAACAGTGGTAAGGAAAAACTCCCTCTGAGGAAGAAACCTCAAGCAGACCAGACTCAAAGGGGTGACCCTCTGCTTGGGCCATGCTACAGACACAAATTACAAAACAATTCACAAAGCGAACATACAGGATGCATACACGTATACAGGCACCGTTATCAGCAAACAGGATTCAAAATTGTTGTGTCCATGACATTCCCAAAACACAGATTTGCAGAATTAACAACATCCATTTTTAATATTACTGGAATTAATATAATTTATTTCATACTAACTTCACAATATAGAACTTTTATTTTATTTTATGTTATTTTTGTGTTAGTACCGAGATTGGTGAGGATCCACGGGTTCGTTCAGCTGCCAGTTTGGTGAGAAATATCTCCTACAAATACAAGGAGGAGCTATCTGCACATCTCATTGTGGCCGGATGGGACAAAAAAGAAGGAGGACAGGTGAGTATCTGTCACTGTCTTAAACAAAAGGAATCAACCTTGGAATTTCAATTTGTTGTTCCTCACTTTTTACAGACATTTATGTCTAATAATTAGACTGCTTTTTTTAAGTTAGTTTTTGCATGCTGCATTGCATATCTTACATGTCAAAGGAGGGCGTAAAATAAACTTAGCAATTAAATAAAAGAAACCAAACAAATGTTAATTTATCTAAGATTTATCCTGCAAGATCATGCACACGATACATTATAAGAATCTCTGCATCTGTGACCTTTTGACCTCTCCCAGGTGTTTGCGACCCTGAACGGTCTCCTGACGAGGCAGCCGTTTGCAGTCGGCGGTTCTGGCAGTTCTTATGTTTACGGGTTTGTTGACGCTGAGTATCGCAGAGGCATGAGCAGGGAGGAGTGTCAGCAGTTTGTCACCAACAGTAAGACGTCATCTTTTTGTGTCCGGTGAACCGTGTCCACAGTGTCAGAAAAGGCCATCTTTCATGTTGTGGTAACCTGTGACGTATAAGTTACAAATTATTTCAATCTTTATGTCTGCTAAGAACAAATTATCTAAAAATGTGAACAAGGACGGGCAGAGACACAACTTCAAAACACTTTCCAGTCGCTACTTGTTTCAAAGGAATTCAGCCAAATGTTTATCATAAAAAGCATCAATGCACTTTTTAATAAGAATCAACACTGTGGAATTTGGTGTGAATTTGTCACCTGAGTCCTGCTAGAGTATAAAAAGTTTTTCTTTCTGTTGTTGAGATATTTATCACACCGTGAATCTCCACGTAAACATATAAACTTTCCATTATGATACAGTCAATAATCACGTCATTGAAACATAATCAAGCTGTATTATGCTTCTAACGACTCAATGATATCCAGTCTGTCCAGTTTATAGAGCTCCAGGACATGACATCATGCACGCTCCTGAAATGAAGAATCTATCACTTTGAAAGGAATATGAATGATAATAGCAGGTGCGATTTTAACAAGAACTGCACAGATATCTGTGTTTATCTCCACCAAGGGCCAACTATCGACCAGATGTGTGTTTTGTTTTTATCCAGGGTCCACATACAGCTCAGATAAATGAAGTACTGCATTTTCCAGAGTATAAGTCAGGTTTTTTTTACTAGTTTTAGGCCCTCCAGCTTAAATGTTAAGGTGCGACTTATATAAAATATAACGTAATGTTGAAATACCCTCTGCCGTATGAGCATTTTGTTCTTTTGAATTTGCAGTTGTTTAATTAATTATTCAGATCCTATTGTCTTACGTACAATTTGTACATGTTCAGGGGTAAAAAAAAAAGTATTTAGTCAGTCCCTGATTGTGCAAGTTCTCCTACTTATAAAGATGAGAGAGGTCTGTAATTTTCATCATAGGTACACTTCAACTATGAGAGACAAAATGAGAAAGAAAAAAAAATCCAGCAAATCACATTGTAGGATTTTTAAAGAATTTATTTGTAAATTATGGTGGAAAATAAGTATGTAGTCAATAGCAAAAGTTCAACTCAATACTTTGTAACAATACTTTGGTATTCCTCTATGCAGATCTCCTCTAGAGCAGTGATGTTTTGGGGCTGTCACTGGGCAACACGGACTTTCAACTCCCTCCACAAATTTTCTATGGGGTTGAGGTCTGGAGACAGGCTCAGCCACTCCAGGACCTTGAGATGCTTTTTATGAAGTCACTCCTTCCTTGCCCGTGTGGTGTGTTTGGGATCATTGTCATGCTGGAAGACCCAGCCATGTTGCATCTTCAATGCTGTCACTGATGGAAGGAGGTTTTGGCTTAAAATCTCATGATACATGGTCACGTTCATTCTTCCCTTAACACAGATCAGTTGTCCTGTCCCCTTTGCAGAAAAACAGCCTCAAAGCATGATGTTTCCACCCCCATGCTTCACAGTAGGTATGGTGTTCCATTTGTTCCATTTTGGTTTCATCTGACCACATGATATTCTCCCAGTCCTCTTCTGGATCATCCATATGCTCTCTGGCAAACATCAGAAGGGCCTGGACATGTACTGGCTTAAGCAGGGGGACACGCCTGGCACTGCAGGATTTGAGTCCCTCTCTGCGTAGTGTGTAGTCTTTGTTACTTTGGTCCCAGCTCTCTGCAGGTCATTCATCAGGTCCCTCCCTGTAGTTCTGGGATTTTTGTTCACCGTTCTCATGATCATTTTGACCCCACGGTCTTGCGTGGAGCCCCAGATCGAGGGAGATTATCAATGGTCTTGTATGTCTTCCATTTTCTTACAATTGCTCCCACAGTTGATTTATTCACACCAACCTGCTTGACTATTGTAGATTCACTCTTCCCAGCCTGGTGCACATCAACAATTTTCTTCCTGGTGTCACTGCCAATCACACCGCCGCCCTCCTGTCTGCTGTGCGTAATTATGCCAAATCTGGCAACAGGTCCAGAGGCTACGCTCGCTGTTTTGATCCGGATGTTGACCATAGCCGCAGAGCTCCGTGGCCACCGAGAGAGGACTTGGGTTCTTTGCGGGTCCCGCATCCGTACCCCCAGAGGCAGTGAGTGAAGGGAGAGCCGCGCATTGTATTCTGCGTGTCTGTTTATAATCTTCTCACACAGAAGAAAAAAGAGAGTGTTTACACAAGAGAGATCTAATCTAATGTTTTAATCTTTCCAAATCAGTAATTAGTTTAAAGGTACTTCTCCGAGTCACTGTTCGTTACTATTATTTTTGTATTGTGAGTCGATTGTTGGTTATTTTTAAAATTGAGTAATCAGTAAAGTAAGTAAGTTACTTTTTCAAGGAGTAGTCAGGAATTAATGGCTGGATTACTTTTTCAAAGTAACTGTGGCAACACTGCCTACAGCACACAGAACATTTTAATTTGATGTTTGCTACAAATTCACACGGCACACCCAGACACACAGGCTTTGCAAAGCTCTGCAACACATCAGAGGTATGAAGAACACAAAACTGTACCTGATTATGATTTGAAGCAGGTGGACTTTCGATGTTTTGAATTTGTGTTTTCTGCATCTACTAAAGTTGTCTTAATTGGGATGTGTGTGGCATCTATTGATCACTGTATTGTTTTCATTAGTGTTGTTTTTTTTACATTTAATGGTTGATTAATTCAATAAGTCATGAAATAGTTCAGTTCTATCATAACATCCCCAGAGTTAAGGTGAAGTCTTCAAATCAGTTAAAAAAAAACAAGCTGATCAATATGTAATAATACCAAAGACAAAGACATCGCTTCATTACCTGTTTAATAATTAATTTATACCTCATGAAATCTATGTGCACTTAAATAAATGTTTGCACCTGTCTGATTCTGTGTCTCTGTCCCAGCTCTGTCTTTGGCCATGAACCGGGACGGTTCCAGTGGGGGCGTGGCCTACCTGGTCACCATTGATGAAAATACCACCGAGGAGAAAGTCATTCTGGGAAATGACTTGCCGGCCTTCTTTGATCAGTGATGGGTGTTCTTTGATGTGGAGAGAGCCGGTGATGTTCATAGAGTTTTTGTTTTTGCTCATTGTTGCCGTAGCGACACATCTTTTGGTTCCGCTGCCAAGGGCTTGTCAACTGTTAAATAAGAATAGTTTTAATTAGCCAGATAAAGTAGACTCTGTATAAAGGACTTTTTAAAAAATTCTATCAGAAATCTTTTGTGTGTTTGTGTAATTTAAAATATTTTCACGCTTCAGATCAAGGTGGTGGTTCACCATTTAGAGACTTTAACATATAAATCCTACTTTAAGTGACGTTTACTAAGATGCCAAAAGAAACTGAACTGAACACCTGCTAAACTTAGTCCCTGTGTAATCTTGAGCAGTGAGCTTGGATTAGATCCACAGCATCACGTGAAGATTTTTAAATATAACGCAATGCTAAAATACCCTCGGCCATATGAGTATTGTGTTCTTTATAATTTGTAGTTGTTTAATTAATTATTAAGATAATTTTGTCTTATGTACAGTTTGTACATGTTCTAATCAAATCATCATTTGTTCATGTTGTGAAAATCAAGGGATATTTGTAGATCTCCCTCTCTGCATTTGCAGTTATTAATGAGACAAATTTAACTGCATAGGATGTTAGCTTTGAGTTAGCGAAAATTAGTGTGCAAGCTAACGTCCACAAAATGTCTTGTAAATGACTCCAAAGGTGTTATCAGGTCACAAAAACAGCATTTTCTGTTTTAGAACTGTTTATTTCTCGCTAGCTTTTACATAATATACCAGAAACGAAGCCGTTAGCAAGTGATGTCACCATGCTAACCTACGCAAACTGTCTTGTGACATTTAGAGGTGTTATTCGATTCCAAAAATAGCATTTTCTGTTTTAGAAGTGTTTATTTCTCACTAGCTCTTACATAGCATATGAGAAACATGTATATAAACACACAAAATGAAGCAGTTTTGATGAGAGCAGTGGCTGACATCACGGTGCAGCTCTACTCTGATTGGCTGTTACCCGTGTCACTCAAACACAGTAGGGATCAGATTGAAACGGAATGCGACTTTTTAACCTCTTAAAATACATCAAGGTTAGCCATCTTTGAACTTGTCCAAGGTCCGTGTCCCAAGAATGTTCCCTTTGAATTTCAAGTGTCTGGCAGTAATATAACTGGACTTATGCTGAGCACAGACAGACAGACGGACAAAAAGCCTTCGCAATACCCGATTGCGATATTTGATGGCCATCGGGTAAAAATTACTTTTCAACACAAGACAATTGGACAATTCTTTTCCTCTGACTGAAAGCACTGCGAAAAACATACATTTGTCAGAAGATTTATAGTTATTATATAATCACGTCTTTGCTTGATGTTACGTGTTTGTTTGTCTGTCCAGCACGGGCACATCATAAAACACATCAACATAGATCAAGAATCTGAAGTCCCAGCAGCATGTCTGAGGACTCTGAGGTCAAGGTTAAATCTGGGGAAATAATCCTTTCACTACATTACCTCAAACTCTGTGAAAGTAATTTACATGGACCCAAAATCATATCAAAGAGCACATATTTGACCTTTGACCTTGACCTTTAAAACTGGAAAACACACACACCAAAAGGTTTCTTACCCATAATTGTGGTGGAGGGAACAACAAAATCTAAAGTAGGAAACCTATAACTCTTTCATAATGACCTGCTTTCTCTGAGGTCAAGATCAAAAGGAAGGTCTCCCCAAAAAAGGCAAAAAAAAACAAAAACAAAAAATGTTTTTATTGTAACTTGGTGTTTAACTAAGCCTCCAAAAACAGTAGGGCACAAATGGCAGTTTAGTATCACAGGGAAAAAGTTTCACAGGAAAAAAATCCACACCCTTTTTTTTGTGTAGTTGTCAACTTTTATAAACAACCAACAGTGGCCGTAGTAACCATTAGCCTCTTCTTCTTCATATTTAAAGTAATATATAAAATAATAACTGCAAATTATATAATGATAAAAGATCTCAATATGGCTCAAAATAGGAGGTTTACGGCTCCTCATCTGTATCTATTAGAAGCCAAAATTTTAAAGCTGAATTTATAGTTTTTACAGAGTTACTGACAATTAGGAGGCCCCACTAACTCACTGACTGACTCACTGACTGAGTCCATCCCAGCAAATACACTACGTAAATGTAAAGTTGTGTTTTGGTTAAGGTTTATCATTGCTGCTACATAGTTTCGTAGAGTTTACAGAGGTTACCACAATGTTGTATTTTTATATTATACCCCGACATTCACAGCAAACAGTTCTACGCTGTTATATCGTCATCGCAACATCACTTCTTAGTAATGATGACGTTCATGAGTTTCAAGGTAAATAAACATATACGAGTATGACTTGGATAAAACCCGACCCTACTGAAGATTTTCAAGGAACATATCGGTTCCACTTATCTGACAATGTTGCTGCAACATTCCTGGGACTCTTTCAAATTATGTAGCAACGTCACTTTCTAACATTATCATATATACAATTTTGTGGCAACTTCTGTAAACTCAGTGTTGTAGCAGTGTAAATTTGTTCGTTGGGATTAGGTTTATGCTTTCCTTGGTTTTCCCTGAGGGGGATCACAGCAAGTAAGATGTCCACTAATCACCCACATGCCTGATTTTTCAATTAGAAACACTGCATTCTGATTGCTTTCATTAAAAATAAGTGTGAGTAGTGAATCATAATGAGTCCCTATAATGTGAACCTTGAATGAAAATAAAAAAATGTTTTGAAATATTTGTATTTCATTTGTTGTCTAGTAAAAATCTATTTTTAGGGTTTTGTTATTTTGTTTTAAAAAAATGCTGTCTCAGTTATTGTTGCTGGGTGATCGTTCTCTAGTTTTCATTGACCGTAGGGTAGCAGTGATGTTGCAAAACGAATTTATCAATGTTAACTGTCCAATTTTAAGACATTTCAAAGTAAAATATTCCAATTCTGTTGTTAATGTCTACCAGATTTACACTGGTGTCACACCTTAAATGCAGTAGCTGGGTCCTATCATGTCTACGGTGAAAAATAGCTTTGAGCTGCGTAGTGCCGGGTGGAAGATGAGGCACATAGTATTAATTCTGCTCTCTACAGGTGTTATTTGATTTTCATCTATAAGTGAGAAATGAAAAAAAGAAAAAAAAAGTAGCTCCTAAAACATGTGTTACATGTCTGTCCAGCAGCAGTACTAACTACCTAATGAGATTCTGGGTTCAAGCCTGGTGTCTTTGGGAAGGGTGTGGGTTCAGGTCTGCATAGCAAATTCATCTAACTCCCTCAGACTCTACTATCTCCACAAGAGGGTTCTCTGTTTGATTCCAGTCAAACTGGAAACACAAATAGGTGTGGTCAACCAAGTTGCTCACATTATGTAAATAATTACCTTGCACTGCAGCATGCTGTGTGTGTGTGTGTGTGTGTGTGTGTGTGTGTGTGTGTGTGTGTGTGTGTGTGTGTGTGTGTGTGTGTGTGTGTGTGTGTGTGTGTGTGTGTGTGTGTGTGTTAGAAGGGGTGACACTGAGGCATTATTGATAAGTTTATGCAATGATGTTAAGTTTATTATTGCATAAACTTTGACTTGTGCACTAGAAACCAGGCACCTTGATTTCTAGTGCTTTGGATTGCACTATTTATATATATATATATATATATATATATATATATATATATATATATATATATATATATATATATATATATATACATACACACACACACACACTTTTCTCTCTATATATATATACACACACATATATATAGAGAGAAAAGTACACCAAAAAGCGTCATTTCCCAGGGCCTGGGTCATCAGCTGAGCGCTATCACTCCTCGGGATTTCGACCCATTAAGCTCAGTATCCCTCATGATAGTGGGTCCGCAACAGCTGTTTCCTGTTGCGCCCAGGCCCGTAAAATCCAGGTGCTGCCATCTTCTGCTCTTTCTCCCATTTCCTTTACCACCATACGACATCTATCAACACCAGCTGCCCTCAGAAAACGACCCACCAATGCTGCAGGGAAACCCCGACATCCCACCTCAAAAGGAATGACCTCCACCTTCCAGCCTCGCTCCCCTATCTCCACCCTCAAATCTTCATAGCGGTTGAGCTTCCTCTGTCGAGCTCCATCAATACCCTCCTCTCATGAGACTGTCAGCTCTCCAAGTATTATCCTCCTTTCCTCCCTGTCACTCAGCATAACATCAGGCCGCAAATCAGACACCACCACATCTACTGGCAAAGTCTTGTCTTCTAACACAGTCCACTTTCTTTTTGGACCAGTGCCCGTCCTCTTCTGCTTCCGACCTCTCACCTGTTCACCAGCTCTCACAAACTTGACTGGTTGGCTTTTCTTCACTGGGACAAATGCATCATTTACTGCCTTCACAGCCACCTTCAGAACTAAGTTGTGCCTAAATGTATACCATCCTCTACTCAAAGCAACATGACACGCTGACAGAATATGGTGAAGAGTAGCATACTTTCCACACAGATGACAGTTCGCACTCTTGCCAGTACCCCATCTTCTCAGGTTCGCTGGTGATGGAAACACATCATACGTCATCTGGAGTAGCCGCTTCAGACTCCCAAAACTTCTTCCCCAAATGTCCTTCCAAGTCACCTTTCTCTCCTCTACATCCCACGTCATCCATCGACCTTGCTGACCCTGCTGTGCTGCTCTCGACACCCTTTCAGCCTCTACCAAACGACGAGTCTCCTGCTCTCTGATCTTTCTTCGTTCCCCAGCTCCGACCTTTGACCAAAATCGTTGCCTTCTTCTTACGCCAAGGCAAGCTCCCTTTTCACGCACCACTCCAACAATTTCACGTTGACGTGCTACGGCCTCAACTTCTTTCACCATACCACCAACATTCCACTTCCGTCCAACTTGCAGGGCCGGTGGGTTATTACTTATCACTTGGTCATTGGAATCATTTAGCATTGACTGTAGTCTAACCTTCGCAACCTTATATTCTTCCACCACTGATGATAAAGGAAACTGGAGCTTTGTTGACCGACTGTAGAGTGCTACATTTGTCAGCATCTTAGGAACTCCTAGCCACTTTCGTATCATCTTACTAATCTTCCCTTCAATGCTCTCAACTCTTGTCAGCGCCACTTCATAAACTGTCAATGGCCACATCAACCTTGGTAGTAACCCAAACTGAACCATCCAGACCTTAAACTTCCCAGGTAGCTTCGTCTTTGCAATTGCTTTCAATCCATCTTCAGCTTGCTGCTGGACTTCAACCCCTCGATGTCAGTCTGTGATTGGAAAGGAATACCAACGACCTAGGCTCTTCACGCCCTTTTCTTTCACTGATGGAATTCGTTCACCTTCAACCATGAAAACTTCATCAACAACTTTCCCAGCCCATAGCGTAAGATACCTGCTCTTCTTAGCTTTAAACATCATGCCTGACCATGTCACTAACTCTTGTAACCGCTCCACCAACTTCTTAGCTCTCCATTCCTCTGCTTCTAGAACTGTCAGGTCGTCCATAAAGGCCTTTAGCTGGTACTCATCACCACCACAGCTTCTTATAATCACTTCCATCACCAAGATGAACAAGACAGGTGATATTGCACATCCCATTGCGATACCTTTCTCCAGTCGCATGAATTTAGTCATGAACTCCTCCGTCGTAAACCGGAACTTAAATTTCCCGAAGTACTTCTCTACTGCCTGCTGCAACTTCCCTGGGACGTGGAAGAAATCCAAAGCAAACCGAATCATTCTATGTGGGACAGAACCATAGGCGTTGGCCAAATCCAACCATATCACATGGAGCTCCTTCTTTACATTCTTTTCTTGCATTATCCTATTCCAGATCATAGACACATGCTCAAGGCAACCTGGAAAACCAGGAATACCCGCTTTCTGAATGCTAGTATTGATAAGGCTATTAGCCAGCAGAAATTGGGTTAGTCTCTTTGCAACCACCGTGAAGAAGATCTCACCCTCAACATTTAACAAAGATATTGGTCTGAATTGACCAAGAGCCACAGCGTCCTTCTCCTTTGGTATGTAAATTCCATCAGCAATGCACCAGCTGTCGGGTATCTCACCAGACTCCCAAACACTCGCAAGCAATTTCCAGAGACACTTTGTCAGCTCCGGACAGTTCTTGTACACTGCATACGTGATCCCATTTGGGCCCCCGGCTGCCTTTGCTCTGGCATTCCTAACAACCACCTGTACTTCACATAGCCGTATCCTACACAGGTCAAAAGGAACTTCAGGTTCTTTTGGTCTATTAAGGCCATCTATACTCTCTACTTGGATATTCCTGTTTGGATCAGCATAGGTCGTCACCAAGGCTTCCTCAAGCTGCTCTCTTGATATCTTCAAGGACCCACTTGTCTTCTCTGCGAAAACCTTCTTTGTAAACTTGAAGGGGTCCTCTGTAAGTCCTTTCGGGCTTTCCCTGATTCTCTACGCCTCACTGCTTTCCTCTCTGCCTTCGCCAACTTACTGATACCATCAACATGTTTATTAGACCCCATTCCTACCAGGCTGCTCAAGGAAGCCCTACCATTATTTAATGCTTCGATCTTAAATATGATCAATCTATCTTTGTTAGTTGGCTATGTACCACAGGCTTTTAAGGTGGCAGTAATTAAACCATTACTTAAAAAGCCATCACTTGACCCAGCTATCTTAGCTAATTATAGGCCAATCTCCAACCTTCCTTTTCTCTCAAAAATTCTTGAAAGGGTAGTTGTAAAACAGCTAACTGATCATCTGCAGAGGAATGGTCTATTTGAAGAGTTTCAGTCAGGTTTTAGAATTCATCATAGTACAGAAACAGCATTAGTGAAGGTTACAAATGATCTTCTTATGGCCTCGGACAGTGGACTCATCTCTGTGCTTGTTCTGTTAGATCTCAGTGCTGCTTTTGATACTGTTGACCATAAAATTTTATTACAGAGATTAGAGCATGCCATAGGTATTAAAGGCACTGCGCTGCGGTGGTTTGAATCATATTTGTCTAATAGATTACAATTTGTTCATGTAAATGGGGAATCTTCTTCACAGACTAAAGTTAATTATGGAGTTCCACAAGGTTCTGTGCTAGGACCAATTTTATTCACTTTATACATGCTTCCCTTAGGCAGTATTATTAGACGGTATTGCTTAAATTTTCATTGTTACGCAGATGATACCCAGCTTTATCTATCCATGAAGCCAGAGGACACACACCAATTAGCTAAACTGCAGGATTGTCTTACAGACATAAAGACATGGATGACCTCTAATTTCCTGCTTTTAAACTCAGATAAAACTGAAGTTATTGTACTTGGCCCCACAAATCTTAGAAACATGGTGTCTAACCAGATCCTTACTCTGGATGGCATTACCCTGACCTCTAGTAATACTGTGAGAAATCTTGGAGTCATTTTTGATCAGGATATGTCATTCAAAGTGCATATTAAACAAATATGTAGGACTGCTTTTTTGCATTTACGCAATATCTCTAAAATCAGAAAGGTCTTGTCTCAGAGTGATGCTGAAAAACTAATTCATGCATTTATTTCCTCTAGGCTGGACTATTGTAATTCATTATTATCAGGTTGTCCTAAAAGTTCCCTAAAAAGCCTTCAGTTAATTCAAAATGCTGCAGCTAGAGTACTGACGGGGACTAGAAGGAGAGAGCATATCTCACCCATATTGGCCTCTCTTCATTGGCTTCCTGTTAATTCTAGAATAGAATTTAAAATTCTTCTTCTTACTTATAAGGTTTTGAATAATCAGGTCCCATCTTATCTTAGGGACCTCGTAGTACCATATTACCCCAATAGAGCGCTTCGCTCTCAGACTGCAGGCTTACTTGTAGTTCCTAGGGTTTGTAAGAGTAGAATGGGAGGCAGAGCCTTCAGCTTTCAGGCTCCTCTCCTGTGGAACCAGCTCCCAATTCAGATCAGGGAGACAGACACCCTCTCTACTTTTAAGATTAGGCTTAAAACTTTCCTTTTTGCTAAAGCTTATAGTTAGGGCTGGATCAGGTGACCCTGAACCATCCCTTAGTTATGCTGCTATAGACGTAGACTGCTGGGGGGTTCCCATGATGCACTGTTTCTTTTTCTTTTTGCTCTGTATGCACCACTCTGCATTTAATCATTAGTGATCGATCTCTGCTCCCCTCCACAGCATGTCTTTTTCCTGGTTCTCTCCCTCAGCCCCAACCAGTCCCAGCAGAAGACTGCCCCTCCCTGAGCCTGGTTCTGCTGGAGGTTTCTTCCTGTTAAAAGGGAGTTTTTCCTTCCCACTGTAGCCAAGTGCTTGCTCACAGGGGGTCGTTTTGACCGTTGGGGTTTTACATAATTATTGTATGGCCTTGCCTTACAATATAAAGCGCCTTGGGGCAACTGTTTGTTGTGATTTGGCGCTATATAAAAAAAATTGATTGATTGATTGATTGATTTCTTGCAAACTTTACCAACTCATCGATTGCTACCACCTTTTCCCCATTTGCCTCCCTCTTTGCCCTCCGTAACCGCTGTACTTCTTTCCTTAACTCTTTGATTTTCCTCCTTCGCCTATTGATCTGATCCTTTTCTTCCATCTTCTTCTGCACCTTCCACTCAATTACACCAAATCTTGATCTTCCATACTCGCACACCATCTTGGAGAAATTCTCCATTCTTCTCACAGGTTTTCCTCTAAGCATGCCAATGGCTGGAACTAGGTCCTCCTCCATGCTTTTCCAATCTGCCTTGTTCTGCGAACTTGGCCACTTAATCTTCATGCGGTCCTTTACTTCATCCACTACAGGTTCTGTAGGGGCACTGTGGTTAAACTCCAGGCCCTCATTAACCGCCGACTTATCAGTTTGTACTGAGCGTTGAAAGTCTGTCACAATACGACCGCACTTCATCTTTGTCTGGTGGATCTCCCACCCTTTTTCGGATTTAAACACACGTCCACAACCTTGGCATTGTCGCTGGTTACTAGATTGTCCATTTGAAACATTTCCAGTATCATTATCATGAAATTCCATTATTGCACTATTTGTTGAACTCGTGAGCCCCTGTTTTACATCTGCACTTGGTCTAGGCGGCTCTTCCTGACCGCAGATGAGCCGGAGGGTTACTTATTGGTCCGGGACTGCCGGACTTGGGCAGGCGTGACCCCCAAAAGGCAAACGCCTTCCTACCATCACTACAAACGCCTAGCCAGGTCCTATTCGGCTATCTAGACCTGTTATAACTGGATCGCCTGCAGCTGCTGCTTCTCTTCGCCACTCAAAGAGCAACAGGGCAGACAGCTCATGCCCTTTTTGGAACTCTGCCCGGTCACCGCTCTCTTCACGGTTGGCACTGGTAACCAGCGAAAATAGAGAAAAGTACACCAAAAAGCGTCATTTCCCAGGGCCTGGGTCATCAGCTGAGCGCTATCACTCCTTGGGATTTCGACCTATTAAGCTCAGTATCCCTCATGATAGTGGGTCCGCAACAGCTGTTTCCTGTTGCGCCCAGGCCCGTAAAATCCAGGTGCTGCCATCTTCTGCTCTTTCTCCCATTTCCTTTACCACCATACGACATCCATCAACACCAGCTGCCCTCAGAAAACGACCCACCGATGCTGCAGGGAAACCCTGGCATCCCACCTCAAAAGGAATGACCTCCACCTTCCAGCCTCGCTCCCCTATCTCCACCCTCAAATCTTCATAGCGGTTGAGCTTCCTCTGTCGAGCTCCATCAATACCCTCCTCCCATGAGACTGTCAGCTCTCCAAGTATTATCCTCCTTTCCTCCCTGTCAATCAGCGTAACATCAGGCCGCAAATCAGACACCACCACATCTACTGGCAAGGTCTTGTCTTCTAACACAGTCCACTTTCTTTTTGGACCAGTGCCCATCCTCTTCTGCTTCCGACCTCTCACCTGTTCACCAGCTCTCACAAACTTAACTGGTTGGCTTTTCTTCACTGGGACAAATGCATCATTTACTGCCTTCACAGCCACCTTCAGAACTACGTTGTGCCTAAATGTATACCATCCTCTACTCAAAGCAACATGACACGCTGACAAAATATGGTGAAGAGTAGCATACCTTCCACACAGATGACAGTTCGCACTCTTGTCAGTACCCCATCTTCTCAGGTTCGCTGGTGATGGAAACACATCATACGTCATCTGGAGTAGCCGCTTCAGACTCCCAAAACTTCTTCCCCAAATGTCCTTCCAAGTCACCTTTCTCTCCTCTACATCCCACATCATCCATCGACCTTGCTGACCCTGCTGTGCTGCTCTCGACACCCTTTCAGCCTCTACCAAACGACGAGTCTCCTGCTCTCTGATCTTTCTTCGTTCCCCAGCTCCGACCTTTGACCAAAATCGTTGCCTTCTTCTTACGCCAAGGCAAGCTCCCTTTTCACGCACCACTCCAACAATTTCACGTTGACGTGCTACGGCCTCAACTTCTTTCACCATACCACCAACATTCCACTTCCGTCCAACTTGCAGTGTTGTGTGTTGGGGGGTGTGGCTGGATGTTTTGGTGTTCTTTTCTTTTCTTTGCTCTTCAGGTGGCATGGAAACTGATTTGTCTGTGGAGAAGGTGCTGGCTGAAGAGTCCTCACCCTCATCAACATCATGTGTAGCACCTGTGACTGGTGCTCACATGCAACCTTAAAGACTTTCAGCTGAAGCAGATAATTGGATGGCGTTCTGCATTTAAGGCATGTGTGATTCAAGCAGAACTGCCGGGAACTCGACCTTGTGATGTTCGTTTGTGAGACGCTGAGGACCGCGCCTGGGTTTGACACATCGAGCCCGTGAAGCAAGGAAGGGTGAGGACACATGCTGTCAGCACACAGCAAAGGTGATTAAGTGTTTGACTAATTGTTGATAGTAACTTGGTGTTTTGTTACACAGTATACTTGAACTGTGATGAGAATTGCGCAGCTTGCTTCTCACTGCTGTGGCGTGCGGATAAGTGATCCTCCATCTGTTGTGAGAAGCTGCTCATTTGCATAAAGTTAAAAAAGATACAGACCTGAATGTGTTGCTGATAGCGTGTGTCTTTTGAAAGATATTGTTGTAACTGCTGACTTACCTCACCTCTTCTTTGCTTCACAGAGAGTCAGTTTGTCGTGTCCACCTGGGGGGTGTTTGGCGGTGGTAGTGGGTCCAGGAGCGCCGGGCTTTGATCCTTACGGGCGCTGGAGAGCGTGCCAACAATCACTCCACCAGAAAGACGCTGTTTAGTTTGTACACATTGTTATGCACCAAAGAGGGTAAAAAAGAAATTGTTTTGTTTTGGAACCACTTTCTGGTTATTTTTAGCGCTGGGTTCTGTCAGACGCAGGTCCGCTCCTCAACCCGCGTCGACACATAACATGCAGGGCCGGTGGGTTATTACTTATCACTTGATCATTGGAATCATTTAGCATTGACTGTAGTCTAACCTTCGCAACCTTATATTCTTCCACCACTGATGATAAAGGAAACTGGAGCTTTGTTGACCGACTGTAGAGTGCTACATTTGTCAGCATCTTAGGAACTCCTAGCCACTTTCGTACCATCTTACTAATCTTCCCTTCAATGCTCTCAACTCTTGTCAGCGCCACTTCATAAACTGTCAATGGCCACATCAACCTTGGTAGTAACCCAAACTGAACCATCCAGACCTTAAACTTCCCAGGTAGCTTCGTCTTTGCAATTGCTTTCAATTATATATATATACACACACACACACACACACACACACACACACACACACACACACACACACACACACACACACACACACACATATATATATATATATATATATGGGTTCAACTCCACGTGATATGTAGAATTTGTGATATTTGATATGTGCAATATCATGTGATAAGTCTAATGTGATATGTAAATGGTTGTACAAAATAACTAAAATTTTGTGATGTGAATTTTTGTCTGCGTAAAACTTACACCAAGGATGCATAACACTACTAAGGCTGTCATTACACAACAGTGGTGGCGCCGGGGGGGGGGGGGGGCTTGGCGCTGCCATTAATGAACCAAGCCCCCCTCAGCTCCCCCAATAATGTGAACAGCGACTGACATATTTGTGGATCTCAACTGCAGTTTTGCGCTGAGAATGTCTCAATATTGTGTAACTGAGCAAAGTGATGAATGTGTGTGTTCTGTGATCCACCAATTCTGAATCACCCTTCACAAACAGACTTTTCAGTTTTGCAAATAAACATTTATTTGTAAAAACCCACACACAAGTTACAAATCAGAAATTTGTGTTTGTGGATAACAAAGCACGTGTACAAATCAAAGGATATTTGTAAATCACCCTCTGTGCATTTGCAAGTATTAATGAGACAAATTTAACTCCATACTCCAAAAAATGTGGGTTTCCTAAATATTTATTATGGCCACTCTTAAAACTTCAGTTATCTTTATAATTTTATTACTGGTAAATTTTTAGAATTGATTTAGATGAGATATACTTATTATCTCACAGGAATATATCACAATTATCTGGGAACTACTTTTTGCACAGGGATTCATCAAGCACGTCAGCCACAGCCGCGCACTAATACAGAATATACAGAAGCTGTATACTGTTGTTCGGCAATCATTCTAAGTGATGTGTGTGTGCACTGATACCACATTTTAGAGGAGCACGGGTGACTAAAACATATACCTTTTTATAAAGCAACTTACTATATATTGTTCTCCACTCAGATTGCAACAGCCAATCACAGATTAGCCTTTCTGGCCATCATTTACCTGTATTTTGGCATGCTTGGTGCCAGAAAGTTATGTTGGATCCAAAAGGATCCAAAAAGGCTAGGACCAAAAGTTATATTGGATCGGTTCCCGCTGACCAATAGCGTTAGAGCTTACTGCCAACAGCTAGCCAATCAGAGCGCGGCATACGAAGGTCAGGAACTAGCTGACAGACGCTGGTTGAAAAAATAGCAACAAACATGTCAACAACAGCAGAAAATTGTCTGCCAGTGAGGTTTGCTGAGTTCACAGAGGAGGAACTGGTGGAAATATTGAACTCCAAGGATGCCAAAAACACTAAGAAGGTAGACAAGAATGCTACTGGCGTTTTAGAAGCATTCATTGCATCAGAATCAATCATATGCTGTTCACAACAAAATAAATTGATCTAATTTACTTGTTGTTTGCTTAATTTGGGAGGGCAGACGTCCAATATAACTTTTCTTCATCCAATATTTCTCTATGTTGGACTCCTTATCATCCATTATTTGTATATTGTTCATTTCAATGACATTTTGTGGAGCCCCTCCAACTTTTACCCCAGCTCCACCTCAGCCCCTCCAACAAAAATTTCCTGGCGCCGCCACTGTTACACAACCATTTATGTATTTTTATTTCATTGATGTTATGTTATATAAATTAGTTTTCACTGAGTTAAAAGGGCATAATTTTAGACATTTTTATGGATAGAAGTTTGATCCGTTATAATCTTTCGTGCACCACGGCAGTATAATGAGAATCCTGGACATTTCGGGAAAATCCGGTTCGGTGGGGAAGTGAAAGTGAAAGCTGGTGACTGAGAACTCAAACACGCGTCTTGTCTGTCACTCGGCGGCTCAGACTGCTGTCGGTCGGATCATGGCAGGCAGCACAGCAGCCGCTAAACTGGTCGCCTTGACGTTTGCGGTCTGCGTTGATCTGTCGGTGTTTTGCGCACTGGGACTCGCAGTGACGCAAACTCTCCTTGAACATGTGGTGCGTCTTTGGGTTTGTGCGGCTCTCAGAGGCTTTGCACTAACTGCAGTGACTCTCCTCAGCTTCGGTCGACTTAAGCCGGTCCTGGTTCGTTTTATAACGGTGCACAGTCTGCTGCCCGCCGTATTTGAGACCGGAACCAAGGCGATCTACGGGCGCGATGAGCAGAACGCGTGCGGCTGGTCGGCGGACCTGCGCTGCTGGCTCCTGTACGGCGGAGCGTCGCTGGCTGGGGCGCTGTTCTGGGAGATCATCGTGCCAGACTCAGACCCCGAGGCAGCCGGGAAGGAGAAGAAACAGAAGTCCAGAGTCCTGTTTGTCAGAGTTCTCCGTCTGTACAAAAGCGACTACCTGCTGCTGATCGGAGGCTTCATGTTCCTGTCTCTGGCTGTCATCTGTAAGTACCGCTCCCCACCGCAGGGAGGTCTGCTCTGTGTCAGCCTCAAGGTTGTGTAGGATTACTTTGAAAGAATACATGTGGATCACATGTATGTATGTATGTATACAAAAGATTTAGATTACTTGTAATCTGATTACTTTTGGCTTACATTTCAAACACTGGAGTTGAGTCAGGAAGGGCATCCGGCGAAAAAACTTGTATCCAGCTGTATCCGCTGTGGCGACCTCGAACACAAGACGGGAGCAGCCAAAAGGAGGACAGCATATATGATGAGGATAGTAATGATGATGGTGATGATGATGGTGATGATGATGCTGATGGTGATGAGTATAATGATGGTGATGATGATGATAGTGATGATGATGATGATAATAATGATGGTGGTGGTAAAGATGATGATGATAATGATGATGGTGGTGATGATGATGATGGTGATGATGATGCTGTTGGTGATGAGGATAATGATGGTGATGATGATGGTGATGATGATGATGATAGTAATGATGATGGTGATGCTGATGAGGATAATGATGGTGGTGATGATGATGATGATGCTGATGGTGATGAGTATAATAATGGTGATGATGATGATAGTGATGATGATGGTGATAATGATGGTGAGGATAATGATGGTGGTGGCGATGATGATGATGATGATAATGATGATGCTGTTGGTGATGAGGATAATGATGGTGATGATGATAGTAATTATGATGGTGATGATGATATGGTGATGTGATGATGATGATGGTGATGATGATGGTAATGATGATGATGATGATGGTGATGATGATGATAGTAATGATGATGGTGATAATGATGATGAGGATATTAATGGTGGTGATGATGATAATGATGATGCTGTTGGTGATGAGGATAATGATGGTGATGATGATGGTGATGATGATAGTAATGATGATTGCGATGATGATGAGGATAATGATGGTGATGATGATGATAGTAATGATGATGGTGATGATGATGAGGATAATGATGATGATAGCAATGATGATGGTGATGATGAGGAGGATAATGATGGTGATAGTAATGATGATGAGGATAATGATGCTGTTGGTGATGAGGATAATGATGGTGATGATGATGATGATAATGATGATGATAGTAATGATGGTGATAATGATGATGAGGATAATGGTGGTGGTGGTGATGATGATGATAATAATGATGATGCTGTTGGTGATGAGGATAAATGATGGTGATGATGATGATGGTGGTGATGATGATAATGATGGTGGTGATGGTGATGAGGATAATGATGATGGTGATGATGATGGTGGTGATGATGAGGTGATAGTGATGATGATGATGATGATGATGATGATGACGGTAATGATGATGGTGATGATGATGAGGATATTGATGGTGGTGATGATGATAATGATGATGCTGTTGGTGATGAGGATAATGATGGAGATGGTGATGATGATAGTAATGATGATGGTGATGATGATGCTGTTGGTGATGAGGATAATGATGGTGATGATGATGGTGATGATGATAGTAATGATGATGGTGATGATGATGAGGATAATGATGGTGATAATGATGGTGGTGATGATGATGATGATAATGATGATGCTGATGAGGATAATGATGGTGATGATAGTAATTATGATGGTGATGATGATGTGGTGATGTGATGATGATGATGATGATGATGGTGATGATGATGGTGATGATGATGATGGTGATAGTAATGATGATGGTGATTATGATGATGAGGATATTAATGGTGGTGATGATGATAATGATGATTCTGTTGATGATGAGGATAATGATGGTGATGGTGATGATGATAGTAATGATGATGTGATGGTGATGAGGATATTGATGGTGGTGATGATGATAATGATGATGCTGTTGGTGATGAGGATAATGATGGTGATGATGATGATGATAGTAATGATGGTGATGGTGATGAGGATAATGATGGTGATAATGATGGTGGTGATGATGATGATGATAATGATGATGATGGTGATGATGATAGTGATGATGATGGTGATAATGATGGTGAGGATAATGATGGTGGTGGTGATGATGATGCTGTTGGTGATGAGGATAATGATGGTGATAATGATGGTGATTATGATAGTAATTATGATGGTGATGATGATGTGGTGATGTGATGATGATGATGGTGATGATGATGGTAATGATGATGATGATGGTGATGATGATAGTAATGATGATGGTGATTATGATGATGAGTATATTAATGGTGGTGATGATGAGGATATTGATGGTGGTGATGATGATAATGATGATGCTGTTGGTGATGAGGATAATGATGGTGATGATGATGATGATAGTAATGATGATGGTGATGGTGATGAGGATAATGATGGTGATAATGATGGTGGTGATGATGATGATGATAATGATGATGCTGATGGTGATGAGTATAATGATGTGATGATGATGATAGTGATGATGATGGTGATAATGATGGTGAGGATAATGATGGTGGTGGTGATGATGATGATGATGATAATGATGATGCTGTTGGTGATGAGGATAATGATGGTGATGATAGTAATTATGATGGTGATGATGATGTGGTGATGTGATGATGATGATGATGGTGATGATGATGGTAATGATGATGATGATGGTGATGATAGTAATGATGATGGTGATTATGATGATGAGGATATTAATGGTGGTGATGATGATAATGATGATTCTGTTGATGATGAGGATAATGATGGTGATGGTGATGATGATAGTAATGATGATGTGATGGTGATGAGGATATTGATGGTGGTGATGATGATAATGATGATGCTGTTGGTGATGAGGATAATGATGGTGATGATGATGATGATAGTAATGATGATGGTGATAATGATGATGATGCTGTTGGTGATGAGGATAATGATGGTGATGATGATGGTGATGATAGTAATGATGGTGATGGTGATGAGGATAATGATGGTGATAATGATGGTGGTGATGATGATAATGATGGTGATGAGTATAATGATGGTGATGATGATGATGATAGTGATGATGATGGTGATAATGATGGTGAGGATAATGATGGTGGTGGTGATGATGATGATAATAATGATGATGCTGTTGGTGATGTGGATAATGATGGTGATAATGATGGTGATTATGATAGTAATTATGATGGTGATGATGATGTGGTGATGTGATGATGATGATGGTGATGATGATGGTAATGATGATGATGATAGTAATGATGATGGTGATTATGATGATGAGTATATTAATGGTGGTGATGATGATAATGATGATGCTGTTGATGATGAGGATAATGATGGTGATGGTGATAGTAATGATGATGGTGATGATGATGCTGCTGTTGGTGATGAGGATAATGATGGTGATGATGATGATGGTGATGAGGATAATGATGGTGATAATGATGGTGACATTTATGATGAAGATGAAGATGTTTTGTGTTGTACTTTACTGACTGATCTACAGATGTTTCTGACTGCATGTTCTGTGTCTTCTCAGGTGAAATGTTTATCCCGTTCTACACCGGAAGAGTCATCGACATCCTCAGCGGTCAGTACCAGCAAAACGAGTTCCACTGTGCGCTCTTCTTCATGGGCCTGTACTCTGTGGGCAGGTATGACACTGTGACCTCTCTCCACATTGATGTAGAGCTCCAGTTAGAATCTGACTGATTGTTTTTTTGGTTGATTAGCTCATTGGGTACAGGCTGCAGAGGAGGTCTGTTCCTCTGTGCCATCAGCTCCTTCACATGCAGAATCAAAGCGAAGCTGTTTGGTGCTTTAACTCGACAAGAAATTGCATTCTTTGAGACCATAAAGACAGGTAAGAAATGTTTCATATGACACAATACAATAGTCAAATATTTTCTCACTGCAGGATATATATATATATAGAGAGAGAGGACAAAAAATATGGGAAAATCCACTTTTAAAAACCATCTCAAACTATGGTTTAAAACAACAG
This sequence comes from Thalassophryne amazonica, assembly GCF_902500255.1. NCBI lineage: Eukaryota > Metazoa > Chordata > Actinopteri > Batrachoidiformes > Batrachoididae > Thalassophryne > Thalassophryne amazonica. Next base: position 19,236,732 of record NC_047122.1, read on the forward strand.
CAATCTGAGATTCCTGACATCGTCCAATCCGGATCCGGATCACCTCCAAAATTCAGTGGAGTCTTCCATGCCCTAATATCTATCTGTGTTGAAAATGTGGTGAGTATCTGTGTAATAGTTTTGACGTAATCCTTCAAAGCCTATATAAAGTAAAATCTTGATCCAGAATCCGGATCCGGATCACCTCCAGAATTCTTCCATGCCCTAATATCTATCTGTGTTGAAAATTTGATGAGTATCTGTGTAATAGTTTTGACGTAATCCTTCAAAGCCTATATAAAGTGAAATGAAATCTTGATCCAGAATCCTGATCCGGATCACCTACAGAATTCTTCCATGCCCTAATACAGGGGTGGGCAATCATGTGCCATGAAGGGCCGAAGCACTGCAGGTTTTCCTTGCTACCAATCACCTCAGCAAGTGATTTCATTAATGTTCAGGTGTCTCAGCAGGTGATTTCATTCATAACCAGGTGTTTATGTTCAATGGAGAGGCTCATCAGCAACCCACCTGCTGAGGTGATTGGTTGCAAGGAAAACCTGCAGTGTCTTGGCCCTCGTTGCCCACCCCTGCCCTAATATCTATCTATGTTGAAAATTTGATGAGTATCCGTGTAATAGTTTTGACATAATACTTCAAAGCCTATATAAAGTGAAATCTTGATCCAGAATCCGGATCACCTCCAAAATTCTGTGGAGTCTTTCATGCCCTAATATCTATCTATGTTGAAAATTTGGTGAGTATCTGTGTAACAGTTTTGACGTAATACTTCAAAGCCTATATAAAGTAAAATCTTGATCCAGAATCCGGATCCAGATCACCTCCAAAATTCAGTGGAGTCTTCCATGCCCTAATAGCTATCTGTGTTGACAATTTCATCAAAATCCGTGCAGTAGTTTTGATGTAATCCTGTTAAAAGACAGACAAATAAATAAATAAATACATAAATAAATGTTGATGATTTTATTACTTCCTTGGCGGATGTAACAATCTAAAACTGCAATCATGGATAGGCAAATAACACACTTTGCACAGTGTAACTTATATTAGCTCTGTTCCTTTCAAATAAACAAGGAAAAAACATGGAACCAAAAAGCAAGCAAACAACAACAACAAAAAAACATCAGTTGAGTAATAGACCAAACAAGACATGGAGGGATAAAAGGACACATAGAGGAAAGGTCTTCTAAACATTCAACAAGATGTGCTATAACAGGATGCAATGAATAAGAAAAATGATGGAAGCACAGTATGAGGTATAAATGTTTGTTCTGTGTCAAGGTGAAATCACCTCCAGGCTGTTTAAGGACACGACTCTGATGGGACGCACGGTGTGTCTGAACGTCAACGTGTTTCTGAGGACGCTCATCAAGACAGTGGGCATGATCTCACTCATGATGAATCTGTCCTGGAAACTCACCTTTCTCGTCTTGATGGAGACGCCCGTCGCCGTCATCATCCAGAACGTCTATGACACGCACTATCAGGTAAAACCAGCAGGTTGAGTTGACACTGAGCGTTTTATGTCTGTGACGAGTCCTCAGGGATCTGATCCATTTGACCCTTCCCCAGAGGCTGACCCAGGCCATTCAGGACTCAATGGCTCATTCTAATGAAGCAACCAATGAGGCAGTGTCAGGTATTCGGGTGTTACGGAGCTTTAATGCGGAAAAACACGAGGCCCGTCGCTATGACAACCGGCTAATGGAGACCCACAATCTCAAGACTCGCCAGTCCATCGTTAGAACAGTTTACCTCTTAGCACGAAGGGTGAGAAATTTTTAATTAATGCCATTGGTTTTACACATTAGCATAGAAAAAAACAACCCTCACCAGATGTGACTCGTGCATGTTTCTGCCTGCAGCTGACAGGTTTGGGCATGCAGGTGCTCATGCTGTACTACGGAAGGCTCTTCATCCAGAGGGGACATATGACCACCGGCAGCTTTGTTTCCTTCATCATCTACCAAGGAGATCTTGGAGACAACATCAGGGTATCTTCATGCAACACCAAGTAAACCACTTCAAAAACAATGTTTTGGAAATCTGTTGCCACATCTTAAGCAACATTTGCATCTCTGCAGTGTGAAGAAAAAGTGTCATACGTGGAGATATTTGATTATATCTTCAGCTCTGATCCCGAATACAGTATGTCCATAATCTACTGGAGCATGACCCTGAGAACTACAACCTCAAACCAGAAAAAAGATGGAATGATATGGGGCAAAATGCAGTGATTCTTATTTACTTTGACTTCTGTTTCATTGCAGACAGAATTAACCCAACATATTTCATGTGGTCACCTTCATTTCATTTGTTAATATTCATCCATTCCTGCATTTTAGGTTCACAAAAGTTAGTGTGGAAGCAATCTATTAACTATAAGGATTAATTAATTGCTTTTACAGCCAATTTTCATGAGACAAGTCATTGGTTAAACATATGAACATGTCTTGGACTTCATTTACATCAATTAGAAATACAAACAGAATGGTGCTGTACCGTAAATCTGAATCGAGCAGGCAGGTCTCAAAAACAGTGAAATTCAAGTTTTCAAGTTTTAGGTTGATCTAGTTTTGTTTCTCAGTTTTTTAAATTTTATGTTTGAGTGGCTCAGTTTGATTGTCACCCTCAGGACTTTATCTCTGAATCAGGTTACATTGATATATGTTAGAAAATAGAAGAAAATTAAAGTTTTATACCCCCATCACACATAGTAAGAATGTGCATGAAGCAGGCTGACATGGCAAAAATGGCCAAAATCTGAATCTTATTTATCCGGCTGGACTCTAGAACTGCTGCTGAATTGTGCACCAACTTTCCCCATGAGCGCACCATTCGTCAGACGCAGCCAGCAAACTTTTTTTTGTCTTTTTTGCCAATCCAGGATTTTATTTTTCCTTCACTTGTAGCCATTTCAGCACACTCGATACGCATCTTAACACAACATTAATTGGATTATTGGTGCAGGATGGCACTTCACATGGGATTTATTTTTGCCGAGGTAGTTGATGCATTTGTGAGCCGATCGATGTTGCCAGTACACAGTGCAGCCAGGTGAAAGCGACTTGACCACATGCTGCGGTCCCTGCTAGCTGTCGGCGCTGTAGAATGCTCCTGGGGCCATACTGGAGGTGAGTTGCATGTTTATTTATGTTGTCATGGGCTGGAGAAACAGTTCCATGTCATACCTGCTACAGGGTTAGGAGGTGAACATGTAATAATATATGTATTACAGTGCTGAGTGGTGGCCAAGTGGTTAATGCGCTTGGTTTCAGTTCAGAAGGTTCCGGGTTCAAATCCCACCCCTGCCACATTTCTCCATGTAATGTGGAGTTGCGTCAGGAAGGGCATCTGGCGTAAAACTTGTGCCAATTCAACATGCAGATCCACCTTGGATTTGCTGTGGCGACCCCAAGTGCAAACAAGGGAGCAGCCAAAGGGACTTACTTTTTACAGCGCTGACATCCCGTTCAGCTGTGCTGCAGGGCACTGCACCAAGCATCTGATGCATGCAATGACGCACTGACGCGGGGCAGCGCAGCGCATCTGCCCGTGGTGTAACAGCTATGACGTGCTTAATATTTCACATAAATGATCTCGCCCATGGGAGGGAATGGAATGTATTTGTACTGTAAGGATATGACATGGATATAACAACCCTTTCAGATCTACGGCAGCATGTACTGGGCGACATTGGCCTGCAGTGGCACACGGTGCTTTCGGTTTGATTGCACACTCTTCACATCCACTACACATCATGAATGCATACCACATACATGTTATTACATATCAACATTTCCTTTGCCCTCCCTGGCTGGGGTCCAGTGGAGGTGGACATACATGGCACAAGCAGGACATACTGGCAGGCTTTGTCGTGACAATCCGTCTCAGAGCTCAGTCAACCGCGATCAGATCGTTTCAAATGCTGTTATGACGCCGTCAGAATATGTAGATTGGACTGGACATAGACCTCCGTCAGATGGGTGTCCCATCTCGACGGTGCCAAGAGTGTTTTGAACTGTGCAACACACTCAGGACAGCCATGCAAATGGGACCAAATATGTAGACTGCTCTGAGACTGCTGTCTGTCCGTCTTCAGACCACAACTCAACATTTCCCGACTGTGGCAGATGTGTCATTCTGACACCATTCGGCCTTAATCGGCCTATGTGTGACGGGGGTCTTAGTGTTTGTAGTGATGCATTTTATTTTAAAATGGGATCACTGAATAATCTTCAGTACTTAAGACAAACAAACTTCAGTTTTAAAACTGGAAATAAAGAAGTACATGTCCCTGTTTTGTGTGTTGCATAAATGAAAGCTTGATACAATTCATTTAATCACTCTTTTTTGTGCCTGCACTCTTTCAGGCGCTCACCTATAGTTTTGGTGACATGCTGAACTCAGTGGTGGCTGCTGGGAAAGTTTTTGAGTATTTGGACCGACAACCTCAGGTCAGCACACAGGGAAACCTCACACCTGATCACATAACAGGAGCCGTCACCATCCGTCACCTGACCTTCGCCTACCCTTCATATCCTGATAAAACAGTGCTGAAGGTGAACACAGATGTTTACTACAAATAGGAACAGAAATGAAAATAAATCATGGGTTAAAATAAGCATTACATTTCAGTTTTTAGTAAATTTAATCACATCATATTTTCAGAAATATATTCACGGTATAAATTCATAAAACAACGCCTTGTACGGTCTCTTTATTGGGGTTGGATTCTTCTGTTTTCAGGACTTTTCTGTGGAGCTGAAGCCCGGTCAGATGACAGCACTAGTGGGTTCATCTGGAGAAGGGAAGAGCACCTGTGCGAGTCTGCTGTTGCGGTTCTACGACCCGCAGGATGGAGAAATTCTACTGGACAATGTGCCACTGAAATTCTACAACCACCAGTTTCTCCACAGGAAGGTAATGAACATGAATTTTCACCTTTTTTTTCATATTGGCTCTCACTGCGGTATTGTATCACTTCCTGTTCCGGAGCACAGCGGTGTTTTTCTGTATCTGTTAGCTGTTTAATCTGCGCAGTTAGATTGATCTAGTTATCTAGATTACGATTTGTTTCCCATTGTAATCTTCACGTGCCTTAACTAAAGCACTCCCTCTGCTGAATCACCTCTAAATTATTTACAAATTATTCACTTTGCGTGTTTTTAGGAATCCGCTAGCTTAGCGTAGCTACTAGCTCTTAGCCGATTTAGCATGGCGGCTTCTCCTGTCTCTCCCGCACTTTTCTGCTCTGGGTGTGAAATGTTTAGTTATTCCTCGGCCTCCTTTAGTAGTAACGGTACTTGTAATAAGTGTAGCTTATTCGTAGCTTTGGAGGCCAGGCTGGGCGAATTGGAGACTCGGCTCCGCACCGTGGAAAATTCTACAGCTAGCCAGGCCCCTGTAGTCGGTGCGGACCAAGGTAGCTTAGCCGCCGTTAGTTACCCCCTGGCATATCCCGAGCAGCTGGGAAAGCAGGCTGACTGGGTGACTGTGAGGAGGAAGCCTAGCCCTAAACAGAAGCCCCGTGTACACCGCCAACCCGTTCACATCTCTAACCGTTTTTCCCCACTCGACGACACACCCGCCGAGGATCAAACTCTGGTTATTGGCGACTCTGTTTTGCGAAATGTGAAGTTAGCGACACCAGCAACCATAGTCAAATGTCTTCCAGGGGCCAGAGCAGGCGACATTGAAGGAAATTTGAAACTGCTGGCTAAGGCTAAGCGTAAATTTGGTAAGATTGTAATTCACGTCGGCAGTAATGACACCCGGTTACGCCAATCGGAGGTCACTAACATTAACATTAAATCGGTGTGTAACTTTGCAAAAACAATGTCGGACTCTGTAGTTTTCTCTGGGCCCCTCCCCAATCGGACCAGGAGTGACATGTTTAGCCGCATGTTCTCCTTGAATTGCTGGCTGTCTGAGTGATGTCCAAAAAATGAGGTGGGCTTCATAGATAATTGGCAAAGCTTCTGGGGAAAACCTGGTCTTGTTAGGAGAGACGGCATCCATCCCACTTTGGATGGAGCAGCTCTCATTTCTAGAAATCTGGCCAATTTTCTTAAATCCTCCAAACCGTGACTATCCAGGGTTGGGACCAGGAAGCAGAGTTGTAGTCTTACACACCTCTCTGCAGCTTCTCTCCTCCTGCCATCCCCTCATTACCCCATCCCCGTAGAGACGGTGCCTGCTCCCAGACTACCAATAACCAGCAAAAATCTATTTAAGCATAAAAATTCAAAAAGAAAAAATAATATAGCACCTTCAACTGCACCACAGACTAAAACAGTTAAATGTGGTCTATTAAACATTAGGTCTCTCTCTTCTAAGTCCCTGTTGGTAAATGATATAATAATTGATCAACATATTGATTTATTCTGCCTTACAGAAACCTGGTTACAGCAGGATGAATATGTTAGTTTAAATGAGTCAACACCCCTGAGTCACACTAACTGTCAGAATGCTCGTAGCACGGGCCGGGGCGGAGGATTAGCAGCAATCTTCCATTCCAGCTTATTAATTAATCAAAAACCCAGACAGAGCTTTAATTCATTTGAAAGCTTGACTCTTAGTCTTGTCCATCCAAATTGGAAGTCCCAAAAACCAGTTCTATTTGTTATTATCTATCGTCCACCTGGTCGTTACTGTGAGTTTCTCTGTGAATTTTCAGACCTTTTGTCTGACTTAGTGCTTAGCTCAGATAAGATAATTATAGTGGGCGATTTTAACATCCACACAAATGCTGAGAATGACAGCCGTAACACTGCATTTAATGTATTATTAGACTCTATTGGCTTTGCTCAAAAAGTAAATGAGTCCACCCACCACTTTAATCATATCTTAGATCTTGTTCTGACTTATTGTATGGAAATAGAAGACTTAACAGTATTCCCTGAAAACTCCCTTCTGTCTGATCATTTCTTAATAACATTTACATTTACTCTGATGGACTACCCAGCAGTGGGGAATAAGTTTCATTACACTAGAAGTCTTTCAGAAAGCACTGTAACTAGGTTTAAGGATATGATTCCTTCTTTATGTTCTCTAATGCCATATACCAACACAGTGCAGAGTAGCTACCTAAACTCTGTAAGTGAGATAGAGTATCTCGTCAATAGTTTTACATCCTCATTGAAGACAACTTTGGATGCTGTGGCTCCTCTAAAAAAGAGAGCTTTAAATCAGAAGTGCCTGACTCCGTGGTATAACTCACAAACTCGTAGCTTAAAGCAGATAACCCGTACGTTGGAGAGGAAATGGCGTCTCACTAATTTAGAAGATCTTCACTTAGCCTGGAAAAAGAGTCTGTTGCTCTATAAAAAAAGCCCTCCGTAAAGCTAGGACATCTTTCTACTCATCACTAATTGAAGAAAATAAGAACAACCCCAGGTTTCTTTTCAGCACTGTAGCCAGGCTGACAAAGAGTCAGAGCTCTATTGAGCTGAGTATTCCATTAACTTTAACTAGTAATGACTTCATGACTTTCTTTGCTAACAAAATTTTAACTATTAGAGAAAAAATGACTCATAACCATCCCAAAGACGTATCGTTATCTTTGGCTGCTTTCAGTGATGCCAGTATTTGGTTAGACTCTTTCTCTCCGATTGTTCTGTCTGAGTTATTTTCATTAGTTACTTCATCCAAACCATCAACATGTTTATTAGACCCCATTCCTACCAGGCTGCGCAAGGAAGCCCTACCATTATTTAATTTTTCGATCTTAAATATGATCAATCTATCTTTGTTAGTTGGCTATGTACCACAGGCTTTTAAGGTGGCAGTAATTAAACCATTACTTAAAAAGCCATCACTTGACCCAGCTATCTTAGCTAATTATAGGCCAATCTCCAACCTTCCTTTTCTCTCAAAAATTCTTGAAAGGGTAGTTGTAAAACAGCTAACTGATCATCTGCAGAGGAATGGTCTATTTGAAGAGTTTCAGTCAGGTTTTAGAATTCATCATAGTACAGAAACAGCATTAGTGAAGGTTACAAATGATCTTCTTATGGCCTCGGACAGTGGACTCATCTCTGTGCTTGTTCTGTTAGACCTCAGTGCTGCTTTTGATACTGTTGACCATAAAATTTTATTACAGAGATTAGAGCATGCCATAGGTATTAAAGGCACTGCGCTGCGGTGGTTTGAATCATATTTGTCTAATAGATTACAATTTGTTCATGTAAATGGGGAATCTTCTTCACAGACTAAAGTTAATTATGGAGTTCCACAAGGTTCTGTGCTAGGACCAATTTTATTCACTTTATACATGCTTCCCTTAGGCAGTATTATTAGACGGCATTGCTTAAATTTTCATTGTTACGCAGATGATACCCAGCTTTATCTATCCATGAAGCCAGAGGACACACACCAATTAGCTAAACTGCAGGATTGTCTTACAGACATAAGGACATGGATGACCTCTAATTTCCTGCTTTTAAACTCAGATAAAACTGAAGTTATTGTACTTGGCCCCACAAATCTTAGAAACATGGTGTCTAACCAGATCCTTACTCTGGATGGCATTACCCTGACCTCTAGTAATACTGTGAGAAATCTTGGAGTCATTTTTGATCAGGATATGTCATTCAAAGCGCATATTAAACAAATATGTAGGACTGCTTTTTTGCATTTACGCAATATCTCTAAAATCAGAAAGGTCTTGTCTCAGAGTGATGCTGAAAAACTAATTCATGCATTTATTTCCTCTAGGCTGGACTATTGTAATTCATTATTATCAGGTTGTCCTAAAAGTTCCATAAAAAGCCTTCAGTTAATTCAAAATGCTGCAGCTAGAGTGCTGACGGGGACTAGAAGGAGAGAGCATATCTCACCCATATTGGCCTCTCTTCATTGGCTTCCTGTTAATTCTAGAATAGAATTTAAAATTCTTCTTCTTACTTATAAGGTTTTGAATAATCAGGTCCCATCTTATCTTAGGGACCTCGTAGTACCATATCACCCCAATAGAGCGCTTCGCTCTCAGACTGCAGGCTTACTTGTAGTTCCTAGGGTTTTTAAGAGTAGAATGGGAGGCAGAGCCTTCAGCTTTCAGGCTCCTCTCCTGTGGAACCAGCTCCCAATTCAGATCAGGGAGACAGACACCCTCTCTACTTTTAAGATTAGGCTTAAAACTTTCCTTTTTGCTAAAGCTTATAGTTAGGGCTGGATCAGGTGACCCTGAACCATCCCTTAGTTATGCTGCTATAGACGTAGACTGCTGGGGGGTTCCCATGATGCACTGTTTCTTTCTCTTTTTGCTCTGTATGCACCACTCTGCATTTAATCATTAGTGATCGATCTCTGCTCCCCTCCACAGCATGTCTTTTTCCTGGTTCTCTCCCTCAGCCCCAACCAGTCCCAGCAGAAGACTGCCCCTCCCTGAGCCTGGTTCTGCTGGAGGTTTCTTCCTGTTAAAAGGGAGTTTTTCCTTCCCACTGTAGCCAAGTGCTTGCTCACAGGGGGTCGTTTTGACCGTTGGGGTTTTACATAATTATTGTATGGCCTTGCCTTACAATATAAAGCGCCTTGGGGCAACTGTTTGTTGTGATTTGGCGCTATATAAAAAAAAAATTGATTGATTGATTGATATAGGTACATCGCACCATTCAGACTGCAGATCATGCGTTTTTATTAATTTATTTTTAGATATATTATAAGGTGTTTAATATAATCAATGGGAGTATGCATATTGTTACTGTTAGTTGTTGCTGATAAATATTTTTAATATATGATTTAATATTTTAATATACCAGTAGTAGAAAAATTATCTGTCTTGATTCTTTGCTTTAGTTTGGTTTACCCTGAATCAGTGTCTTGACTTATTTTTAGACAAACATATACAATCAAATCATCTGTATATTGTGCAACACAAGATTTGCAGCGTGCTAAACACTCATCCAAACACTGAGAACATAACTGAGTTTCTAAAATAATGTGATGAATATAAAAGGTTGTAAAAGGCTGCATGGTCTATTTCCACAGTGACCCAGACACAAATAAACAGCAGAAACTGAATGAATAAATTAATGAATCTTTAAAGTTGCTTTTAACATTTGTTACAGATTTTATAATCTGTAATGACATCCACACTGTACATTAGTCTTAATTAGGGATACACCGATACCAGTAACAGTATCGGGTATCGGCCCGATACCGTATTTATTTACTTGTACTTGTAAACATAAAACGTCTCCGATACTAACACCTGATACCACCTTACAGCAGTGTGATGTCAACCTCTCAATGGAGGATTTTCATGCACTACCACGCTCCGTAATTTCTGGACTATAAGGCAATAGTTTTTTCATATGTTTTGAACACTGCGGCCTAAACAATGATGTGGCTAATTTATGGATTTTTTTTCAGGCTTTCATGTAATCAATCATCCATCAATGCTGTCCATTGATTGGCTGAAAGCTGCAGTCCTCATGCGGAGTAAATTCACACATAAATATAAAGTCTTACCTGTTTGTTTCAGTGGGATTCATCATCACATCCTGATGAAAAATTATCCACATAAAGCCTCCTGATTTTAGAAAGCAACATCTGAAAAAAAATCCTCTGTGACACCACACTTTGCGCCACAGTTGCTCCATCAGATCATGGTTTCAGCAGCAGAGGCTGTCCATCAGGTGGCTGAGTTGCAGCCCCTGGTGTGGCTGTCCAGGCCGATACGAGAGCAGCTCAGTCTGCTACAGCTGTAATCCATTTGTTGGATGTCTGTGGCTCTGTCATCAGAGCCTCGGGCCGCACTTTGTGCCACAATTTGAAAGAGTCACTGCACCTCATTAACATCTCAGTGAGCACATGCATCAGGCGATTCTGTCTGTATGTGATGAAATTATCCCATGATCCACAAAGAAAAAAAAATCAATAAAATAATGTTAAAATGACTCAGTTTTGCCTCCTTGTGGAGCGGAGATGCTGCGCAACACCGTGTGTGCGCAATTCCATATTTACATGTTCCACCTTTGGGGAAAAAAACATTTACGTATGTATTTGTGTATGTTACTGACACATATTTAATTAAATGTTAAAAAAAATAGTGTGTAGCGTGAAAGGCTGTTTAGATTATCTGTAGATAAAAACAGAAACAGTCTCACAGCTGATAACACAGAGAAGCTTCTTTTCACCAAAAAGAATCTGCCCCTCACATTTTCAAAAAAGGCTTAGTCCTCACAGTCGTAAGTAAAGTTAGTGATGGACAGTTTCAGTTCTGTTCCTGGTGTTGTGTTTTATATTTTGTAGTGCTGAAGTCCACAGGTTACCTTTCAGTGAGATGTCTGGCAGTGTCATGTTTGTTAAGAAACACACGGTTAATGTTAAAGGACAGTATACCATTTTCCCGTGTGAAATTGTGCTGTGTATATATTGCGCAAAGGGAACGGCGGTCCCCAAATACCCATAAGTGGTCAAATCCGGCGATATCACGCAGGGTTCAAACGAGACTGCGCTGCCCTATACCCTTGGACCCCAGAGGGTTAATCTTGAAATTGAAATAAAGAATTCAGTTTATACAGTTTCTGTATTTTGGATTTGTAAGAGAATATGACAGGTTGTGTGCTTCCAGTGAACCTACTGTGTTTCACAGATAGCACTGGTGAGCCAGGAGCCCACGCTTTTCTCAGGCTCCATCAAAGAAAACATCGCCTACGGCCTCACTGACTGCTCAATGGATGAGATCCAGGACGCTGCGCGAAAAGCCAACGCCCATGACTTCATCATGCAACTGGAGAACCAATACCTTACTGGTGAGAAGATGGAGGAACTCCTGATTTCATGTGGTTGCAAGTCTACAAAGTAACCTGCTCTGGATCCACTCTTAAAGAAATCAATAATTAAATAAATGAATAGACACACACTCATCTGCAACCGCTTATCCAATTCAGGGTCACGGAATAAATGAATAAATTAAACAAAATAAAATAAATTAAAAATATGAAAATATTGTTATTATTATTGGGCAGCACAGTGGATTAGTGGTTAGCACTGTTGTCTCACAGCAAGAAGATCATGTGTTTGATTCCCATCTGTGGCCTTTCTGTGTGGAGTTTGCATGTTCTCTCCGTGTTTGTGTGGGTTCCCTACGTGTGCTCCGGCTTCCTCCCACATCTAAGGACACGCAGGTTAGCAGGTATAGAAAATAGATGAATGGATTGATTATTATTGTTATTATTTGGAGTCGACTAAGTAGGGTTTGTGTGTTTTAATTATTTAAAAATACTTATGAAAATTAATTTTCTCCATCATGTGATTCATACACTGTTTTCAAACCTTCACATTTTTTTTTCTCAGGCTGGTTGTTTTCATGTTAACAGCTTTTAACTTTATTTATTTTGTTTGTTTGTTTTTATCTTGTTTTCTCAGAGGTGGGTGAAGGCGGCAGCAGGTTGGCAAAGAGCGAGAAGCAGAGGATCGCCATCGCTCGAGCCCTGGTCAGACATCCGCAGGTGCTCATTCTGGATGAAATAACCAGCTCTCTGGATGCTGAAAGCGAAATAAAGGTGTGTTCAATCATGTTGTTAGAATAAATATTCAAAAACCTGGATGTGACCCAGAAACTGGAGTCAGATCACCTCGAGGTCCCAGTGAAATGAAAAAATACTGTGCGCCCACACTTGATTTCTGTCTTGCAGATCCAGCAGGCCCTGGCTGCTTGTCCCAACCAGAGCCTGCTGGTGATCGCTCACCAGCTGAAGACCATCGAGAAGGCGGATCAGATTGTTGTGATCGGTGGCGGGAAGGTTCAAGAGCGAGGAACTCACCAGGAACTAATGGAGATGAAAGGAAGCTACTACAAACTGAGAGAAAATTTTCAGTGAGGGAGGACGTCCACCTTGACGATGCTGATGGTGTTGCCATGGTGATAATGCATGTTGTACATTTGTTGGCTGATATGTGATTTATTGGCACAATAAATCACATATCTGTGTAAATATATCTGATCTGTGTAAATTTAGAATTTTAATTTGGCATGTAAACAGGGCTTCTTTTTTGCTGTGTTTGTTCCCACATTCTATGATGAAAAGCACATTTTTTGGCTTTATCTGTGTTAATTTATTTGCCTTAACTTTCAATACTTGTACATTAGTAATCCAGAAATAAGTGCAATGAAACTTCCTTTATTCCGTTCATTTATATTTGGTGAAAGTGAATTAAACTCTAACAGCATAATACAGTTAAGACCATAAACCTTCATTTTTGTTTTGAGGAGTCAAAGGTTTATTGGTGTTTGTCAAATAAAAGATTCATCAATTTTAAATCTTTCTTTCATTCAATCTTGCAGCATGATATGAATCATTTTTACTTGTCTAAACAGCAACCTACACAGTTGAGTACAGTAAATAAATAGATTACTGACAGAAATGTATGGCACCTGAAAAATTTGATGAAACCACAGTTTTATTGTTATTTATTTTTGTCCTTATCTGTAAATCAGCAGAAATTGTTCCAGCATTTCTATTGCAATAAAATTCTAATGTGACACTTTTTAAAATTTAGGTAAAAAAAAAAAAATACTCACTTGCTCATTCAGCTCATATTATTTTCAAATTAAACGTGATTTCTTTGTATAACTATGATCCTGTTAGTTATTTTGTAACAGATTTTAGTCACCTTAAATGTGCCTGAAATTTATGTACAGTACTGTCAGAAAGTATGAAATACAACATCTATTAAGTAATTCTATGAATAAAAACTGTCACCCTGAGGGTGACGGGTATCTTGCCAAAAGGTGAACAAGAGAGACTACCACAAGGAACCACCACCATGAAGATGGACTGACAAGTTCTTTAGACAATCACATTGTCTCTCAAGAGAAGATATTCACCAAGTGTCCACGGGTGCATTTTGAACCCAATACCGTGAAACAAACGGCCTGCACCACATCTTTTAATGTCGTAATTTGACGCAGTCTTTCCATCATAACGTCACTCGATGATGTCATATCTGAGCAATCGTGATATCTTTGGAAAGCACTCACCATGTCCTTTCATTTGATGTACCACACGACATGTTTCACTAAGAAATAAAAAATGACCTAAGTGTAGGTCGCATTTGACCTCACAACAAGCCCTGGAGGTCAAGAACATTTGCTTTTTTGAGGTAACAACAGTTTTGCAAAGCCAACCCCTATAATTCCCTAATATTTGGATGCACAAATTCAAGAAAATGCCTTCAGGAGTGCTCATTTATGGAGCTTAGTCTTTGACCTTTCTTTGACCGTATTGAGACCTTGATCTTTGACCTTGACCTCAATTTTTTCGCATGTCAAGAGCAGTTTTCTTCAAGTTTCTATATGTCTATTTTGAAGATGATCTAAGATGATTTGGATGCTTTTTCACACCCTTAAAATGTCAATATTTTGCACTTTTTTTTAAATGATGTCATAACTTAAAACTTTTGATATATTCTGGATCTTGTCATCACGGCCTTTAAGATGGCATGTTACAAGACATGTTTTACTCAGATATGAAATTTGACTTACTTGCAGGTCATCTTTGGCTTCAAGGTAAACCCTGAAGGTCAAGGTTGATCGTTTATCCCAGGTAATGGCTTATGTGACAGACTACCTCCTATCATCTTGTGAGGTTTGGAGCGCAAAATGTCCAAAATTGTGACCAGGAAAGTTGTTTCAGTGATTTTAGTGTTTGACCTTCCTGCAAACTTGACCTTGACCCTTTTATGTGCTGAGGCTCACGTGCCTTAACTAAAGCACTCCCTCTGCTGAATCACCTCTAAATTATTCACACATTATTCACTTTGTATGTTTTTAGGAATCCGCTAGCTTAGCGCAGCTACTAGCTCTTAGCCGGTTTAGCATGGCGGCTTCTCCTGTCTCTCCCGCACTTTTCTGCTCTGGGTGTGAAATGTTTAGTTATTCCTCGGCCTCCTTTAGCAGTAATGGTACTTGTAATAAGTGTAGCTTATTCGTAGCTTTGGAGGCCAGGCTGGGCGAATTGGAGACTCGGCTCCGCACCTTGGAAAATCCTACAGCTAGCCAGGCCCCTGTAGTCGGTGCGGACCAAGGTAGCTTAGCCGCCGTTAGTTCCCCTCCAGCAGATCCCGAGCAGCCGGGAAAGCAGGCCGACTGGGTGACTGTGAGGAGGAAGCGTAGCCTTAAACAGAAGGCCCGTGTACACCGCCAACCCGTTCACATTTCTAACCGTTTTTCCCCACTCGGCGACACACCCGCCGAGGATCAAACTCTGGTTATTGGCTACTCTGTTGTGAGAAATGTGAAGTTAGCGACACCAGTAACCATAGTCAATTGTCTTCCGGGGGCCAGAGCAGGCGACATTGAAGGAAATTTGAAACTGCTGGCTAAGGCTAAGCGTAAATTTGGTAAGATTGTAATTCACGTCGGCAGTAATGACACCCGGTTACGCCAATCGGAGGTCACTAAAATTAACATTGAATCGGTGTGTAACTTTGCAAAAACAATGTCGGACTCTGTAGTTTTCTCTGGGCCCCTCCCCAATCGGACCGGGAGTGACATGTTTAGCCGCATGTTCTCCTTGAATTGCTGGCTGTCTGAGTGGTGTCCAAAAAATGAGGTGGGCTTCATAGATAATTGGCAAAGCTTCTGGGGAAAACCTGGTCTTGTTAGGAGAGACGGCATCCATCCCACTTTGGATGGAGCAGCTCTCATTTCTAGAAATCTGGCCAATTTTCTTAAATCCTCCAAACCGTGACTATCCAGGGTTGGGACCAGGAAGCAGAGTTGTAGTCTTACACACCTCTCTGCAGCTTCTCTCCCCCTGCCATCCCCTCATTACCCCATCCCCGTAGAGACGGTGCCTGCTCCCAGACCACCAACAACCAGCAAAAATCTATTTAAGCATAACAATTCAAAAAGAAAAAATAATATAGCACCTTCAACTGCACCACAGACTAAAACAGTTAAATGTGGTCTATTAAACATTAGGTCTCTCTCTTCTAAGTCCCTGTTAGTAAATGATATAATAATTGATCAACATATTGATTTATTCTGCCTTACAGAAACCTGGTTACAGCAGGATGAATATGTTAGTTTAAATGAGTCAACACCCCCGAGTCACACTAACTGCCAGAACGCTCGTAGCACGGGCCGAGGCGGAGAATTAGCAGTAATCTTCCATTCCAGCTTATTAATTAATCAAAAACCCAGACAGAGCTTTAATTCATTTGAAAGCTTGACTCTTAGTCTTGTCCATCCAAATTGGAAGTCCCAAAAACCAGTTTTATTTGTTATTATCTATCGTCCACCTGGTCGTTACTGTGAGTTTCTCTGTAAATTTTCAGACCTTTTGTCTGATTTAGTGGGGGATTTTAACATCCACACAGATGCTGAGAATGACAGCCTCAACACTGCATTTAATCTATTATTAGACTCAATTGGCTTTGCTCAAAATGTAAATGAGTCCACCCACCACTTTAATCATATCTTAGATCTTGTTCTGACTTATGGTATGGAAATTGAAGACTTAACAGTATTCCCTGAAAACTCCCTTCTGTCTGATCATTTCTTAATAACATTTACATTTACTCTGATGGACTACCCAGCAGTGGGGAATAAGTTTCATTACACTAGAAGTCTTTCAGAAAGCGCTGTAACTAGGTTTAAGGATATGATTCCTTCTTTATGTTCTCTAATGCCATATACCAACACAGTGCAGAGTAGCTACCTAAACTCTGTAAGTGAGATAGAGTATCTCGTCAATAGTTTTACATCCTCATTGAAGACAACTTTGGATGCTGTAGCTCCTCTGAAAAAGAGAGCTTTAAATCTGAAGTGCCTGACTCCGTGGTATAACTCACAAACTCGCAGCTTAAAGCAGATAACCCGTAAGTTGGAGAGGAAATGGCGTCTCACTAATTTAGAAGATCTTCATTTAGCCTGGAAAAAGAGTCTGTTGCTCTATAAAAAAGCCCTCTGTAAAGCTAGGACATCTTACTATTCATCACTAATTGAAGAAAATAAGAACAACCCCAGGTTTCTTTTCAGCACTGTAGCCAGGCTGACAAAGAGTCAGAGCTCTATTGAGCCAAGTATTCCTTGACTTCATGACTTTCTTTGCTAATACAATTTTAACTATTAGAGAAAAAATTACTCATAACCATCCCAAAGACGTATCGTTATCTTTGGCTGCTTTCAGTGATGCCGGTATTTGGTTAGACTCTTTCTCTCCGATTGTTCTGTCTGAGTTATTTTCATTAGTTACTTCCTCCAAACCATCAACATGTCTATTAGACCCCATTCCTACCAGGCTGCTCAAGGAAGCCCTACCATTAATTAATGCTTCGATCTTAAATATGATCAATCTATCTTTATTAGTTGGCTATGTACCACAGGCTTTTAAGGTGGCAGTAATTAAACCATTACTTAAAAAGCCATCACTTGACCCAGCTATCTTAGCTAATTATAGGCCAATCTCCAACCTTCCTTTTCTCTCAAAAATTCTTGAAAGGGTAGTTGTAAAACAGCTAACTGATCATCTGCAGAGGAATGGTCTATTTGAAGAGTTTCAGTCAGGTTTTAGAATTCATCATAGTACAGAAACAGCATTAGTGAAGGTTACAAATGATCTTCTTATGGCCTCAGACAGTGGACTCATCTCTGTGCTTGTTCTGTTAGACCTCAGTGCTGCTTTTGATACTGTTGACCATAAAATTTTATTACAGAGATTAGAGCATGCCATAGGTATTACAGGCACTGCGCTGCGGTGGTTTGAATCATATTTATCTAATAGATTACAATTTGTTCATGTAAATGGGGAATCTTCTTCACAGACTAAGGTTAATTATGGAGTTCCACAAGGTTCTGTGCTAGGACCAATTTTATTCACTTTATACATGTTTTCCTTAGGCAGTATTATTAGACGGCATTGCTTAAATTTTCATTGTTACGCAGATGATACCCAGCTTTATATATCCATGAAACCAGAGGACACACACCAATTAGCTAAACTGCAGGATTGTCTTACAGACATAAAGACATGGATGACCTCTAATTTCCTGCTTTTAAACTCAGATAAAACTGAAGTTATTGTACTTGGCCCCACAAATCTTAGAAACATGGTGTCTAACCAGTCCTCGTAGGACGTTGCCTACTCGGGCCCTAATAATAACAAATAATTATGTATGACACATTGTGAGGTAAATTGGCTGAAGCTGAGTTACAGGTAAATCAAATAACTTTTTAACTTAAACTTAGCCTTAAATGCACGGGGTAATGACAAGGTGATGAAGAACAGGTGAGCAGGGGCGGTCCAAAGTGGGGCGTGGAGAACAGAAGGGAACCACCCACCACCAAACACCCAAGTAACAGACAAGAGGAACCAGTGACACAAAACCCCACGCAGAATAAGACAAACACAACCCTAATCCTAATCCTAACCCTAATCCTAACACCATGCAGAGGCCAAGAACAGCTCCCCAAACCAGACAGACAGAAATAACAAATTCACAATACAAGATAAACCCAAACCTGACAGTGGAGACATAAATTTCTGTTATTTTGGAGGGGATATTTTAGGGTAGAAAGCTCAAATATTAAAGTAGTCATGTGTGTAAAATTAATACATGCTTCAATAGAAGAATGACTCATGCTTGCAACAAAATTGTTACAAGTTCAGTTATTATTTATATCCATCATTTGGGTTAATGTTGGGCCTTAACCAACAGAATTTTAATATCTGTAGGTACTTTCAAAGACAAACATTTAATGTTTGCTACAACTCTATTTTGTGACAAAGCACAGTTTAACCAGTCTTAACGAAGTGTCTCAGGCATAGAATTCAAGGCAGTAACCAAGGAGATAATTGTTCCTCCCTGAAAGATAGATTGATAAAGCGTCTAATGACAGACATTTAGCATGTAAGGGCATGTTTATTCAAATTGGCAAGTCATGGATGTTTTGTATAAATTATATTGCAGCCTGCGGTGTTTTGATGTCAAATTTAATTATAATTTCAGGGCACTTCTAAAATGTTAATAATAACAATAATAATAATAATAAAAAAATGACTGTGCAAAATTTTGTGGGTTTTTTGGGGGGGAGGCAATCGGTGGGGGTCTCGCCCGGGGAGTAATTCAGTGTAGAACCGCCACTGATGATCCTGTGAAGTTTGGAGGCAAAATTTCAAAAATTGTGACCAGGAAAGTTGTTTTGATGATTTTACTGTTTGACCTTCCTGTCACCTTGACCTTTGACCTTGATCCTGTGTGCTCCATAGGACTGCTATATGTGAATTTACAAGTATCTGGAATGTAAACTGTTTGCTCCAGAGTGAGCTATAGGTTAAAAAAACAAAACAACAAAAGCAATGATTAGCCCCCCCCCCCCCCCCCCCCCCCCCCCCCAAAAAAGCAAACAAACAAATACTGCTGATCAGATCTTGTCAAAACTCGTTTTGGCATGATAATAAAAGAGACAGAATACTAAATATTTTATATGGAGAGATAATACATGATCTAATTTGTGCTGCACAGAATAAACTCATTAAAAAGTCACTCCGTTGCCGTGTTTTATTTCAGGGCTGCAGTGTAAACACACACCAAAATAATCCCGAACAACATTTGAAATTTAAACCTGCAAACCACTCATAGTCACTTAATTTCAACTCATTTTTCAATGAATCTGCACATTGTCCAGATGTACAAAAACTGCATATTTATTGACATTTAAATGAATTATAATAGTTTTATTAATACAACAATATCAGGATAAATACATTTCAAAGTGCTTTACAAGAACAAATTTACATAAACTACACATCATGAAAACAGACTAAAAACTGGTCCCCAAGAACCTGCACAATTTATATGTAAAATATTATCATCATACAAGTTAAAAATAAATGTTAACTATAAACTACAGAAAAGAAGTGTGTTTTAATATTAGATGTAAAAGACACACCAGGACTGGACTTTCTCACTTTCTGTGGTAGATTATTCCAAAAGATGGAAGCAAGATAATAAAATTGTACGGATGTATTTGTATGTATTTCAAAATCAAAATCAAAATCTATCCATTATTTTATGAGAAAGCAAGAAAAATCACTCCCTCTTCCTAAAGAGAAAAAGAGAGAGAATGGGAAAGAAAAATACCAAAACTTGCAATTCAGCTGTTCCATTATGTTTTGTGGAAATGAATTTAATTAAGTGTATATATTCAGAAAAAAAAAAATCGAATCACAATGTAGGTCATCTGAAAGTGTTGTCCAAGAGCAAGTAGACCACATATTTTTTCAGCAATCGCAAATAAACAAACAGAAAAAAAAAATCATTAATTCCTTGGTGGAGGTAAATAAATGTACAGACCAGGAGTTCATGTAATTTCCAGAATGACTGTACATGTTGTGTTTTACCCCCTGTAACAGATAAAAATTTTCAAAGTTAAGCGTAACCTTTCGGTTTTCACCTGTCATGTGATGGGTTCAGTTTTATTGTTCGTCTGACTCTGGAAAGTCCCAGATTGCCAGCACTTTTTATTATTCTTTCTTTATTTACTAGCGTCATGGTTTTTGGAAAGTTGCCGAACAGGTGTAAAAGCACGGCACTGTGAAAAAAAACAAAACAAAACACCAACACCCTCTGTCGGCACCGAAAGCCCTCACTTCATCCAACAAATGTCGCCATTTCATCTTTGATGTTGCAACCACAAAATGTCGACGTGCATCAGATATGTTGTGTTTTTTTTTTATTTTCGGTACACTTGTAAATAGCTGCAAGTTTTAAAACGACACGATACATCAACAACCCAAGCTGGTTTTTCCAACAGTATCACACATTAGCCTCAAGAAATGATTTAAACATTCTGTGCCGAAATCTGGAAGAACTGATAAATATTCAGTGTAACAGCTGAAAATTAATCCGTCATCACTAAAGAACTGATAAGGTGTGTGTCAGGCACCAGTGAATCGTGGGTAATCCTTCCCGCCTGTTCATGTAAGCCAACATTTCCCTCCATCTTAATGTGTGTCGGTGAAAACCAAATGGTAAAATGGCGGCTCCAGAGTGGACGTGTCGCGGTACGGCATCGTGCGCCACCAGCAGCTGAGCTG
This sequence comes from Thalassophryne amazonica, assembly GCF_902500255.1. NCBI lineage: Eukaryota > Metazoa > Chordata > Actinopteri > Batrachoidiformes > Batrachoididae > Thalassophryne > Thalassophryne amazonica. The sequence continues at coordinate 19,257,785 of NC_047122.1, forward strand.
GAAAGTCCCTTCACTGTTATTCTTTCACTTTCTTTTGTTTGTGCTGGATGCTTGAAACCAAACCCAAAGCAACTGAAAGCATTTAATCTTTGTTTTTCACAGCTTGCGTGCACGTGCACTCCCTATGTTTACAGCAAATTAATCATCTCATCTCATCTTCAACCGCTTTTCCGGGATCAGGTCGCGGGGGCAAATTAATTATATGTCATTTTATTGTTTCGACATTTAGACTTTTTGCTGATGATTCTCTCCACACTTTGGTTTACGACCTGTTACTGATCCCCCCAAATCAAGCAGATTTTATATTTTAAATTCAGTTCCCTCCTTTCGGTGACATGAGGCTCTTCCAGCCTTTGCTTGCAGATCTGTAGAATGATGAATGCAGCCATGCACAGAACCAGCACACGCTCCCAAATCTGACCTGGGGTGCAAGTGAGAGACAGAAATAAAACTCAGTGTTTGTGCACTATTTTTATTTAAAAGTGAGATCATCTAATTAAAGGCTGACATCTTTTGAAATGGATAGTTTGTGTCAGGTGACGGGTTTACCTTTGGTCTTAATCAGCAATAAACTGAGTCGTCTGGGAATAAAATGAAACAGTCGTGTTACTCCAACGCTGTGAAAGCGTCTGTTCCCCCGTGCAAACCAAAAGTGACCAAATAACTCACGTGACACACAAGAAAACAGAAATTATGAACTTTCTTTTTCTTAGTTCATGTGAGCTGAACTAAAATAAATAAAGCAGAAAATTAAGTAAGAATCTGAAAAAGCAGACCTCCAGGATTTGAGTCCACAGAGAACAAGTGACGTGCTCGGATTCAAACCTGCAGTCGTGTTCAGTTCAGTGTGATGATCATTAACTCACATCAATACCTACCAGAGGCTCCAGACATACAAATATGTACGTACATTTCAAAATGTCCTAATCATAAAGAATCATTTATCCTTAAAATGTTTGTAGTTGCCATTTGTAAGATAAAGTTTAAAGCTCTCTCAGGCACAAGTGGAGGAATAAAACAATGGAACACTGAGTTTATTGTCTGCTATCTGCAGCTGACAGCTGAATGCACCTTACAAATAAAATAAACCTGCTCAACATGCGGTAATGTCTTTTTTTTTTAACTTGCTGTGGCTGCAGCAGATAAAACACGTGATTTCTGGGAAACTGTGGGATTAACAGTCAGACGTTTCACAAACAGCTGAATAACGGCTCTTTACTGCCATCTATAGACTGTAATTAAAAATGCACCGTAAATGCAGAAACCTGTTGGAAGATTTCTGTTTGATTTGACTTTTCCTGCTGACCCTGATGACCTGGTGCACGTGAGCAGCATCGCCCACTGCTTCATTCCTCTTGGTATTTTTGGCTGGGCTGGGTGAGTATCTGACCCGGTTCTCGGGCCGAGCCGGCCGGTCCAGTCAGCCTTGCTCTTGTGCAGTGTTTGTGTCTGTCTGATTCATTATTTGAGGCCTTTCCAGGATTCTGGGGCTGTTTGACGACCGTTAGATCTTCAATTCCAGGAATATCTTAATAGAACATCACTGTTCTATTCAGGTTTTTATGATGGTTGTTTTTCTTGCAGTGTTGAAAATGTTCCTTTATATATAAACTCAAACTTTTTCATTAAACATTATATTTGAAGCTCTGAAAGTCATTTGTGGTTTGTGTGCGGGACCACAGGAAACTGCAAGTGACACCTGAAGTCATGTAATGAATAAACCATTTATTTCACTTCACATGAACACAAACACATTACTTAATAATATTTATTTATTATTTATATTATATTCAATTTTTACAAACATCTGCATTATTCTAAAATTGCTGATGTTGTAGTACAGCATTATCTCCACTTGAGGCAGTCCTTCCCAAACAGTGGGGCGTGCCCCCCTGGGGCTCTTGGGCGGATGGTATGGCTGGCAGAGCCACAAAGTGTGCCGCCTTGGAAAACTGATCCACAATCGTGAGGACCACAGTGTTCCCCTGGGATGTAGGCAATATCGTAACAAAGTCCAGGCAGATGTGGGAATAGGGGCGACTCAGTGTGGGATGCGGGTGAAGAAGCCCAACAGGAGGACGATGTAGAGATGTGCCCCTGTCGCAGATGGTACATGCTTGAACATAGGCGCGCATGTCCGCCTGGACTGAGGACCACCAGAAGTGACGATGTACTAGGTCTAGAGTTCTGGAGATTCCAGGATGGCAAGCGAGCGTGGAGGTATGACAGAAGGTGAGGACTTCTGATCGGCCTTTTGGTGGAATGAAAAACTGCCCGGGAGGTCCTCCTTCAGGATCCGGATGTCTATCTAAGGCCTCCCAGACGACTCTCTAAAATCCCAGGTTAGGGCCCCCACAACCATGGAATGGGGCAGGATAGGGTCCAATATGGAGGGAGGAGCCGAGGTCAAACTGTTGGGATAAGGCATCTGGTTTTCCATTTTTGGTTCCTGGTCGGTAGGTGAGGTTGAAATTGAATCGTCCTAAAAACAGAGACCATCTGGACTGACGTGAGTTGAGTCGTTGAGCTGTTTTGGTGCATTCAAGGTTCTTGTGATCAGTCCAGACAGTGAATGGGATTGCGGCTCACTCCAGCCAGTGTCTCGACTCTGCCAGAGCCTCCTTGACCGCCAGGAGTTCCCAGTTACCAACATTATAGTTTCTCTCCGCAGGGGTCAGCTGTCGTAAAAAGATGGCACATGGATGTAGTTTGTCATCTGTGGCTGCCCTCTGAGACAGAACAATATCAGAATCAGAGGCATCAACTTCCACTACAAACTGGTGATCCGGATCGAGATGGATTAAGATAGGGGCTGTGGAAAACTGGTGTTTGAGGTCCTGCAAGGCTTTGTCAGCTAGCACAGACCACTGAAAAGGACCTTGCGGGGAAGCGAGAGCTGTGAGAGGCAAGGCAGCTTGACTGAAGTTCCAGATGAATCTACGGTAAAAGTTGGCAAAGCATAGAAACTGTTATAACTGCTTTCAGGAGGACGGAACCAGCCACTGAGTAACTGCAGTGATTTTACTGGGATCTGGCTTGATTGAGCTGGGAGAAATAATGAAACAGAGGAAGGAAATGGGAAACTGCTGGAACTCACATTTCTCAGATTTCACAAACAACTGGTTCTCCAACAACCGCTGGAGTACTAGGTGCATGTGCCTGGTGTGTTCACGTCATTGACAAGTGCTTGAAAGGTAGCAGCAGCATTTGTGAGGCCGAACGGCATGACCAGATATTCAAAATGCCCGAGAGGTGTGTTGAAGGCGGTCTTCCATTCATCACCCTCCCTGACCCGGACCAGATGATAAGCATTCCTAAGTTCTAATTTGGAAAAAATAGAGGCCCCTAGCAGGGGATGGAATGCAGAATCCAATAGGGGGAGTGGGTAATGGTTACAGACCATTATGGTGTTCAGTCCCCGGAAATCGATGCAGGGGCACAGGGTGCCGTCCTTCCCGACAAAGAAGAAGCCTGCCCCCAGCGGGGACGAGGAGTCCCGGACACAGGTCTCCATTGCGTCACGTTTCGGTCATGATAGGTTGTAGAGCCGACTGACTGGATACTTCGCGCCCAGGAGCAAGTGAATGGCGCAGTTGTAGGGATGGTGCGGGGAAGTGACAGAGCATGGTCCTTACTGAACACTTCGGCAAGATTGTGATACTCTGTGGTAACTACAGACAAATCAGGAGGTGAAGTGGCCTCCTCCTTAACTATAACACTGGGTGGTACGGAAGATCGAAGACACTCAATTCAATTCAATTTCAATTTTTTTTTTTTTTATATAGCGCCAAATCACAACAAACAGTTGCCCCAAGGCGCTTTATATTGTAAGGCAAGGCCATACAATAATTATGTAAAACCCCAACGGTCAAAACGACCCCCTGTGAGCAAGCACTTGGCTACAGTGGGAAGGAAAAACTCCCTTCTAACAGGAAGAAACCTCCAGCAGAACCAGGCTCAGGGAGGGGCAGTCTTCTGCTGGGACTGGTTGGGGCTGAGGGAGAGAACCAGGAAAAAGACATGCTGTGGAGGGGAGCAGAGATCGATCACTAATGATTAAATGCAGAGTGGTGCATACAGAGCAAAAAGAGAAAGAAACAGTGCATCATGGGAACCCCCCAGCAGTCTACGTCTATAGCAGCATAACTAAGGGATGGTTCAGGGTCACCTGATCCAGCCCTAACTATAAGCTTTAGCAAAAAGGAAAGTTTTAAGCCTAATCTTAAAAGTAGAGAGGGTGTCTGTCTCCCTGATCTGAATTGGGAGCTGGTTCCACAGGAGAGGAGCCTGAAAGCTGAAGGCTCTGCCTCCCATTCTACTCTTACAAACCCTACGAACTACAAGTAAGCCTGCAGTCTGAGAGCGAAGCGCTCTATTGGGGTGATATGGTACTACGAGGTCCCTAAGATAAGATGGGACCTGATTATTCAAAACCTTATAAGTAAGAAGAAGAATTTTAAATTCTATTCTAGAATTAACAGGAAGCCAATGAAGAGAGGCCAATATGGGTGAGATATGCTCTCTCCTTCTAGTCCCAGTCAGTACTCTAGCTGCAGCATTTTGAATTAACTGAAGGCTTTTTAGGGAACTTTTAGGACAACCTGATAATAATGAATTACAATAGTCCAGCCTAGAGGAAATAAATGCATGAATTAGTTTTTCAGCATCACTCTGAGACAAGACCTTTCTGATTTTAGAGATATTGCGTAAATGCAAAAAAGCAGTCCTACATATTTGTTTAATATGCGCTTTGAATGACATATCCTGATCAAAAATGACTCCAAGATTTCTCACAGTATTACTAGAGGTCAGGGTAATGCCATCCAGAGTAAGGATCTGGTTAGACACCATGTTTCTAAGATTTGTGGGGCCAAGTACAATAACTTCAGTTTTATCTGAGTTTAAAAGCAGGAAATTAGAGGTCATCCATGTCTTTATGTCTGTAAGACAATCCTGCAGTTTAGCTAAATGGTGTGTGTCCTCTGGCTTCATGGATAGATAAAGCTGGGTATCATCTGCGTAACAATGAAAATTTAAGCAATACCGTCTAATAATACTGCCTAAGGGAAGCATGTATAAAGTGAATAAAATTGGTCCTAGCACAGAACTTTGTGGAACTCCATAATTAACTTTAGTCTGTGAAGAAGATTCCCCATTTACATGAACAAATTGTAATCTATTAGACAAATATGATTCAAACCACCGCAGCGCAGTGCCTTTAATACCTATGGCATGCTCTAATCTCTGTAATAAAATTTTATGGTCAACAGTATCAAAAGCAGCACTGAGGTCTAACAGAACAAGCACAGAGATGAGTCCACTGTCCGAGGCCATAAGAAGATCATTTGTAACCTTCACTAATGCTGTTTCTGTACTATGATGAATTCTAAAACCTGACTGAAACTCTTCAAATAGACCATTCCTCTGCAGATGATCAGTTAGCTGTTTTACAACTACCCTTTCAAGAATTTTTGAGAGAAAAGGAAGGTTGGAGATTGGCCTATAATTAGCTAAGATAGCTGGGTCAAGTGATGGCTTTTTAAGTAATGGTTTAATTACTGCCACCTTAAAAGCCTGTGGTACATAGCCAACTAACAAAGATAGATTGATCATATTTAAGATCGAAGCATTAAATAATGGTAGGGCTTCCTTGAGCAGCCTGGTAGGAATGGGGTCTAATAAACATGTTGATGGTTTGGATGAAGTAACTAATGAAAATAACTCAGACAGAACAATCGGAGAGAAAGAGTCTAACCAAAAACCGGCATCACTGAAAGCAGCCAAAGATAACGATACGTCTTTGGGATGGTTATGAGTAATTTTTTCTCTAATAGTTAAAATTTTGTTAGCAAAGAAAGTCATGAAGTCATTACTAGTTAAAGTTAATGGAATACTCAGCTCAATAGAGCTCTGACTCTTTGTCAGCCTGGCTACAGTGCTGAAAAGAAACCTGGGGTTGTTCTTATTTTCTTCAATTAGTGATGAGTAGAAAGATGTCCTAGCTTTACGGAGGGCTTTTTTATAGAGCAACAGACTCTTTTTCCAGGCTAAGTGAAGATCTTCTAAATTAGTGAGACGCCATTTCCTCTCCAACTTACGGGTTATCTGCTTTAAGCTACGAGTTTGTGAGTTATACCATGGAGTCAGGCACTTCTGATTTAAAGCTCTCTTTTATAGAGGAGCTACAGCATCCAAAGTTGTCTTCAATGAGGATGTAAAACTATTGACGAGATACTCTATCTCACTTACAGAGTTTAGGTAGCTACTCTGCACTGTGTTGGTATATGGCATTATAGAACATAAAGAAGGAATCATATCCTTAAACCTAGTTACAGTGCTTTCTGAAAGACTTCTAGTGTAATGAAACTTATTCCCCACTGCTGGGTAGTCCATCAGAGTAAATGTAAATGTTATTAAGAAATTATCAGACAGAAGGGAGTTTTCAGGGAATACTGTTAAGTCTTCTATTTCCATACCATAAGTCAGAACAAGATCTAAGATATGATTAAAGTGGTGGGTGGACTCATTTACTTTTTGAGCAAAGCCAATAGAGTCTAATAATAGATTAAATGCAGTGTTGAGGCTGTCATTCTCAGCATCTGTGTGGATGTTAAAATCGCCCACTATAATTATCTTATCTGAGCTAAGCACTAAGTCAGACAAAAGGTCTGAAAATTCACAGAGAAACTCACAGTAACGACCAGGTGGACGATAGATAACAACAAATAAAACTGTTTTTTGGGACTTCCAATTTGGATGGACAAGACTAAGAGTCAAGCTTTCAAATGAATTAAAGCTCTGTCTGGGTTTTTGATTAATTAATAAGCTGGAATGGAAGATTGCTGCTAATCCTCCGCCTCGGCCCGTGCTACGAGCATTCTGACAGTTAGTGTGACTCAGGGGTGTTGACTCATTTAAACTAACATATTCATCCTGCTGTAACCAGGTTTCTGTAAGGCAGAATAAATCAATATGTTGATCAATTATTATATCATTTACCAACAGGGACTTAGAAGAGAGAGACCTAATGTTTAATAGACCACATTTAACTGTTTTAGTCTGTGGTGCAGTTGAAGGTGCTATATTATTTTTTCTTTTTGAATTTTTATGCTTAAATAGATTTTTGCTGGTTATTGGTAGTCTGGGAGCAGGCACCGTCTCTACGGGGATGGGGTAATGAGGGGATGGCAGGGGGAGAGAAGCTGCAGAGAGGTGTGTAAGACTACAACTCTGCTTCCTGGTCCCAACCCTGGATAGTCACGGTTTGGAGGATTTAAGAAAATTGGCCAGATTTCTAGAAATAAGAGCTGCTCCATCCAAAGTGGGATGGATGCCGTCTCTCCTAACAAGCTTTGCCAATTATCTATGAAGCCCACCTCATTTTTTGGACACCACTCAGACAGCCAGCAATTCAAGGAGAACATGCGGCTAAACATGTCACTCCCGGTCTGATTGGGGAGGGGCCCAGAGAAAACTACAGAGTCCGACATTGTTTTTGCAAAGTTACACACCGATTTAATGTTAATTTTAGTGACCTCCGATTGGCGTAACCGGGTGTCATTACTGCCGACGTGAATTACAATCTTACCAAATTTACGCTTAGCCTTAGCCAGCAGTTTCAAATTTCCTTCAATGTCGCCTGCTCTGGCCCCCGGAAGACAATTGACTATGGTTGCTGGTGTCGCTAACTTCACATTTCGCAAAACAGAGTCGCCAATAACCAGAGTTTGATCCTTGGCGGGTGTGTCGTCGAGTGGGGAAAAACGGTTAGAGATGTGAATGGGTTGGCGGTGTACACGGGCCTTCTGTTTAGGGCTACGCTTCCTCCTCACAGTCACCCAGTCAGCCTGCTTTCCCGGCTGCTCGGGATATGCCAGGGGGTAACTAACGGCGGCTAAGCTACCTTGGTCCGCACCGACTACAGGGGCCTGGCTAGCTGTAGAATTTTCCACGGTGCGGAGCCGAGTCTCCAATTCGCCCAGCCTGGCCTCCAAAGCTACGAATAAGCTACACTTATTACAAGTACCGTTACTGCTAAAGGAGGCCGAGGAATAACTAAACATTTCACACCCAGAGCAGAAAAGTGCGGGAGAGACAGGAGAAGCCACCATGCTAAATCAGCTAAGAGCTAGTAGCTACGCTAAGCTAGCGGATTCCTAAAAACACGCAAAGTGAATAATGTGTAAATAATTTAGAGGTGATTCAGCAGAAGGAGTGCTTTAGTTAAGGCACGTAAAGATTACACTGGGAAACAAATCGTAATCTAGATAACTAGATCAATCTAACTGCGCAGATTAAACAGCTAACAGATACAGAAAAACACCGCTGTGCTCCGGAACAGGAAGTGATACAATACCGCAGTGAGAGCCAACCACCAGTCGTGGTGGCAGACTTCGCTCCACTGTGTAACTTCCCCGGTCGGCCAATCAATCCAGGGATTCTGTTTGACTACCCAGGGATGACCTAAAACCAGGGGGGATGTAGAGGAAAAACCAAAGAACTGGATCATCTCTCGGTGGTTCTATGACACCACTAAAGTGACTGGTTCGGTTTGGTGGGTTATAGCTGGAAGTGGAGGGCCATCTAAGGCATGCACAGGGGCATGTCTAGTGCTACCACTGGGATGCAAGAATAGGTTACAATCATGCAATCCAGAAAATTCCCTTCAGTCCCAGTGTTAATTACTGCTGGGATGGAAAGAGAACGGTTATTAAACAAAAGAATACCCGGAATTTGGGTGCGACCGGATTGAACACCCGTGAACGTTATCTGGCTCACCCGTAGCCTGGAGTCTAAGGATGAGCATTGGTTTTTGGCTGCAAGGGGCAGGAACTGATAAATATTCAGTGTAACAGCTGAAAATTAATACGTCATCACTAAAGAACTGATAAGGTATGTATCAGGCGCCAGTGAATCGTGGGTAATCCTTTCCCCCTGTTCACGTAAGCCAACATTTCCCTCCATCTTAATGTGTGTCAGTGAAAACCAAATGGTAAAATGGCGGCTCCAGAGTGGGCGTGTCCTGGTACTCGTGCACCACCAGCAGCCGAGCTGGAAAGTCCCTTCACTGTTATTCTTTCACTTTCTTTGTTTGTGCTGGATGCTTTAAACCAAACCCAAAGCGATTGAAAGCATTTAATCTTTGTTTTCCACAGCTTTCGTGCACGTGCACTCCCTATTTTTACAGCAAATTAATTATATGCCCTTTTATTGTTTCGACATTTAGACTTTTTGCTGATGATTCTCTCCACACTTTGGTTTACGACCTGTTACTGATCCCCCCAAATCAATCATCAATCATCTTTTGAAATGGATAGTTTGTGTCAGGTGACGGGTTTACCTTTGGTCTTAATCAGCAATAAACTGAGTCGTCTGGGAATAAAATGAAACAGTCGTGTTACTCCAACGCTGTGAAAGCGTCTGTTCCCCCGTGCAAACCAAAAGTGACCAAATACCTCACGTGACACACAAGAAAACAGAAATGATGAACTTTCTTTTTCATAGTTCATGTGAGCCGAACTAAAATAAATAAAGCAGAAAATTAAGTAACAATCTGAAAAAGCAGACCTCCAGGATTTGAGTCCACAGAGAACGAGTCACTTGCTCGGATTCAAACCTGCAGTCGTGTTCAGTTCAGTGTGATGATCATTAACTCACATCAAAACTTTTTGCACGCCACAATCTGAACTTTTTATTTTATTTTAAAGGAGGAAACCTGTTTGTACTTCATCATTCCAGTGAGAACGTTTGGAGAAATCGTGTTTGTAAAATGTTGATGGTCCTTTAAGGACATGGACCACAAACTGTCCAACGTCCGTAAGATTAAAGAATGAATGTTTTACTCACTGCTGTTAGACCACATTTTACTCAAACAGTGTTAAAATATCACATGATATTTGGTTTTTGCTTTCTGTACACCTTTAACTGCAGAGATGTCTTGGTGGCTTCCCTCACTCCTCTCCTCGCTCGGTCAGTTATTGAGAACTGCCTCCTTCAGCCAAACAGCACCAGACTGATTGCAAATGTTTGTGTCCATCCTGACGTGTTTACTTTGTCCAAATATTTATGGAAAATGGATCGACTGTATAAAAATGTCTACAGTTCTTAAATGTGATTTTTCTTCGTTTCTGGATGTTGTTGATGTTGACTGGCCTCTACTGGTGGTTGGCTCTCACTGTGGTATTGTATCACTTCCTGTTCCGGAGCACAGCAGTGTTTTGCTGTATCTGTTAGCTGTTTAATCTGCGTAGTTAGATTGATCTAGATAACTAGATAACGATTTGTTTCACAGTGTAATCTTCACGTGCCTTAACTAAAGTACTCCCTCTGCTGAATCACCTCTAAATTATTCACACATTATTCACTTTGTGTGTTTTTAGGAATCCGCTAGCTTAGCGCAGCTATTAGCTCTTAGCCGGTTTAGCATGGTGGCTTCTCCTGTCTCCCCTCCACTTTTCTGCTCTGGGTGTGAAATGTTTAGTTATTCCTCGGCCTCCTTTAGCAGTAATGGTACTTGTAATAAGTGTAGCTTATTCGTAGCTTTGGAGGCCAGGCTGGGCGAATTGGAGACTCAGCTCCACACCTTGGAAAATCCTACAGCTAGTCAGGCCCCTGTAGTTGGTGCGGACCAAGGTAGCTTAGCCGCCGTTAGCTGTCCCCCAGCAGATCCCGAGCAGCCGGGAAAGCAGGCTGGCTGGGTGACTGTGAGGAGGAAGCCTGGTTCTAAACAGAAGCCCCGTGTACACCACCAACCTGTTCACATTTCTAACCGTTTTTCCCCACTCTGTGACACACCCACCGAGGAACAAACTCTGGTTATTGGCGACTCTGTTTTCAGAAATGTGAAGTTAGCGACACCAGCAACCATAGTCAAATGTCTTCCAGAGCCAGAGCAGGCGACATTGAAGGAAATTTGAAACTGCTGGCTAAGGCTAAGCGTAAATTTGGTAAGATTGTAATTCACGTCGGCAGTAATGACACCCGGTTACGCCAATCGGAGGTCACTAAAATTAACATTGAATCGGTGTGTAACTTTGCAAAAACAATGTCGGACTCTGTAGTTTTCTCTGGGCCCCTCCCCAATCGGACCGGGAGTGACATGTTTAGCCGCATGTTCTCCTTGAATTGTTGGCTGTCTGAGTGGTGTCCAAAAAATGAGGTGGGCTTCATAGATAATTGGCAAAGCTTCTGGGGAAAACCTGGTCTTGTTAGGAGAGACGGCATCCATCCCACTTTGGATGGAGCAGCTCTCATTTCTAGAAATCTGGCCAATTTTCTTAAACCCTCCAAATCGTGACTATCCAGGGTTGGGACCAGGAAGCAGAGTTGTAGTCTTACACACCTCTCTGCAGCTTCTCTCCCCCTGCCATCCCCTCATTACCCCATCCCCGTAGAGACGGTGCCTGCTCCCAGACCACCAATAACCAGTAAAAATCTATTTAAGCATAAAAATTCAAAAAGAAAAAATAATATAGCACCTTCAACTGCACCACAGACTAAAACAGTTAAATGTGGTCTATTAAACATTAGATCTCTCTCTTCTAAGTCCCTGTTAGTAAATGATATAATAATTGATCAACATATTGATTTATTCTGCCTTACAGAAACCTGGTTACAGCAGGATGAATATGTTAGTTTAAATGAGTCAACACCCCCGAGTCACACTAACTGTCAGAATGCTCGTAGCACGGGCCGAGGCGGAGGATTAGCAGCAATCTTCCATTCCAGCTTATTAATTAATCAAAAACCCAGACAGAGCTTTAATTCATTTGAAAGCTTGACTCTAAGTCTTGTCCATCCAAATTGGAAGTCCCAAAAACCAGTTTTATTTATTGTTATCTATCGTCCACCTGGTCGTTACTGTGAGTTTCTCTGTGAATTTTCAGACCATTTGTCTGTCTTAGTACTTAGCTCAGATAAGATAATTATAGTGGGCGATTTTAACATCCACATAGATGCTGAGAATGACAGACAACACTGCATTTAATCTACACTCAACAAAAATATAAACGCAACACTTTTGGTTTTGCTCCCATTTTGTATGAGATGAACTCAAAGATCTAAAACTTTTTCCACATACACAATATCACCATTTCCCTCAAATATTGTTCACAAACCAGTCTAAATCTGTGATAGTGAGCACTTCTCCTTTGCTGAGATAATCCATCCCACCTCACAGGTGTGCCATATCAAGATGCTGATTAGACACCATGATTAGTGCACAGGTGTGCCTTAGACTGTCCACAATAAAAGGCCACTCTGAAAGGTGCAGTTTTGTTTTATTGGGGGGGGGGGGATACCAGTCAGTATCTGGTGTGACCACCATTTGCCTCATGCAGTGCAACACATCTCCTTCGCATAGAGTTGATCAGGTTGTCAATTGTGGCCTGTGGAATGTTGGTCCACTCCTCTTCAATGGCTGTGCGAAGTTGCTGGATATTGGCAGGAACTGGTACACGCTGTCGTATACGCCGGTCCAGAGCATCCCAAACATGCTCAATGGGTGACATGTCCAGTGAGTATGCCGGCCATGCAAGAACTGGGACATTTTCAGCTTCCAAGAATTGTGTACAGATACTTGCAACATGGGGCTGTGCATTATCCTGCTGCAACATGAGGTGATGTTCTTGGATGTATGGCACAACAACGGGCCTCAGGATCTCGTCATGGTATCTCTGTGCATTCAAAATGCCATCAATAAAATGCACCTGTGTTCTTCGTCCATAACAGATGCCTGCCCATACCATAACCCCACCGCCACCATGGGCCACTCGATCCACAACATTGACATCAGAAAACCGCTCACCCACACAACGCCACACACGCTGTCTGCCATCTGCCCTGAACAGTGTGAACCGGGATTCATCCGTGAAGAGAGCACCTCTCCAACGTGCCAAATGCCAGCGAATGTGAGCATTTGCCCACTCAAGTCGGTTACGACGACAAACTGGAGTCAGGTCGAGACCCCGATGAGGACGACGAGCATGCAGATAAGCTTCCCTGAGACGGTTTCTGACAGTTTGTGCAGACATTCTTTGGTTATGCAAACTGATTGTTTCAGCAGCTGTCCGAGTGGCTGGTCTCAGAAGGTCTTGGAGGTGAACATGCTGGATGTGGAGGTCCTGGGCTGGTGTGGTTACACGTGGTCTGCGGTTGTGAGGCTGGTTGGATGTACTGCCAAATTCTCTGAAATGCCTTTGGAGACGGCTTATGGTAGAGAAATGAACATTCAATACATGAGCAACAGCTCTGGTTGACATTCCTGCTGTCAGCATGCCAATTGCACGCTCCCTCAAATCTTGCGACATCTGTGGCATTGTGCTGTGTGATAAAACTGCACATTTCAGAGTGGCCTTTTATTGTGGGCAGTCTAAGGCACACCTGTGCACTAATCATGGTGTCTAATCAGCATCTTGATATGGCACACCTGTGAGGTGGGATGGATTATCTCAGCAAAGGAGAAGTGCTCACTATCACAGATTTAGACTGGTTTGTGAACAATATTTGAGAGAAATGGTGATATTGTGTATGTGGAAAAAGTTTTAGATCTTTGAGTTCATCTCATACAAAATGGGAGCAAAACCAAAAGTGTTCCGTTTATATTTTTGTTGAGTGTATTATTAGACTCAGTTGGCTTCGCTCAAAATGTAAATGAGCCCACCCACCATTTTAACCGCACTTTAGATCTTGTTCTGACATATGGCATAGAAATTGAAGACTTAACAGTATTCCCTGAAAACTCGCTGTTGTCTGATCATTTCTTAATAACATTTACTTTTACTTTAATGGACGACCCAGCAGTGGGGAATAAGTTTCATTACAGTAGAAGTCTTTCTGAAAGCGCTGTAACTAGGTTTAAGGATATGATTCCTTCTTTGTTATGTTCTCCAATGCCATATACCAACACAGTGCAGAGTAGCTACCTAAACTCTGTGAGTGAGATAGATTATTTCAGCAATAGCTTTACATCCTCATTGAGCACAACTTTGGATGCTGTAGCTCCTCTGAAAAAGAGAGCCTTAAATCAGAAATGCTTGACCCCGTGGTATAACCCACAAACTCGCACCTTAAAGCAGATAACCCGTAAGCTGGAGAGGAAATGGCATCTCACTAATTTAGAAGATCTTCATTTAGCCTGGAAAAAGAGTCTGTTGCTCTATAAAAAAGCCCTCTGTAAAGCTAGGACATCTTACTATTCATCACTAATTGAAGAAAATAAGAACAACCCCAGGTTTCTTTTCAGCACTGTAGCCAGGCTGACAAAGAGTCAGAGCTCTATTGAGCCGAGTATTCCTTTAACTTTAACTAGTAATGACTTCATGACTTTCTGTACAAATAAAATTTTAACTATTAGAGAAAAAATTATTCATAACCATCCCAAAGACATATCTTTATGTTCAGCTGCTTTCAGTAATGCTGGTATTTGGTTAGACTCTTTCTCTCTGATTGTTCTGTCTGAGTTATTTTCATTAGTTACTTCCTCCAAACCATCAACATGTCTATTAGACCCCATTCCTTCCAGGCTGCTCAAGGAAGCCTTCCATTAATTAATTCTTCAATCTTAAATATGATCAATCTATCTTTATTAGTTGGCTATGTACCACAGGCTTTTAAGGTGGCAGTAATTAAACCATTACTTAAAAAGCCATCACTTGACCCAGGTATCTTAGCTAATTATAGGCCAATCGCCAACCTTCCTTTTCTCTCAAAAATTCTTGAAAGGGTAGTTGTAAAACAGCTAACTGATCATCTGCAGAGGAATGGTCTATTTGAAGAGTTTCAGTCAGGTTTCAGAATTCATCATAGTACAGAAACAGCATTAGTGAAGGTTACAAATGATCTTCTTATGGCCTCAGACAGTGGACTCATCTCTGTGCTTGTCCTGTTAGACCTCAGTGCAGCTTTTGATACTGTTGACCATAAAATTTTATTACAGAGATTAGAGCATGCCATAGGTATTAAAGGCACTGCGCTGCAGTGGTTTGAATCATATTTAGCTAATAGATTACAATTTGTTCATGTAAATGGGGAGTCTTCTTCAAAGACTAAGGTTAATTATGGAGTTCCACAAGGTTCTGTGCTAGGACCAATTTTATTCACTTTATACATGCTTCCCTTAGGCAGTGTTATTAGAAAGCATTGCTTAAATTTTCATTGTTACACAGATGATACCCAGCTTTATCTATCCATGAAGCCAGAGGACACACACCAATTAGTTAAACTGCAGGATTGTCTTTCAGACATAAAGACATGGATGACCTCTAATTTCCTGCTTTTAAATTCAGGTAAAACTGAAGTTATTGTACTTGGCCCCACAAATCTTAGAAACATGGTGTCTAACCAGATCCTTACTCTGGATTGCATTACCCTGACCTCCAGTAATACTGTGAGAAATCTTGGAGTCATTTTTGATCAGGATATGTCCTTCAATGCGCATATTAAGCAAACATGTAGGACTGCTTTTTTGCATTTACGCAATATCTCAGAAATTAGAAAGGTCTTGTCTCAGAGTGATGCTGAAAAGCTAATTCATGCATTTATTTCTTCTAGGCTGGACTACTGTAATTCATTACTATCAGGTTGTCCTAAAAGTTCCCTGAAAAGCCTTCAGTTAATTCAAAATGCTGCAGCTAGAGTACTGACAGGGACTAGAAGGAGAGAGCATATTTCACCTATACTGGCCTCTCTTCATTGGCTCCCTGTTAATTCCAGAATAGAATTTAACCCCTTAACGCCTGAATTTATATAGCTGTATATAAAAAAAAATGTTTTGTGTCTGTTTTTGCCTTTAAGTACATGGTAAATAATGTTGAGATTATTCATTTTTTGCACAAAAAATAAATAGTAATTTTGGTATTTTGGTAATAATTAATGTTATAATGTTATAATAATAATACTGGTATATTGCAAATTTGCGAGAACAGGTATACTGGTCAATTTGGTATGTTGCATATTTGAGTCAAATATTGTAGCATATATGCGACAATAGGCGTTAAGGGGTTAAAATTCTTCTTCTTACATATAAGGTTTTGAATAATCAGGTCCCTTAGTACCATATCACCCCAATAAAGCGCTTCGCTCTCAGACTGCAGGCTTACTTGGAGTTCCTAGGGTTTGTAAGAGTAGAATGAGAGGCAGAGCCTTCAGCTTTCAGGCTCCTCTCCTGTGGAACCAGCTCCCATTTCGGATCAGGGAGACAGACACCCCCTCTACTTTTAAGATTAAGCTTAAAACTTTCCTTTTTGAAAAAGCTTACAGTTAGGGCTGGATCAGGTGACCCTGAACCATCCCTTAGTTATGCTGCTATAGACTTAGACTGCTGGGGGGTTCCCATGATGCACCCAGTGTTTCTTTTATTCACCTGTTTTTGCTCTGTATGCACCACTCTGCATTTAATCATTAGTGATTGATCTCTGCTCTCTTCCACAGCATGTCTTTTTCCTGGTTCTCTCCCTCAGCCCCAACCAGTCCCAGCAGAAGACTGCCCCTCCTTGAGCCTGGTTCTGCTGGAGGTTTCTTCCTGTTAAAAGGGAGTTTTTCCTTCCCACTGTCGCCAAGTGCTTGCTCACAGAGGGTCGTTTTGACTGTTGGGGTTTTTCCGTAATTATTGTATGGCTTTTGCCTTACAATATAAAGCGCCTTGGGGCAACTGTTTGTTATGATTTGGCGCTATATAAATAAAACTGATTTGATTTGATTTGATCAATACCTATACCAGAGGCTCCAGACATACAAATATGTACGTACATTTCAAAATGTCCTAATCATAAAGAATCATTTATCTTTAAAATGTTTGTAGTTGCCATTTGAAAGATAAAGTTTAAAACTCTCTCAGGCACAAGCGGAGGAATAAAACAGTGGAACACTGAGTTTATTGTCTGCTATCTGCAGCCGATAGCTGAATGCACCTTACAAATAAAATAAACCTGCTCAACATGCCGGTAAAATCTACCAAGCAGCCCAATTCCACGGGACAACTGCAAACCTGGCAACAATGATGAGCAAGACAATTTAATTTGAAACTGTTTGAGGATGTGTGTGTGTGTGTGTGTTTGGGGGGGGTCTTAAACAATAACAGCAACAACAACAAAGACCTATACACTGTAAATAAAATAATTTTTTAAATTATATATATATATATATTTGCCCATCAGCCAGGAGCCTGTACACTTGTCAGTTCTGAACAATAGTAACACTCTGTATGTCAGTGTGGAAACAGCGCCCCATGCGGTGATGTCTTTTTTCTTTTTTTTTTTACTTGCTGTGGCTGCAGCAGATAAAACACGTGATTTCTGGTTAACTGTCGGATTAACAGTCAGACGTTTCAAACAGATGAATAACGGCTCTTTACTGCCATCTATAGACTGTGATTAAAAATGCACCGTAAATGCAGAAACCTGTTGGAAGATTTCTGTTTGATTTGACTTTTCCTGCTGACCCTGATGACCTGGTGCACGTGAGCAGCATCGCCCACTGCTTCATTCCTCTTGGTATTTTTGGGTGGGTTTGGTGAGTATCTGACCCGGTTCTCGGGCCGAGCCGGCCGGTCCAGTCAGCCTTGCTCTTGCGCAGTGAAGAAGCCCAACAGGAGGACGATGTAGAGATTTGCCCCTGGCACAGATGGTACATGCTTGAACATAGGCGCGCATGTCCGCCTGGACTGAGGACCACCAGAAGTGACGATGTACTAGGTCTAGAATTCTGGAGATTCCAGGATGGCAAGGGAGCTTGGAGGTATGACAGAAGGTGAGGACTTCTGATCGGCCTTTTGGTGGAATGAATAACTGCCCGGGAGGTCCTCCTCCAGGATCCGGATGTCTATCTAAGGCCTCCCAGACGACTCTCTAAAATCCCAGGTTAGGGCCCCCACAACCATGGAATGGGGCAGGATAGGGTCCAATATGGAGGGAGGAGCCGAGGTCAAACTGTTGGGATAAGGCATCTGGTTTTCCATTTTTGGTTCCTGGTCGGTAGGTGAGGTTGAAATTGAATCGTCCTAAAAACAGAGACCACCTGGACTGACGTGAGTTGAGTCGTTGAGCTGTTTTGGTGCATTCAAGGTTCTTGTGATCAGTCCAGACAGTGAACGGGATTGCGGCTCACTCCAGCCAGTGTCTCCACTCTGCCAGAGCCTCCTTGACCGCCAGGAGTTCCCAGTTACCAACATTATAGTTTCTCTCCGTAGGGGTCAGCTGTCGGGAAAAGAAGGCACATGGATGTAATTTATCATCTGTGGCTGCCCTCTGAGACAGAACAATATCAGAATCAGAGGCATCAACTTCCACTACAAACTGGTGATCCGGATCGAGTTAGATTAAGATAGGGGCTGTGGAAAACTGGTGTTTGAGGTCCTGCAAGGCTTTGTCAGCTAGCACAGACCACTGAAAAGGACCTTGCAGGGAAGCAAGAGCTGTGAGAGGCAAGGCAGCTTGACTGAAGTTCCAGATGAATCTACGGTAAAAGTTGGCAAAGCTTAGAAACTGTTATAACTGCTTTCAGGAGGACGGAACCAGCCACTGAGTAACTGCAGTGATTTTACTGGGATCTGGCTTGATTGAGTTGGGAGAAATAATGAAACAGAGGAAGGAAATGGAAAACTGCTGGAACTCACATTTCTCAGCCTTCACAAACAACTGGTTCTTCAACAACCGCTGGAGTACTAGGTGCATGTGCCTGGTGTGTTCACGTCATTGACAAGTGCTTGAAAGGTAGCAGGAGCATTTGTGAGGCCTAACGGCATGACCAGATATTCAAAATGCCCGAGAGGTGTGTTGAAGGCGGTCTTCCATTCATCACCCTCCCTGACCCGGACCAGATGATAAGCATTCCTAAGTTCTAATTTGGAAAAAATAGAGGCCCCTAGCAGGGGATGGAATGCAGAATCCAATAGGGGGAGTGGGTAATGGTTGCAGACCATTATGGTGTTCAGTCCCCGGAAATCGATGCAGGGGCACAGGGTGCCGTCCTTCCCGACAAAGAAGAAGCCTGCCCCCAGTGGGGACGAGGAGTCCCGGATATAGGTCTCCATTGCGTCGCGTTTCGGACATGATAGGTTGTAGAGCCGACTGACTGGATACTTCGCGCCCGGGAGCAAGTGAATGGCGCAGTTGTAGGGATGGTGCGGGGAAGTGACAGATCATGATCCTTACGGAACACTTCGGCAAGATTGTGATACTCTGTGGTAACTACAGACAAATCAGGAGGTGAAGTGGCCTCCTCCTTAACTATAACACTGGGTGGTACGGAAGATCGAAGACACTCGTGGTGGCAGACTTCGCTCCACTGTGTAACTGCCCCAGTCGGCCAATCAATCCAGGGATTGTGTTTGACTACCCAGGGATGACCTTAAACCAGGGGGGATGTAGAGGAAAAAACAAAGAACTGGATCATCTCCTGGTGGTTCTATGACACCACTAAAGTGACTGGTTTGGTTTGGTGGGTTATAGCTGGAAGTGGAGGGCCATCTAAAGCATGCACAGGGGCATGTCTAGTTCTATCACTGGGATGCAAGAATTGGTTACAATCTTGCAATCCAGAAAATTCCCTTCAGCCTCAGTGTTAATTACTGCTGGGATGGATAGAGAACGGTAACTAAACAAAAGAATACCCGGGATTTGGGTGCGACCGGATTGAACACCCACGAATGTTATCTGGCTCACCCGTAGCCTGGAGTCTAAGGATGAGCATTGGTTTTTGGCCGCAAAGGGCAGGAACTGATAAATCCGTCATCACTAAAGAACTGATAAGGTATGTATCAGGCGCCAGTGAATCGTGGGTAATCCTTTCCCCCTGTTCATGTAAGCCAACATTTCCCTCCATCTTAATGTGTGTCAGTGAAAACCAAATGGCAAAATGGCGGCTCCAGAGTGGGCGTGTCCTGGTACTCGTGCACCACCAGCAGCCGAGCTGGAAAGTCCCTTCACTGTTATTCTTTCACTTTCTTTGTTTGTGCTGGATGCTTGAAACCAAACCCAAAGCGATTGAAAGCATTTAATCTTTGTTTTCCACAGCTTTTGTGCACGTGCACTCCCTATTTTTACAGCAAATTAATTATATGCCATTTTATTGTTTCGACATTTAGACTTTTTGCTGATGATTCTCTCCAGATATTTAAATCACTGAGCACACTTTGGTTTACGACCTGCTACTGATCCCCCCAAATCAAGCAGATTTTATATTTTAAATTCAGTTCCCTCCTCTCGGTGACATGAGGCTCTTCCAGCCTTTGCTTGCAGATCTGTAGAATGATGAATGCAGCCATGCACAGAACCAGCACACGCTCCCAAATCTGACCTGGGGTGCAAGTGAGAGACAGAAATAAAACTCAGTGTTTGTGCACTATTTTTATTTAAAAGTGAGATCATCTAATTAAAGGCTGACATCTTTTGAAATGGATAGTTTGTGTCAGGTGACGTTGTTTGTGCAGTGCAAAGCATCAACCTTTGGTCTTAATCAGCAATAAACTGAGTCGTCTGGAAATAAAATAAAACAGTCGTGTTACTCCAACGCTGTGAAAGCGTCTGTTCCCCCGTGCAAACCAAAAGTGACCAAATAACTCACGTGACACACAAGAAAACAGTTCATGTGAGCTGAACTAAAATAAATGAGGCAGAAAATGAAGTAAGAATCTGAAAAAGCAGACCTCCAGGATTTGAATCCACAGAGAACGAGTGATGTGCTCGGATTCAAACCTGCAGTCGTGTTCAGTTCCGTGTTATGATCATTAACTCACATCAATACCTACCAGAGGCTCCAGACATACAAATATGTACGTACATTTCAAAATGTCCTAATCATAAAGAATCATTTATCCTTAAAATGTTTGTAGTTGCCATTTGTAAGATAAAGTTTAAAGCTCTCTCAGGCACAAGTGGAGGAATAAAACAGTGGAATTATAGTAGAGAAGCTTGAATCTTCGACTGGACTGGGTTGCTTGACGCGAGGACGTTTCACTTCAAATCGCAGAAGCTTCCTCAGCTAAAATTCTTGCTCTGGTAGTCTGACTTCTGTCTGACTCTTGTAGAGAAGAATAAAACAGAAGCCAACAAAAGCTGGAGTTTTAAACCTAACCAGACCCCACCTACCGAGAGGCTGACTGCTATAGGCTAGTGACTAAACAATAGCTCTAATTAGCAACTATTGTGCTGTAGTTAGCACACCTAATGGCAGGACATCTGTCCCTCTAATGATGGGATGGATGCCTTTCTGATGGCTCCCTTGATGACGTGAATGACTCATTACCATGAACAAAAGACTGAAACTCCTTTGACCTGAGTACCCCATTGTAAACAGGGGATAAAGTGTGTCTCAGACCCCCTCCCCGGTTAAGGCTGGGTTTCAAACGTTTCACAAAGAACGCCTCCTTGACCTCTCTCTCAAACCATTTCTTCTCTCTGGCTAATATTTTAACTTCCTTGTCCTCAAACGTGTGGTTAGTGTCTTTAAGGTGGAGGTGAACCGCAGACTGAGGTCCACTGGCGTCCTCTCTGCGGTGCTGGTATAGCCTTTTGTGTAAAGGTTGCTTCGTTTCACCTATGTAGTGTTCGTTACAGTTTTCCTGACATCTGATAGAATACACTACATTGCTCTGTTTGTAACTAGGGATCATGTTCTTAGGGTGAACTAATTTCTGTCTCAAGGTGTTAACCGGTTTAAAGTAAACTGGGATTTTGTGCTGTCTGAAGATCCTCTGTAGTTTTTACTCCTGCTAAATAAGGGAGAGACACTCTTCTTCTTGTCTCTGTCTCCTGTCTATCTGGTCTCTTTGTCATCTGGGACTTCTGCACTTTGTCCAGGGACCATCGTGGGTACCCACATACTGTGAGGGCTTTCCGGACATGTTGTTGTTCTTTAGCCCTTCCCTCTGCAGTTGTGGGCACCTGTAGGGCTCTGTGTTGAAGCATCCTGATCACCCCAAGCTTGTGTTCAAGGGGGTGGTTTGAGCCAAAGAGCAGATATTGGTCAGTGTGAGTTGGTTTTCTGTAAACCCCTGTCTGGAGCTGCCTGTTCTCTCCAATCATAACATCACAGTCCAGGAAGGCTAAGTGGTTGTTTCTGGCATCCTCACGTGTGAACTGGATATTGGT
This sequence comes from Thalassophryne amazonica, assembly GCF_902500255.1. Lineage (NCBI taxonomy): Eukaryota > Metazoa > Chordata > Actinopteri > Batrachoidiformes > Batrachoididae > Thalassophryne > Thalassophryne amazonica. The sequence goes on from NC_047122.1 coordinate 19,279,870, forward strand.
GTCTACCGAGTTGATGTGTTCTGTAAAGTCCTCAACTTGCTGTTGCTTGATTTTGACCCATGTGTCATCAACATATCTGAACCAGTGACTGGGAGAGATGCCCGTGAAAGACATCAAGGCTGTCTTCTCCACTCGCTCCATGTACAGATTGGCCACAATGGGGGATACCGGAGACCCCATCGCACAACCATGAATCTGCCTGTAGTAATTCCCCCTAAACAGGAAATACGTGGTGCTGAGACAGATCTCCAAGAGTTGGCAGATGTGGTCTGGTGTGAGTTTGGTCCTTTCAAGTAGAGACACATCCTCCAGCAATCTCTGCCTCACAGCTGAGACGGCCTCAGCAGTGGGGATGCAGGTGAACAACGATGTCACATCAAATGACACCATAGTTTCATCTGCCTCCAGCTGTAGGTCCTTGATCTTGTTCACAAAATCTTGTGTGTTCTCCACATGGTGGTCTGAGTTACCCACTAGAGGAGCCAAAATCCACTTGAGGTACTTGGCCAAATTGTACGTGATGGAATCTGTGCTACATACAATAGGCCTGAGTGGCACGTCCTGTTTCATAAGTAGCCCGGTTCAATGGGACAACTGCAAACCTGGCAACAATAATGAGCAAGACAATTTAATTTGAGACTTTGTGTAGTTCCTCAGTCCAGCCAAAAATCACGTCAGCTTCTCATCTGAACAGTTCTTCATGCATCCAAATGGCAGACAGCGGAGTGGATTTTGAGTCTGTGTGTATGTGTGTGTTACAAAAATTAGCAGCGTCAGTTAGCTCTTTGTCTCCGCACGCATGCGCACACAGACTCAACCAGGTCGGCGCTTCTGCGCGCGTGTACGACCACGAAAAGACTGTGTACATCCTCAGTGCAGCAAAAAAAAAAAACAAAAACATGTCAGAAATTAGTTCAGCTTTTCATTCCAACTTCCTGCCAACATCCTCCAGACACCACAGTGGATTTGCTTTGTGTGTGCCTGCGTGAGCACGTGGACACATGCACGAGCACGTGTGACGTGTGCATATCCTGCAAATACTGTGGGAAAATACATGAAAGGCTCAAGTGCTTTTGGGAAAAAATACAAGAAATGTGGCAAAGACAACCATTTTGCAGTTACATGCAGAAGCAAGACAGGAGTAAAAGAGCACAAGAAAACAGTTCAAACTATAGCAGAGACCAATTCAGATTCATGCAAGGACATAATGACAGTCACAGCAGTAACGTCAACAGCGGCAGAAGTGAACAAGATAGGAGAGAAACGCAACGGCAAAACTGAGCAACTGTTTGTGGGCATGATGATTCATGACAATATTGTGAACTTCCAGACTGACTGTGGTGCAACCTGCAATGTCATTCCGATCAACCTGTTGAATCCAGATGTGAAATTGGAGCATATGGACAAAGTATTAGTTATGTACAATAAGTCAAAGCTGTGTCCAACAGGCAAGTGCAAAGTTAAAATGACAAATCCAAGGAATCAGAAAAGGTAGAGTCGAGTCTCAAGTTGTGGGAGAAGACTGTAAAACACCTCTACTAGGCCGCAGTGCAAGTGAAGCAATGAAACTCATTCAGGTCCAATACGACAACATTTATGCACTCAACAGTATTGTGAGTAAAGAGCCAGGGACCAGCGACATGTGGCAGTTTTAAGAAATAAAGACTGAGTTTCAAGACATGTTTACAGGTGACAGCTGCTTGCAAGGTGAATATAAACTGGAAATTGACACAACTGTGCAGCCTATCAAACTCCCAAAACAAGAAAGAAAAGTGGACTGAAGTTCAAGTAGGGTTTATTAACTTGAATAAATGTTCATACGGTTATGTTCAGAAAATAAGCAAAACAAATTACTGTATTTTATATTGTTCAGTAACAAAGGATGCAATATTTTGTTTAACTAAGAAAAAAAAATGCACTGTGAACACTGATAGAACATTATGTTTTGTACTATGATGTAAATAAGTAGCAATATATGCTGTTTTGATAGTTCAGGTAAATGGAACAACATTGCTTTGAATAATTACTTACAAAGAATACTTTGTTTTGAAAAGAAAAGGGATGTAGCAATAGGAAATGCTTTTATGTTCTTGGTTGGGACCCGGACGAGTTACACAGGCTGAGGAGTTCTGTGTCGTCGAGCCAGTCTCTGAATAAAAGTTCCTTGTGAGCAGGATTAATGCTCAAACGTCCAGTTTGTAGAGTCATTGACAGACAGATACAAGCTGATATATATATATATATATATATATATGTGTGTGTGTGTATGTAGCGGGATGAAGGTCCCGGGTCCTGATTGAAAAGACGTTCCCGCTAGCTTGGCTAACGGGGACGGGGACTTCCCCTTTGGTTGACCTGGTAGAGGAATGGTCTTTAGTGCGAACCGTCTGGGTTAGATCCCACCGCCGTCCCGGCCACAAAGATCCTGCGGTCACAGGACCCTCTAAACACGCTGTCTGTCAGTGTGGAAACAGCGCCCCATGCGGTGATGTCTTTTTTTTTTTTACTTGGTGTGGCTGCAGCAAATAAGACAGGTGATTTCTGGGAAACTGTCGGATTAACAAAATCAGGCGGTTTATAAACAGCTGAATAACGGCTCTTTACTGCCATCTATAGACTGTGATTAAAACTGCACCGTAAATGCAGAAACCTGTTGGAAGATTTCTGTTTTGACTTTTCCTGCTGACCCTGATGACCTGGTGCATGTGAGCAGCATCGCCTGCTCCTTCATTCCTCTTGGTATTTTTGGCTGGGCTGAGTATCTGACCCGGTTCTCGGGCCGAGCCGGCCGGTCCAGTCAGCCTTGCGCTTCCGCAGTGTTTGTGTCTGTCTGATTCATTATTTGAGGCCTTTCCAGGATTCTGGGGCTCTTTGACGGCCGTTAGATCTTCAATTCCAGGAATATCTTAATAGAATATCACTGTTCTATTAATTTGTAATAGAATATCACTGTTCTATTCAGGTTTTTATAATGGTTGTTTTTCTTGCAGTGTTGAAAATATCCCTTTACATATAAACTGAAACTTTTTCACTAAACATTATATTTGAAGCTCTGAAAGTACAACCCCAGTTCCAATGAAGTTGGGACGTTGTGTAAAATGTAAATAAAAACAGAATGCAATGATTTGCAAATCCTCTTCAACCTATATTCAATTGAATACACCACACTGACAAGATATTTAATGTTCAAACTGATAAACTTTATTGTTTTTGTGCAAATATTTGCTCATTTTGAAATGGATGTCTGCAACACGTTTCAAAAAAGCTGGGACAGTGGTATGTTTACCACTGTGTTACATCACCTTTCCTTCTAACAACATTCAATAAGCGTTTGGGAACTGAGGACACTCATTGCTGAAGCTTTGTAGGTGGAATTCTTTCCCATTCTTGCTTGATGTACGACTTCAGTTGTCCAACAGTCCGGGGTCTGTGTTGTCGTATTTTGCGCTTCATAATGGGCCACACATTTTCAAAGGGCGACAGGTCTGGACTGCAGGCAGGCCAGTCTAGTACCCGCACTCTTTTACTACAAAGCCACGCTGTTGTAACACGTGCAGAATGTAGTTGCAGGGACGTCCCTGAAAAAGATGTTGCTTGGATGGCAGCATGTGCTGCTCCAAAACCTGGTTGTACTTTCCAGCACTGATGGTGCCATCACAGATGTGTAAGTTGCCCATGCCATGGGCACTAAAACACCCCATACCATCACAGATGCTGGCTTTTGAATTTTGCGCTGGTAACAGTCTAGATGGTCTTTTTCCTCTTTTGTCCAGAGGACACGACATCCATGATTTCCAAAAACAATTTGAAATGTGGACTCATCAGACCACAGTGGGCGTGAGTCACATGACATGCTGTCAAACGCCTTTGTCAAGCCAGTGAAGGTGTTGAGAATAACACCAACCATGTACCTTTTACAATGTTTTGAGTTGTACTTGACGCTTTCTTGCAATTGGTGGACAGTGAAGATCATGTCTGTGGTCCCTCTTGCTGGTCAAAAGCCACTTTGGGTTTCAGGAAGGATGTTTCCTGCTAGTCGTCTCAGATAGTTATTGGCAATCTGTGCCAGGAGATGCCACAGTGGTTTCCACAGTCAGACTTGTCTCCTTTCCACTTGTAGATGGTGACAATCATTAATTTATTTCATTTATATAGCGCCAAATCAAAACAAAGCTGCCCACAAGTAAGGTCTAACCTACCAACTCCTAGAGCAAACACACAGGTGACATTGGTAAGAAAAAAAAACTCCCTGTGATGATATGAGGAAGAAACCTCAAGCAGACCAGACTCAAAGGGGTGACCCTCTGCTTGGGCCATGCTACCGACAGGTGACAATACAAATATAGAGGAAATTTTTGGAATTCCATGCGGGCGTACAGGACGGGAGGCTTGCAGAAGAAGACACCCACTCTCACTTCTGGATGGAGCAGCACCTCAAACACAGAAAAAAAAAAAAACAGAATCAGGCGGCAGAAAGACAATAAATAAGATATATTTTGTCAGCATAAGCAACAAGAAAAACAGAAGAAATACTAAGGTGCTCACCGGCCACTAGCCCTAAGCTTCACGAAAAGACCCAGACTTTAGATAAAGTTGAGACTGCGACCCGCTGTGTTTACTAATAAAATGAATTTAAAAGGGTAGAAAGCATCATATCATACTATGCAAGTATGCTAGCGATACGAAAGGGAAAATAAGTGCATCTTAAAGTGTAGGTGACATGATATGTATGTTTTTTTTTTTGTTTTTTTAGTATTTCTGAATAAAATTAACAACAGTTTGAAACTTATCCTTCCCTGGTGCACAGTTATTGAAGAGATAAATATTCGTATTTTGAACTGTGGCCACTAAAATCCAGGAATTTCCTGGTGAGTCCCGACATTGGAGAAGAAGGAGGAAGTGATATCAGCACCGGAACCATGATCTTAATAACCCCATTAATTTATGGATTAATTTATGGATTTTTAACAGGCTACTGACAGCCCCGTTTCCACCAAGTGATTCAGGGTCAGAGCTGCACCATGTTATTGGTGTTAGAATGGTTAATTCTCGCCGGTGTTTGTCCTAAAGTAGTTGTCCCTGTCAGAACTTGCATCCCCTGGCACGGGAGCGCGCACTCAGTGCAGCGCTTACAGACGTTCTGCAGCTCTTACAAACGATTTCCCCTGATCCCAGACAAAAATAACAGCATGTTGGCTGTTCAATACATGACATTAAAAATAAGTTTCATAATCTTTTGATGATGTTTAATGCATGTGTGTCTTCACTTAACACGCACGACACAGAAAACAGGTTGTCCAACAACACACCGTAAGACGTTATTTAAAAACAAAAAACATGCTGTTGGCTAGTTCAAATGACATCAACGTAGAGGGTATTTCAACATGGCGGCGCCCTCGGCATTGAGTGTTGCTGCTAATTTTTTCATCTTTAAATGCCTTTTTTGAAAAGCAGCTCAAAAACGTGGCATAGCCGTGCCCGAAATTATTTCCACGTGTGGGAAAATATTTCCACTGTGTGGCGAAATTATTTCCACTGTGTGGCGAAAATTATTTCCACCGACGCTTTTCGCCACACAGTGGAAATAATTTCGGGCATGGTGGAAAAATTTTTGCAGTCTTGGTAATTTTCTGTGTAGGGTGGGGATGATAAAAACTTAAGTGGCCTCTTTTTGTGTAGCAAACATCATAAAACATTCAAATGCCATGGCAAACAGAAATAATCTCTAAGATTTGTGATTTCCAAAACCTGCAAATTTAAGACAGAATAAAATAAAAAACAAAAGTCCACGTGTATTTATCCTGTTTTTTCTCTGTCATGTCATGTCTGCAAAACCTTCAATCAGTCCACTCCTGAAAATAGTGAATGGTAAAATATGCCAATTTTCAATAATGAAAATCACTACCTATATATAAAACCACACTGTAAGATGTTAATAAAAAAAAACACGCTTTAAGACATTTATGACCACTCCACTGTCAAGATAATTCAATGATTTGCACTCTTTCTTCAGTTCAGTTGGTTTATTTGACATTAAAATATGAACAATTATAAACTGTACACTCTTGTACTTGTCTGTGACTTTTTCTATTTAAAATAAAAGATAAGCAGGCAAACGTGATGTGGGTGGTGGTTTGTTTTGGTTTACAATAAATAAAATTCAGCTTTTACACTGTAAAAAAAAAATCTAGTTTTTACAGAAAAATTCTGGCAGCTGTGGTTGCCAGGGCAAGTCTATCAAAATTAAAATTAATATGTAAATGGTTTTACACATATCGTATATATTTATGTAAATTTTACAGTTTAAATCCGTAATTTTGATGGTCTTTTTCATGTTGAATTGACATGGCCAAACTTTTTTTTTTTTTGCTAAAATTTACACATATATCAAGTCCCTTTGGCTGCTCCCTTGATTTCACTCAGGGTCACCACAGCAAATGCAAGGTGGGTCCGCATGTTGGTTTGGCACAAGCTGTACACCAGATCCCCTTCCTGATGCAACATCAAATTACACAGTGAAATGTGACAGGGATGGGGTTCGAACCAGGAACCTTCAGCACTGAAACCAAGTGGACTAAACACTTGGCCACCTCCTCTAATATCTGTCTGTATCTTATAGATTAATAAGCATGGTGGCTTCGTGGTTAGGTGAATTGGAACCTTTGTAATTGCCCAGGTCTCCCTTGCAAAAGAAATCTTGCTCTCAATGGAACTAGCCTGGTTAAATAAAGGTTAAATTAAAATTACACCCTACCATCAGCTTTTCAACTTCATATATACTTTAGCTCATACCCAATTACTACAGTAAATTTGAGAAAGTTTTGTCTTTATTTAGTACAGCTGCATAGGGGATACATTTTCTGGCAGCCACCATATGTTGGCCTGCCAGAATTTGTATCCCCTATCTTTATACCTGGTATTGCACACTACCATCAGGTGTTTTATCAAATCAAATCAATTTTATTTATATAGCGTCAAATCACAACAAACAGTTGCCCCAAGGCGCTTTATATTGTAAGGCAAAGCCATACAATAATTACGGAAAAACCCCAACGGTCAAAACGACCCCCTGTGAGCAAGCACTTGGCGACAGTGGGAAGGAAAAACTCCCTTTTAACAGGAAGAAACCTCCAGCAGAACCAGGCTCAGGGAGGGGCAGTCTTCTGCTGGGACTGGTTGGGGCTGAGGGAGAGAACCAGGAAAAAGACATGCTGTGGAGGGAAGCAGAGATCAATCACTAATGATTAAATTCAGAGTGGTGCATACAGAGCAAAAAGAGAAAGAAACACTGCATGCATCATGGGAACCCCCCAGAAGTCTAAGTCTATAGCAGCATAACTAAGGGATGGTTCAGGGTCACCTGATCCAGCCCTAACTATAAGCTTTAGCAAAAGGAAAGTTTTAAGCCTAATCTTAAAAGTAGAAAGGGTGTCTGTCTCCCAGATCCGAATTGGAGCTGGTTCCAGAGGAGAGGAGCCTGAAAGCTGAAGGCTCTGCCTCCCATTCTACTCTTAAAAAGCCTAGGAACTACAAGTAAGCCTGCAGTCTGAGAGCGAAGCACTCTATTGGGGTGATATGGTACTATGAGGTCCCTAAGATAAGATGGGACCTGATTATTCAAAACCTTATAAGTAAGAAGAAGAATTTTAAATTCTATTCTAGAATTAACAGGAAGCCAATGAAAGAGGCCAATATGGGTGAGATATGCTCTCTCCTTCTAGTCCCTGTCAGTACTCTAGCTGCAGCATTTTGAATTAACTGAAGGCTTTTCAGGGAACTTTTAGGACAACCTGATAATAATAAATTACAACAGTCCAGCCTAGAGGAAATAAATGCATGAATTAGTTTTTCAGCATCACTCTGAGACAAGACCTTTCTAATTTTAGAGATATTGCGCAAATGCAAAAAAGCAGTCCTACATATTTTTTAATATGCGCATTGAATGACATATCCTGATCAAAAATGACTCCAAGATTTCTCACAGTATTACTAGAGGTCAGGGTAATGCCATCCAGAGTAAGGATCTGGTTAGACACCATGTTTCTAAGATTTGTGGAGCCAAGTACAATACTTCAGTTTTATCTGAGTTTCAAAGCAGGAAATTAGAGGTCATCCATGTCTTTATGTCTGTAAGACAATCCTGCAATTTAGCTAATTGGTGTGTGTCCTCTGGCTTCATGGACAGATAAAGCTGGGTATCATCTGCGTAACAATGAAAATTTAAGCAATGCTGTCTAATAATACAGCCTAAGGGAAGCATGTATAAAGTGAATAAAATTGGTCCTAGCACAGAACCTTGTGGAACTCCATATTTAACCTTAGTCTGTGAAGAAGATTCCCCATTTACATGAACAAACTGTAATCTATTAGATAAATATGGTTCAAACCACCGCAGCGCAGTGCCTTTAACCTATGGCATGCTCTAATCTCTGTAATAAAATTTTATGGTCAACAGTATCAAAAGCAGCACTGAGGTCTAACAGAACAAGCACAGAGATGAGTCCACTGTCTGAGGCCATAAGAATATCATTTGTAACCTTCACTAATGCTGTTTCTGTACTATGAATTCTAAACCCTGACTGAAACTCTTCAAAGACCATTCCTCTGCAGATGATCAGTTAGCTGTTTTACAACTACCCTTTCAAGAATTTTTGAGAGAAAGGAAGGTTGGAGATTGGCCTATAATTAGCTAAGATAGCTGGGTCAAGTGATGGCTTTTTAAGTAATGGTTTAATTATTGCCACCTTAAAAGCCTGTGGTACATAGCCAACTAATAAAGATAGATTGATCATATTTAAGATCGAAGAATTAATTAATGGAAGGCTTCCTTGAGCAGCCTGGTAGGAATGGGGTCTAATAGACATGTTGATGGTTTGGAGGAAGTAACTAATGAAAATACTCAGACAGACAATCAGAGAGAAGAGTCTAACCAAATACCAGCATTACTGAAAGCAGCCGAACATAAAGATATGTCTTTGGGATGGTTATGAATAATTTTTTCTCTAATAGTTAAAATTTTATTTGTACAGAAAGTCATGAAGTCATTACTAGTTAAAGTTAAAGGAACACTCGGCTCAATAGAGCTCTGACTCTTTGTCAGCCTGGCTACAGTGCTGAAAAGAAACCTGGGGTTGTTCTTATTTTCTTCAATTAGTGATGAATAGTAAGATGTCCTAGCTTTACGGAGGGCTTTTTTTATAGAGCAACAGACTCTTTTTCCAGGCTAAATGAAGATCTTCTAAATTAGTGAGACGCCATTTCCTCTCCAGCTTATGGGTTATCTGCTTTAAGCTGCGACTTTGTGAGTTATACCATGGAGTCAGGCACTTCTGATTTAAGGCTCTCTTTTTCAGAGGAGCTACAGCATCCAAAGGTGTCCTCTATTGACTAGATAATCTATCTCACTCACAGAGTTTAGGTAGCTACTCTGCCCTGTTTTGGTATATGGCATTGGAGAACATAAAGAAGGAATCATATCCTTAAACCTAGTTACAACACTTTCTGAAAGACTTCTAGTGTAATGAAACTTATTCCCCACTGCTGGGTAGTCCAGAGTAAATGTAAATGTTATTAAGAAATGATCAGACAGAAGGGGGTTTTCAGGGAATACTGTTAAGTCTTCAATTTCCATACCATAAGTCAGAACAAGATCTAAGCTATGATTAAAGTGGTGGGTGGACTCATTTACTTTTGAGCGAAGCCAATCGAGTCTAACAATAGATTAATGCAGTGTTGAGCTGTCATTCTCAGCATCTCTGTGGATGTTAAAATCGCCCACTATAATTATCTTATTTGAACTAAGCACTAAGTCAGAAAAAGGTCTGAAAATTCACAGAGAAACTCACCGTAAAGACCAGGTAGACGATAGATAACAACAAAAAAACTGGTTTCTGGGACTTCCAATTTGGATGGACAAGACCAAACCAGGTTTCTGTAAGGCAGAATAAATCAATATGTTGATCAATTATTATCATTTACTAACAGGGACTTAGAAGAGAGACCTAATGTTTAATAGACCACATTTAAAGTAGACCTGCATTGAAATAAATGTGGTCAGATATCAGAAGAAACAGCTGTAGTATTTATAAGACCCTTGTGAATGCAGTAAAGTAAATCTGTTAGCCCAAATTTGTAATTCAGCGGAAATCTTCGTTTAAAAATGACATATTTGCAGCTAAAATTTAGCCCTCTGTGAAAACAGTTTGTACAGCCGTATCATTTCCATGACCAGGGACAAGACAACGCGCTCCCGCCTTCAGTCCGATCCACATTGAAATTGATTTTATCTGTTAGCAATGTTACTTATACACGTCCTGGTTTCAACATCCAAAAGTAAGCTGCAATGAATGTGAGATACAGATCTGTGTGCTCAGATCAGCAACGACATCGACAGCAGGCGCCGTTCTTCCTCTCCTGCTCTCTGCCTCCGCTGCGCTTATTAAGTCTGCGGCTCGTTAACGAGCTCGTTAACCGCCAACGGGCCACTCACACCACCGAGCCCCAGAGCTCCATGGACGCTGAGAGAGGTTTATATATTTTTAATGACTGTGATTCTTTGCGGGTCTCGCCTCCATATCCCGCGATGGTACCGGAGGCGAAAAACAGTAAATTTTCAATGCGACACCACTCAATCAAACGGGCGTATGAAAAAGTCCCCCAAAATAATTTTCAAGCACAAATAAAAGAAATGTGTACTCACCAAACGTGCTGCAAAACAATATGAAGTTTTAAAAAAGTACATCCTTCCGTATAAGACAAGAAAAGGTGCAGATGCAAAATGACGTAAATCCACAAATTACAATTGGCGCAATGCATGCTGGGAGAGTGTCTTGTCCGTGACGTCTCGGCAGCGTCCATGATGAGAGGGACAATTTGCGGAGGGCTAAAGTTAGCTGTAAATTTGTCATTTTCAAATGAAGATTTCTCCGTTGAATGACAGATCTGGGCTTGCAGATTTACTTTACTACATTCAGAAGGATCTCGTGTGAATGTAAGTCATTTTTGTTCAAAAAATCTGACTGCATTTTTTCAATGCAGGTCTCCTTTAACTGTTTTAGTCTGTGGTGCAGTTGAAGGTGCTATATATTATTTTTTCTTTTTGAATTTTTATGCTTAAATAGATTTTTGCTGGTTATTGGTGGTCTGGAGCAGACACCGTCTCTACGGGGATGGGGTATTGAGGGGATGGCAGGGGAGAGAAGCTGCAGAGAGGTGTGTAAGACAACTCTGCTTCCTGGTCTCAACCCTGGGTAGTCACGGTTTGGAGGGTTTAATAAAATTGGCCAGATCTCTAGAAATGATAGCTGCTCCATCCAAATGGGATGGATGCCGTCTCTCCTAACAAGACCAGGTTTTCCCCATAAGCTTTGCCAATTATCTATGAAGCCCACCTCATTTTTTGGACACCACTCAGACAGCCAGCAATTCAAGGAGAACATGCGGCTAACATGTCACTCCCGGTCCGATTGGGGAGGGGCCCAGAGAAAACTACAGAGTCCGACATTGTTTTTGCAAAGTTACACACCGATTCAATGTTAATTTTAGTGACCTCCGATTGGCGTAACCGGGTGTCATTACTGCCGACGTGAATTACAATCTTACCAAATTTACGCTTAGCTTTAGCCAGCAGTTTCAAATTTCCTTTGATGTCGCCTGCTCTGGCCCCCGGAAGACATTTGACTATGGTTGCTGGTGTCGCTAACTTCACATTTCTCAAAACAGAGTCGCCAATAACCAGAGTTTGTTCCTCGGCGGGTGTCGCAGAGTGGGTAAAAATGGTTAGAGATGTGAAAGGGTTGGTGGTGTACACGGGGCTTCTCTTTAGGACTACGCTTCCTCCCACAGTCACCCAGCCGGCCTGCTTTCCCGGCTGCTCGGGATCTGCTGGAGGGGAACTAACGGCGGCTAAGCTACCTTGGTCCGCACCGACTACAGAGGCCTGGCTAGCTGTAGGATTTTCCAAGGTGCGGAGCCGAGTCTCCAATTCGCCCAGCCTAGCCTCCAAAGCTACGAATAAGCTACACTTATTACAAGTACCATTACTGCTAAAGGAGGCCGAGGAATAACTAATCATTTCACACCCAGAGCAGAGAAGTGCGGGAGAGACAGGAGAAACCACCATGCTAAACCGGCTAAGAGCTAGTAGCTGCGCTAAGCTAGCGGATTCCTAAAAACACACAAAGTGAATAATGTGTAAATAATTTAGAGGTGATTCAGCAGAGGGAGTGCTTTAGTTAAGGCACGTGAAGATTACACTGTGAAACAAATCGTTATCTAGTTAACTAGATCAATCTAACTGCGCAGATTAAACAGCTAACAGATACAGCAAAACACCGCTGTGCTCCGGAACAGGAAGTGATACAATACCGCAGTGAGAGCCAACCACCAGTAGAAGATATGAAGTTTATCTTCGTATAAACTTTAGCTCATACACAATTACTACAGTAATTTTGAGGAAGTTTTGTCCTTATTTACAACCCCAATTCCAATAAAGTTGGGGTGTTGTGTGAAGTGTAAATAAAAACAGAATACAATGATTTTCAAATTCTCTTCAACCTATATTAAATTGAATACACCACAAAGACAAGATATTTAATGTTCAAACTGATAAACTTTATTGTTTTTGTGCAAATATTGCTCATTTTGAAATGGATGCCTGCAACATGTTTCAAAAAAGCTGGGACAGTGGTATGTTACCACTGTGTTACATCACCTTACCTTCTAACAACATTCAATAAACTGAAGACACTAACTGTGAGTGTCATGATTGGGTATAAAAGGAGCATCCCCAAAAGTCTCAGCTGTTCACAACCTAAGATGGGCAAGGATCACCACTTTGTCATCAACTGCGTGAAAAAATAGTCCAACAGTTTAAGAACAATGTTTCTCAACATTCAATTGCAAGGAATTTAGGGATTCCATCATCTACAGTCCATATATAATCATAAGATTCAGAAAATCTGGAGAACTTTCTACACCTAAGCGGCAAGGCCAAAAATCAACATTGAATGCCGTGACCTTCGATCTCTCAGGTGGCACTGCATTAAAAACCGACATCACTGTGTAAAGAATCTTACCACATGGGCTCAGGAACACTTTAGAAAACCACTGTCAGTTAACACAGTTTGTCGCTACATCTACCATCAGGTGTTTTTCTTCAGATACTTTAGCTCACACACAATTACCACAGTAAATTTGAGGAAGTTTTGTTTTATTTCATAGCGTCCTAACCCAAGAAGGTCATCCTGCTGTACAGGATGACCTTCTTGGGGTTATCAGTCAGTGGACAGATGATGTCACAGACGTCTTTCAGGATATCCAGGTTTTCCAGGACGTATTCAGGCAGTTTGTTCTGGAAAAGATACAAATAGATTACAGTTAAAAGTCCATCAGGTAACTTTCTCACAGACACTCATTAAGTCTCTTTTTAATGATGTGTTGTTTTGTAAAGTCATTTCTTGATCACAGATGCTCTGACTGATGAAGAAGGTAAAAGCAGGTGGAGTGATTCAGAATATCACTTACTTTGTATTTGTCCTGGAAAACCTTCGGCAGCGCCTTGGCCCACAGTCCACGAGGGAACGCCATCAGTAGTTCCTCCAGCTTCAGCTTCAGTTCTGGGCTGAGAGCTGCAGGGGAGGATGGAGGCCTGGAGGAAAAGGATTGGAAAGAATTCATCAGATGATTCTCTCTGTGATACTTTACCATCACTTCACTGTGTGTGACATGAGTTTCATCTCAGCTGCCCTGAAATAATTAATTTTGACAAAGGTCAAGGTAAAAGAATTTGATTTTCAAACCACAATCGGGTCTCTATGCAACCAAAGTAGGGACTGTGTCCAAATTCTTGCCACTTCAGTGGACCTGTTTCTTGTGGCTGTTGGACTGTCGCAGGGCTGTCCCTTGTCAACAATCCTGTTTGTGATTTTTGTTTTTTTCTTATGGACAGGATTTCAAAGCTCAGTCAGAGATTGGAGGGTGTCCAGTTTGGTGACCTCAGAATCACATCTCTGCTTTTTGCAGATGATGTGTTTTTGTGTGGTGTCAGACTGAGACCTCTGATGTGCACTGGGCATGTTTGAGGCCCAACGTGAAGCGACTCGGATGACAATCAGCACCTCCAAATGGTCATGAGCTTTGGGTAGATCATGAATAAAAGGGAAATGAGGTCGCTTTGTACAGTGTTCCAGTCTTACACTCAGGGACAGAGTGAGACGTTTTAACAGCGAGAGAGACTTGGAGTAAAGCCATGGATCTTTCAGCCTGAAAGCATCTACTGAGGATGCCCCCTGGTCATCTCCCCACAAAGTCTTCCAGGCACGCGTGAGGAGGCCGCAGGGAAGACCCAGGACACACTGGAGGGATTTTATCTCCCAGGTGGCTTGGGAACACAGAGGGATTCTCCTGAAGTGGGTTAAAGGTCAGAACAGGGAAGTTTGGGTCGAGCTGCTTAGTCTGCTGACACATGACCAAGACCGAGATAACTGGCAAAATGAATGAATGAATTGAAGCAAATGTGAGTTAGACTCTGGAATCGCCTTGCCTAGGTCACAAGAGGTCAATCATTTGAGTGAAGTCACGGTCAATACGATCAAATGTCAGACTGCCGTAGCTGTTATTGTCTTCATGTCCACAATAAGTCCTCTACTGAGTCATAAAAAACACAAGGAACCAATGCAAGTGTGTAAGTCCAACCCTAAATCACATCATTCACTCACTGTGCTGAAGGCGGGCGTGAGGACCTGCGTTCTGACGGGACCATCCTGATGTCCCTCGTCGTGATGACGCCGACATTCTCTCCGCTGGGGTTGGACGGCCTGCCAGGAGTCAGAGGTTTGTCTGCAGAGAGAAAGAAAGAGAAACAGTCTTCAGCTAAAGTCCAGACCTGCTGAGACAGAGACGTGTGTCTGTCTCACTCAGATCTGCAGAAATCTGCTCCACCAAACACAATAATAATTAAATTCAAGGTGGCAACATAATGGGACACAATAAATGTCCACATCTCTCCTGGACTCAGGACCTGCACACAAACATTTCCTCAGGTTTAAAGTTGTATCAGGTAAATATGGCTCAGGGTTGTTTTATGCAAAGCACCAAAGCAAAAGATTTACAGACTTTTCCAAACTGTCTGAAAACCTTTGTCATGACTTTGTCATTTTGTATTTATTCTAAGACAATGCTGCACATGCAACATTCATACTGTATAAAAATTAAAACATGGATATGAGAATGTTTTGTTTTTTTCCTGAAAAGGGGTTCGATTCTCAGAGTGCCTGACTCAGGAACATCTTGATTGTCTGCTTATTTCTAATCCAGAAATGTCACTTATAGTTCAAATGGAAAGAAAAATGTACAATAAACAAAAGCAGCAGAAACAGCTGGAAAGGAGTTTGTTTTCAGATACGTTAATCTGTTTGTTTGTGAGATTACGCACAACTTTTCAAGAAGTTTCCAGAATCATTCAGAAGAACGAGCCCCTCAGCGACAATCGACTTCTAATTTCTTCGTGCGCAGGAGCGACAGCAAAGCAAAAGGAGGGTGAATTAACGCACAATCATTTCATAAGTTCTTCACATTTCTCCCGTTGTCCTCGGGTCATCACAGCAGATCCACAATGGAGCCGCATGTTGATTCAGTGTTTAAGGCCACATGACATGGAAAACCAGCTGGGGTGGCCTTGAACCAACAACCCTACACACCAGAAACAAGTGCACAAACTGCTTGGCCACCTTCATTTTAAAGAGAATTTTTTGACGTTTACTGACCAGACGTGTCTGATTAGACTTTCCCTGATTTTGTTCTGACATTAAGTGGTTAACTTTGAGCTTTGGGCCCCATACCGTTACATTGTTCCAACTCCACAATGGAACAGTTAAAATCGTTTTTGTCCCAAGTGAAATGTTGAATCTAAAAACGTCTAAAAATAATAATGCTCAGGTTGAAAAAACCCACAGTTCCCCTTTAAAAGATTATATTCCAAAACCAAAATTTACCGTTGAGTACTCACGGTACAGCTGGTCTGACCCTCACGTCGCTGTGGATCTGGTGTGGTTTGTTCATCTTCTTGGAGACCTGCTGAGGGCTTCCCACCTTGACTGTCTGGGGCTCGGTGGAAGAAAAGCACATCATCTGCAAAAGAGTCAAAAACAAACATTGATATGTAAAATCCACGACCAGCAGTAAAATATCAGTATTTGGTGTAATTATATGGATATTGGAAGGTGTCATAATGACACCTATTGTTTTATCAGGGTAAGTTAAAAATCACAAACATTTATTTTCACATGTTGGCTGCAATCTTGCCATGAGACACCAGCTGCTGCATTCAGCACATCAAGTTTATTTGTCAAAATATTTCAGCTACTCTTCATAATTTTATGGTGACAGCCATAGGCGTAGGAGGTAGGGGGTGGCAACCGCCCCCCCGGGCTCGGCAAAATGCTCAAATCCGGGCAGATGGGATGGGAAATTCGGGCATGGGCCATGTTAAGGAAATATGTTTATGTCTAAAAAAACATTCCAAAGGCCAAGAAAAAAAAAATTGATGATGAAATTTTACATGAAAGTGTGACCATCATCAGTGTAGAAGTAGAACAGATGTTTTCAACTCTATAGAGTCTAGTGCCAGGGTCTGCGCTTGTAAATGCCAGCATGAAGCCCACTCCTTCCAGTCCAAAGCCCAAGCAGTGCTGCCTCCTGGTGGAGAGTAAGAGAACTAAAGGCCATCTGTGGACCAACCAAAGAGGTCATATATATGAGTACTACAGGCTGCACTTGCACTGAGCCGTGGACTGCACTGAGCAAGGATGTGGTTGCCATTTTAATTCTGGGCAAATCAGGAGGCAGCACGCATAGAAGTTCAATTAGTCTTGTCAAGAAACAGGCGGAATATGCCGGAAAGCTGTGCATGTTGGCAAAGCCACAAATGGAGGAACAAGGGAGACAATATTTCCTTCCATAAGTAAGTGGTTTGGTTATCCTTGTCATTTTGTCTGTAACATTTGGTTGATAAACCAAACAGAAGTAAACAGTAGTGTTAGGTAAAGCTGAAGAAACCACTTTCAAAGTAGTGTCAGATTTCTACAAGGTTGATCTGAACACACTCTAATGGCTGAAACCAACATTTTTCACAATCTGGAAGGTGCTGAGTTAAAAAATTCCAATCACATTGTGAACTATCTCCAGTCAAATTCCCTATGTGAGACATTGCCACATTTCACTGAGGTGGCAAAAACCCTTGCAGTTATACCTGCTACATCGTGCTCAGCAGACAGGTCATTTTCATGTTTAAGAAGACTGAAAAGCTACCTCAGGTCTACTATGGGTCAGGATCGTCTCTCATCATTAGGACTTCTGTTTATTGAAAGAAGCCACACCAACAAAGTGGACATCAACAGTATTGTTGATGTGTTTGGTAGAAAAGGGGAAGGAACAAAATGTTTTTCTGATTGATTACAATTTAACATTGTCTTACACGATCTTGATACCCTTTGCAGAAGTAGTCACCTGAGGTTGCTTTTGAGTCTTCTCATACAGCTGTATATGATAATTGTCAGGCATATTTTCATTTAATATTGTACTTGATTAGGTTTGCCTTTTCTGGATATGTTATTGGGACTCCGACAAGGACGGTCGCATTCCTCTCCTCCTTTCTGCTCTCTATCTCTGCTCCGACCTTCAAAGTCCCAGCTTCACCAGACTGTGAATTCTTCAAATTATGATTTGGATTAACTATGGAATTGATCAGCTGGTCTCTCAACGCCATTGACACCATTTGTTTTCGACAAGGAGATCAGGGTTGGGGGACGCTGCGTGCCCTGATGTAACCTACCCAGCAGGCTAAGCTCGCAATGCCTGAGAGAATGGAGTGTGACATGTGGCTCCACTCTCTGTGGAAGACGTTGAGGATTCATTCGTATTCGCTTTCATGGTGGGAAGTTTGGTGCTGATTGGTTTGTGCGCTGCCCTGACCCACAGGAATATTAGCAAGATGGCTGCTTCCAGAATTTTGTCCCCTCATCAGTCCATCAATAATTAATGAGTTGGGCAATGCTGTGTAATCTCAGACTGCGTGAACTTTTGAACTCAAACGCAAAATGGATTCAATCTCGGAGCAAATCACTGCATTGCAAAGGATTGTACTGCTGAGGACCAGAGAATATTCTTCATAAATTTGGACTCTCAATGGTCAGGGGTGCAGTAAATAGAATTCTGTATCTCTCCGCCAAGCATCACATGGCAGCCTTATCGGCTCCTGAAGGCCAAATTCCCTGCTCTTCCCCAGAAGGATCTATGGCCTTGGTGAAGGTATTCGGCTCCCCCTTCTCATCTCCCCCCTCCAGCCTGCTGTTGCCTAGCAACATCAGACGTTACACACACACGGACAGAAACTGTCAGACTTTACACACACACACGGACAGAAATTGACAGAAATTAACTCATCTGCACACGACGCATGTCTCCCTCTCTCCATTCCTATTACACCCCCCCCCCCCCCCCCGTGTCTCTCCACTCCCTCACCCTGGCTTCCCCTCTCCCCGCCACCTCGAAGGCAGCACGGTTTTTACTGCTGCAGCCTTCAACCCCCTGGCTGGGCAGCGCAGGCCCCTCCTGCTGCGGCCTTCACCCACTTTGCCTCAATTCAGATGATGGACTGCTTCAAGTTCAGTGCACATAAACAATGTCAAATGTGTGTTGTCTTTAATTTTGATGTGTGCCATTATTATGGTAAACAAGTAATAATTGTGGATTAATTGCTGTATCTTGTCTGAGGTAATTGGAGTGTAAATGTAATTGCCATTTTTTTGGGATCAATAAAGTTGTCTGAAGTCCATTATAAATCTCTTGACAAGTGTTGATACTAAGTTGTGAACAATTTTGTAACAAGTACTTTCATGTGTTGGTCTTGAGGGAGGTCTGTTTTATACACACTCATGGCAATTTATGTGTATGCATGTAGACTCTGAATACAGAATAGAATGAATGACCTAAAATGTTCTCAGGCTTATTTTCGCAATTAATGTAAACAACAAACCACTATTTGGTCACCAATATAAATATAAATATGGGTATATAAATATATGGTAATTTAAAGAGTCATGGGGGTTTCTGAAATTCGGGCAAATTTGGTGTCCCCCCCCCCCCACAAATAGACCCCACCTCTTACGCCTATGGTGCCAGCTGTTTATTTTATGCACCTTGTCTTATAGATATGTTGTGAAACAGAAGCTACAGTCCCAATTTCATCACTTTCCTCTGCGTGAGGTTGGAACCTTCAGCATCTAATGGTTAGTAAGCAAACTGGAAATTTAATTCTGCTGTGAAAAATATTCAACGGGCAGTAAGTGTATAATATAGAAATATGTCCACCATTGGACACATGAAGGTTCTTCAGTCAGTCCGTTTTGTCCTTTCTTTGGTTTTCCTTTAGGATCTCATAAGATCACTTGCTTAATGTGACTGAAGTCTGATTTCTTCCGTTTACGGCGAATCAACCCAACTTCCATCATCTAATAAAGACTTCAGCAATCAGAGGTTTGGTTCAGTTCTTTCAAGAAGAAAATGTAAAAGTGAATTTACAGAGTTTGATACAAGTTTCACTTCAAAACCATGTAGTTTTTGAATCAGATTTGATTTAATCAACCTGAAGTTGCTTACGTTTGACAAGAGACGTGTCAGAAATTATTTTAATCCTCAAATAAAAGGAATGTAATATGCTGCTAAAATTAAGAACATATTATTTATATTGGAGTTTCTGTTTTAGATTTCTGAGTCTCACAATTAATGTTGGTAAAACAAAAGGCAAGAAAAATCTTCACATTTAATAGTAAACACTGGTATACAAATATCTAGAAGTTGTCTGCTTCAGAAATAAAATATGCTATTTATTATGGATTTTGGCATGTTGAATTCAAATATGACAATAACAATGGCTAACTGGCTACTTTTTCCAAGATATACAAGGTTTTACATTTTGCGTCTACATAATTATATTGTATTAACAGTAGAGTTTTCATGAAAAATCATAAACATTTGCCTTTTTATGTTTCCCTGACTGTATAATATGTCACCTGTTCTCTTTTTGTAACAAATCAGCAAAAGGGTATATATAATCCTTAGTAGCATTTCTCAAAACTACAGCCAATCAACAATTTCAAACATTTTCATTCTCCGTGGCCCAAAATTAGGAAAGTTTGACTATCTTTATTTCAGAAATTTTGGCTGTAGATCAGTGAAATCAACCCAGTCTCATGGCAAGTCGTGATTCAGCAGCACGAAATACATTAATCTATTGGTTTGTGATACTGTGACAACAAGTGCCTCATTTTCGTCACGGCAGCACGAATTCATCCTAATTCATTCTGTGATGGCTGCACGAAATTAAAAGTGAAGTGAGGGTGTCGGAGTGGTTAAGGTTAGGGTTGGGGGTAGGAGTAGGGTTAGTAATAGTGAGTAAAAAAAAAAAAAAAAACATCACAAAAATTTGACTCATTTTGTGACGGGAGCACGAAAAAAAAACGTGAGACTGGGCTGGTGAAATTGATCCTTGGGGGTTGATACAAATTCTTCAGTTGTGAATTCTAAAAGTTATTTTGTGTGTGTGTGTGTGTGTGTGTTTGGCAGAAATTTGCCTCTTTAAAAAAGTTCTTTCTTTCTGAAATGTGGCTGACAGACACTGATCAAGTCGACCATTTGATCCAAACAAATCACAAACCTCTCCAAATCGATTCTGCTGCAAGCGGATGATGGAGGGCAGGCTGAGGAGCAGAGACATCAGCGATCTGTGTCCCATGCGCCTGAAGGCGATGTGTTCTCCAGTCAGCAGCTTGTATTCTGACTTAAGTCGCCCCTTGTTCATCTGGAGGATGGCTCGGAGGGTCTTTTGAAAAAGTTCAAGATCTTCCATCTGTGGAAAAACAAATTCAGAGATAAACAAACAAACAAATGAGCTGAAACTTTTATTCATTATTTCCTTTCCTTACCACTGTCGTCTATTTGCTTGCTCTAGGGGCTGTGTGAAGCGGCTTGAGGCAACTTTGTTGTGATTTGCCGCTATATAAATGAAGAAAAAAAACAAACAAATTGAAATCGGAAACTGACAAAGTGAGAGTTGGAGATGGAGAAAGTAAAAATTATCATCTGCGTCACGTCACATATAGAACGTGGCTTTTATGCTCCACTGATGGATAAAGTCAAACTTGAGTAAATCTGCAATTACCTGAATATCACTTTAATTTCTCCAAATTATTTTAACATGACAGAATATTTTTTAAATGTCTCTATGTGACTTTAAATCTAAAACAGATAAAATATTTGACAAATCATTTCCATTCTGTTATTTTAAAAATCTAATGTATAAAATGCTGCTCAATTCAACACATTTTAACCAGCAAACAGTTACAGTATCTGAATAAATGTCCATGTCTGTCTCTGTCTTTATTTACTTGAACAACAGACCCACAGACAATGTCAAGTTACCCAAAACTCAGAGAAAGACACTTTGAATGTTCACAGTAATCAGAAATAAGTATTGAAGGCATCTGCTGTGTTTGATTTATTACTATTTATTTATTTATTAGTTATTTTGAAAGGTTTTATCGGAGTTCACCAATCACAGCTATGTTTTTTCTGGAACTGTAAAAGCAAATAAACAGAAAATAAGCAGATGGTGCGAATATTTTAAAATTTGTTTACTTTGCTGTAGACAGGTGAAAATGCCCAGTTGTTATTGTTGTTCCAAGTGCATCCAACTGCTAACTAGTTGTGTGAACTAACTATTAACCGCTGCTGAGTGAAAAATGACGTTGGTGCGATTTGACGTCAGATGTCACCCATGGCAACCAAACAAAACAAAACGAACAAAACCCCCCTACAACAATAAATAAATAAATAAATAATGGCTATATTAAAATAACTCAGCCACATGGGGTGTGCAGCCAGTACATTCTGAGTGCCGGTCCCAAGCCCGGATAAATGAGGAGGGTTGCGTCAGGAAGGGCATCCGGCGTAAACAAGCCAACCCAACTATGCAAACTAAGAATCGAATTCCCATACCAGATCGGTCGCGGCCCGGGTTAACAACGTCCGCCACCGGTGCTGCTGCTCGACAGGGTGCCGATGGAAATTGGGCTACTGCTGGGCGAAGACGACGAAGAGAGGAGAGGATGTTGCCAGAAACAGCGGGAGAAGAAGAAAACTAGAAGGGTGGAAATGAGAGTGGGGACTTTGAATGTTGGTAGTATGACTGGTAAAGGGAGAGAGCTGGCTGATATGATGGAGAGGAGAAAGGTAGACATATTGTGTGTGCAAGAGACCAAGTGGAAGGGAAGAGCAGGAGCATCGGCGGTGGGTACAAGTTGTTGTACCATGGTGAGGACAGGAAGAGAAATGGTGTTGGGGTCATTTTAAAGGAAGAGTATGTTAAAAGTGTGTTGGAGGTTAAGCGAGTGTCTGACAGGGTGATGAGTGTGAAGTTGGAAACTGAAGGGGTGAAGATGAATATCATCAGTGCATATGCCCCACAGGTAGTTGTGAGATGAAGGAGAAAGATGATTTCTGGAGTGTGTTAGATGAGGTGGTGGAGAGTGTGCCCAAGCATGAAATGGTGATAGGAGCAGACTTCAATGGGCATGTTGGTGAAGGGAACAGAGGTGATGAGGAAGTAATGGGTAGATATGGTATCAAGGATAAATGGGAAGGACAGATGGTAGTTGATTTTGCAAGAAGGATGGAAATGGCTGTGGTGAATACCTACTTTAAGAAAAGGGAGGAGCACAGGGTAACATATAAGAGTGGAGGAAGGTGCACACAGGTGGACTACATTCTTTATAGGAATGCAAGCTAAAAAAATTAGAGACTGTAAGGTGGTGGCAGGAGAAAGTGTCGTTAGACAGCATAGGATGGTTGTTTGTAGGATGACATTAGAGGTAAAGAAGAAGAAGAGAGTGAGAGCTCAACAAAGGATCGATGGTGGAAGCTGAAGGAGGAAGACTGTTGTGTGAAATTTAGCGAGCAGGTGAGAGAAGCACTGGTTGGAGGGGAAGCAATTTTGGACAACTGGAAAAGTACTGCAGATGTGGTGAGGGAGACAGCTAGGACAGTACTGGGTATGACATCTGGACAGTGGAAGGAAGACAAGGAGACTTGGTGGTGGAATGAAGAGGTCCAGGAAACATAAGGAGAAAGAGTTTGGCGAAAGGCTTTGGGATAGTCGGAGAGATGAAGAAAGTAGACAGGAATACAAGGAGATGCGGCGTAAGGCGAAAAGGGAAGTGGCAAAAGCGAAGGAAAAGGCATATTGCAAGCTGTACGAGAAGTTGAATAGTAAGGAAGGAAAAGGACTTGTACCGATTGGCCAGACAAAGGGGCAGAGCTGGAAATGATGTGCAGCAGGTTAGGGTGGTAAAAGATGCACATGGTAATGTGCTGACAAGTGAGGAGTGTGTGCTGAGAAGATGGAGGGAATATTTTGAAGAGCTGATGAATGAAGAAAATGAGCGAGAGAAAAGGCTGGATGATGTGGTGAGAGTAAATCAGGAAGTATAAGAGATTAGCAAGGAAGAAGTGAGGGCTGCTATGAAGAGGATGAAGAGTGGAAAAGCAGTTGGTCCAGATGACATTCCAGTGGAGGCATGGAAATGTCTAGGAAAGATGGCAGTAGAGTTTCTAACCAGATTGTTTAATAAAATCTTGGAAAGTGAGAGGATGCCTGAGGAGTGGAGACGAAGTGTGCTGGTTCCTATTTTCAAGAACAAGGGTGATGTGCAGAGCTGCAGTAACTACAGGGCATAAAGCTGATCAGCCACAGCATGAAGTTATGGGAAAGAGTATAGAAGCTAGGCTTAGAAAACAGGTGAAGATCTGTGAGCAGCAATATGGTTTCATGCCAAGAAAGACCTACAGATGCAATGTTTGCTCTGAGAATACTGTTGGAGAAATACAGAGAAGGACAGAAAGAGTTACATTGTGTGTTTGTGGACTTAGAAAAAGCTTATATAGGGTGCCAAGAGTTTGGTATTGTATGAGGAAGTCTGGAGTGGCAGAGAAGGTCAAGGTGAGGTTTATTTATAAAGCACATTTACAAAACAGTCACACTGACTGCCCCTCCTTGAGCCTGGTTCTGCTGGAGGTTTCTTCCTGTTAAAAGGGAGTTTTTCCTTCCCACTGTCGCCAAGTGCTTGCTCACAGAGGGTCGTTTTGACTGTTGGGGTTTTTCCGTAATTATTGTATGGCTTTTGCCTTACAATATAAAGCGCCTTGGGGCAACTGTTTGTTATGATTTGGCGCTATATAAATAAAACTGATTTGATTTGATTTGATCAATACCTATACCAGAGGCTCCAGACATACAAATATGTACGTACATTTCAAAATGTCCTAATCATAAAGAATCATTTATCTTTAAAATGTTTGTAGTTGCCATTTGAAAGATAAAGTTTAAAACTCTCTCAGGCACAAGCGGAGGAATAAAACAGTGGAACACTGAGTTTATTGTCTGCTATCTGCAGCCGATAGCTGAATGCACCTTACAAATAAAATAAACCTGCTCAACATGCCGGTAAAATCTACCAAGCAGCCCAATTCCACGGGACAACTGCAAACCTGGCAACAATGATGAGCAAGACAATTTAATTTGAAACTGTTTGAGGATGTGTGTGTGTGTGTGTGTTTGGGGGGGTCTTAAACAATAACAGCAACAACACAAAGACCTATACACTGTAAATAAAATAATTTTTTAAATTATATATAATAATATATTTGCCCATCAGCCAGGAGCCTGTACACTTGTCAGTTCTGAACAATAGTAACACTCTGTATGTCAGTGTGGAAACAGCGCCCCATGCGGTGATGTCTTTTTTCTTTTTTTTTTACTTGCTGTGGCTGCAGCAGATAAAACACGTGATTTCTGGTTAACTGTCGGATTAACAGACGTTTCAAACAGATGAATAACGGCTCTTTACTGCCATCTATAGACTGTGATTAAAAATGCACCGTAAATGCAGAAACCTGTTGGAAGATTTCTGTTTGATTTGACTTTTCCTGCTGACCCTGATGACCTGGTGCACGTGAGCAGCATCGCCCACTGCTTCATTCCTCTTGGTATTTTTGGGTGGGTTTGGTGAGTATCTGACCCGGTTCTCGGGCCGAGCCGGCCGGTCCAGTCAGCCTTGCTCTTGCGCAGTGAAGAAGCCCAACAGGAGGACGATGTAGAGATTTGCCCCTGGCACAGATGGTACATGCTTGAACATAGGCGCGCATGTCCGCCTGGACTGAGGACCACCAGAAGTGACGATGTACTAGGTCTAGAATTCTGGAGATTCCAGGATGGCAAGGGCTTGGAGGTATGACAGAAGGTGAGGACTTCTGATCGGCCTTTTGGTGGAATGAATAACTGCCCGGGAGGTCCTCCTCCAGGATCCGGATGTCTATCTAAGGCCTCCCAGACGACTCTCTAAAATCCCAGGTTAGGGCCCCCCAACCATGGAATGGGGCAGGATAGGGTCCAATATGGAGGGAGGAGCCGAGGTCAAACTGTTGGGATAAGGCATCTGGTTTTCCATTTTGGTTCCTGGTCGGTAGGTGAGGTTGAAATTGAATCGTCCTAAAAACAGAGACCACCTGGACTGACGTGAGTTGAGTCGTTGAGCTGTTTTGGTGCATTCAAGGTTCTTGTGATCAGTCCAGACAGTGAACGGGATTGCGGCTCACTCCAGCCAGTGTCTCCACTCTGCCAGAGCCTCCTTGACCGCCAGGAGTTCCCAGTTACCAACATTATAGTTTCTCTCCGTAGGGGTCAGCTGTCGGGAAAAGAAGGCACATGGATGTAATTTATCATCTGTGGCTGCCCTCTGAGACAGAACAATATCAGAATCAGAGGCATCAACTTCCACTACAAACTGGTGATCCGGATCGAGTTAGATTAAGATAGGGGCTGTGGAAAACTGGTGTTTGAGGTCCTGCAAGGCTTTGTCAGCTAGCACAGACCACTGAAAAGGACCTTGCAGGGAAGCAAGAGCTGTGAGAGGCAAGGCAGCTTGACTGAAGTTCCAGATGAATCTACGGTAAAAGTTGGCAAAGCTTAGAAACTGTTATAACTGCTTTCAGGAGGACGGAACCAGCCACTGAGTAACTGCAGTGATTTTACTGGGATCTGGCTTGATTGAGTTGGGAGAAATAATGAAACAGAGGAAGGAAATGGAAAACTGCTGGAACTCACATTTCTCAGCCTTCACAAACAACTGGTTCTTCAACAACCGCTGGAGTACTAGGTGCATGTGCCTGGTGTTCACGTCATTGACAAGTGCTTGAAAGGTAGCAGGAGCATTTGTGAGGCCTAACGGCATGACCAGATATTCAAAATGCCCGAGAGGTGTGTTGAAGGCGGTCTTCCATTCATCACCCTCCCTGACCCGGACCAGATGATAAGCATTCCTAAGTTCTAATTTGGAAAAAATAGAGGCCCCTAGCAGGGATGGAATGCAGAATCCAATAGGGGGAGTGGGTAATGGTTGCAGACCATTATGGTGTTCAGTCCCCGGAAATCGATGCAGGGGCACAGGGTGCCGTCCTTCCCGACAAAGAAGAAGCCTGCCCCCAGTGGGGACGAGGAGTCCGGATATAGGTCTCCATTGCGTCGCGTTTCGGACATGATAGGTTGTAGAGCCGACTGACTGGATACTTCGCGCCCGGGAGCAAGTGAATGGCGCAGTTGTAGGGATGGTGCGGGGAAGTGACAGATCATGATCCTTACGGAACACTTCGGCAAGATTGTGATACTCTGTGGTAACTACAGACAAATCAGGAGGTGAAGTGGCCTCCTCCTTAACTATAACACTGGGTGGTACGGAAGATCGAACACTCGTGGTGGCAGACTTCGCTCCACTGTGTAACTGCCCCAGTCGGCCAATCAATCCAGGGATTGTGTTTGACTACCCAGGGATGACCTTAAACCAGGGGGGATGTAGAGGAAAAAACAAAGAACTGATCATCTCCTGGTGGTTCTATGACACACTAAAGTGACTGGTTTGTTTGGTGGGTTATAGCTGGAAGTGGAGGGCCATCTAAAGCATGCACAGGGGCATGTCTAGTCTATCACTGGGATGCAAGAAATTGGTTACAATCTTGCAATCCAGAAAATTCCCTTCAAGCCTCAGTGTTATTACTGCTGGGATGGATAGAGCACGTGTACTAAACAAAAGGAATACCCGGGATGTGGGTGCGACCGATTGAAAACCCCACGAATGTTATCTGGCTCACCCGTAGCCTGGAGTCTAAGATGAGCATTGGTTTTTGGCCGCAAAGGGCAGGAACTGATAAATCCGTCATCACTAAAGAACTGATAAGGTATGTATCAGGCGCCAGGAATCGGGGTATCCTTTCCCCCTGTCATGTAAGCCAAACATTTCCCCCATCTTAATGTGTGTCAGTGAAACCAATGGCAAAATGGCGGCTCCAGAGTGTGCGTGTCCTGGTACTCGTGCACCACCGCAGCCGAGCTGGAAAGTCCCTCACTGTTATTCTTTCACTTTCTTTGTTTGTGCTGGATGCTTGAAACCAAACCCAAAGCGATTGAAAGCATTTAATCTTGTGTTTCAACAGCTTTTTTGTGCACGTGCACTCCCTATGTTTACAGCAAATTAATTATATGCCATTTATTGTTTCGGACCATTTAGACTTTTTGCTGATGGATCTCTCCAGATATTTAAATCACTGAGCACACTTTGGTTACGACCTGCTACTGATCCCCCCAAATCAAGCAGATTTTATATTTTAAATGCAGTTCCTCCTCTCGGTGACTGAGGCTCTTCCAGCCTTTGCTTGCAGATCTGTAGAATGATGAAGGCAGCCATGCACAGAACCAGCACACGCTCCCAAATCTGACCTGGGTGCAAGTGAGAGACAGAAATAAACTCAGTGTTTGTGCACTATTTTATTAAAAGTGAGATCATCTAATTAAAGGCTGACAATCTTTTGAAATGGATAGTTTGTGTCAGGTGACGTTGTTTGTGCAGTGCAAAGCATCACCTTTGGTCTTAATCAGCAATAACCTGAGTCAGTCTGGAAATAAATAAAACAGCGTGTTACTCCAACGCTGTGAAAGCGTCTGTTCCCCCGTGCAAACCAAAAGTGACCAAATAACTCACGTGACACCAGAAAACAGTTCATGTGAGCTGAACTAAATAAATGAGGCAGAAATGAAGTAAGAATCTGAAAAAGCAGACCTCCAGGATTGAATCCACAGAGAACGAGTGATGTGCTCGGATTCAAACTGCAGTCGTGTTCAGTTCCGTGTTATGATCATTAACCTCACATCAATACCCTACCAGAGGCTCCAGACATACAAATATGTACGTACATTTCAAAATGTCCTAATCATAAAGAACATTTATCCTTAAAAATGTTTGGAGTTGCCCATTTGTAAAGATAAAGTTTTTAAAGCTCTCTCAGGCCAAGTGGAGGAATAAACCAGTGGAATTATAGTAGAGAAGCTTGAATCTTCGACTGGACTGGGTTGCTTGACGCTGAGGACGTTCACTTCAAATCGCAGAAGCTTCACTCTAGCGAAAATTCTTGCGCTGGTAGTTCTGACCTTTCTGTCTGATCGTGTAGAGAAGAATAAACAGAAGCCAACAAAAGCTGGAGTTTTTAACCTAACGACCCCACCTACCGAGAGGCTGACTGCTATAGGCTAGTGACTATAACAATAGCTTCTAATTAGCAAAACTATTGTGCTGTAGTTAGACCACTAAATGCAGGACTCTGTCCCTCTAATGATGGGATGGATGCCTTTCTGATGTGCTCACTTTGATGACGTGAATGACTCATTATCCCATGAACAAAAAGACTGAAACTTCCTTTGGACCTGAGTAACCCCATTGTAAACAGGGGATAAAGTGTGTCTCAGACCCCCTCCCGTTAAGGCTGGGTTTCAAACGTTTCACAAAGAAGCCTCCTTGACCTCTCTCTCAAACCATTTCTTCTCTCTGGCTAATATTTTAACTTCCTTGTCCTCAAACGTGTGGTTAGTGTCTTTAAGGTGGAGGTGAACCGCAGACTGAGGTCCACTGGCGTCCTCTCTGCGGTGCTGGTATAGCCTTTTGTGTAAAGGTTGCTTCGTTTCACCTATGTAGTGTTCGTTAGCAGTTTTCCTGACATCTGATAGAATACACTACATTGCTCTGTTGTAACTAGGGATCATGTTCTTAGGGTGAACTAATTTCTGTCTCAAGGTGTTAACCGGTTTAAAGTAAACTGGGATTTTGTGCTGTCTGAAGATCCTCTGTAGTTTTTACTCCTGCTAAATAAGGGAGAGACACTCTTCTTCTTGTCTCTGTCTCCTGTCTATCTGGTCTCTTTGTCATCTGGGACTTCTGCACTTTGTCCAGGGACCATCGTGGGTACCCACATACTGTGAGGGCTTTCCGGACATGTTGTTGTTCTTTAGCCCTTCCCTCGCAGTTGTGGGCACCTGTAGGGCTCTGTGTTGAAGCATCCTGATCACCCCAAGCTTGTGTTCAAGGGGGTGGTTTGAGCCAAAGAGCAGATATTGGTCAGTGTGAGTGGTTTTCTGAAACCCCTGTCTGGAGCTGCCTGTTCTCTCCAATCATAACATCACAGTCCAGGAAGGTCTAAGTGGTTGTTTCTGGCATCCTCACGTGTGAACTGGATATTGGTGTCTACCGAGTTGATGTGTTCTGTAAAGTCCTCAACTTGCTGTTGCTTGATTTGACCCATGTGTCATCAACATATCTGAACCAGTGACTGGGAGAGATGCCCGTGAAAGACATCAAGGCTGTCTTCTCACTCGCTCCATGTACAGATTGGCCACAATGGGGGATACCGGAGACCCCATCGCACAACCATGAATCTGCCTGTAGTAATTCCCCATAAACAGGAAATACGTGGTGCTGAGACAGATCTCCAAGAGTTGGCAGATGTGGTCTGGGTGAGTTTGGTCCTTTCAAGTAGAGACACATCCTCCAGCAATCTCTGCCTCACAGCTGAGACGGCCTCAGCAGTGGGGATGCAGGTGAACAACGATGTCACATCAAATGACACCATAGTTTCATCTGCCTCCAGCTGTAGGTCCTTGATCTTGTTCACAAAATCTTGTGTGTTCTCCACATGGTGGTCTGAGTTACCCACTAGAGGAGCCAAAATCCACTTGAGGTACTTGGCCAAATTGTACGTGATGGAATCTGTGCTACATACAATAGGCCTGAGTGGCACGTCCTGTTTCATAAGTAGCCCGGTTCAATGGGACAACTGCAAACCTGGCAACAATAATGAGCAAGACAATTTAATTTGAGACTTTGTGTAGTTCCTCAGTCCAGCCAAAAATCACGTCAGCTTCTCATCTGAACAGTCTTCATGCATCCAAATGGCAGGACAGCGGAGTGGATTTTGAGTCTGTGTGTATGTGTGTGTTAACAAAATTAGCAGCGTCAGTTTAAGCTCTTTGTCTCCGCACGCATGCGCACACAGACTCAACCAGGTCGGCGCTTTCTGCGCGCGTGTACGACCACGAAAAGACTGTGTACATCCTCAGTGCAGCAAAAAAAAAACAAAAACATGTCAGAAATTAGTTCAGCTTTTCATTCCAACTTCCTGCCAACACCTCCAGACACCACAGTGGATTTGCTTTGTGTGTGCCTGCGTGAGCACGTGGACACATGCACGAGCACGTGTGACGTGTGCATATCCTGCAAAATACTGTGGAAAATACATGAAAGGCTCAATGCTTTTGGGAAAAAATACAAGACATGTGGCAAAGACAACCATTTTGCAGTTACATGCAGAAGCAAGACAGGAGTAAAAGAGCACAAGAAAACAGTTCAAACATAGCAGAGACCATCAGATGCCATGCAAGGACATAATGACAGTCACAGCAGTAACGTCAACAGCCGGCAGAAGTGAACAAGATAGGAGAGAAACGCAACGGCAAAACTGAGCAACTGTTTGTGGGCATGATGATTCATGACAATATTGTGAACTTCCAGACTGACTGTGGTGCAACCTGCAATGTCATTCCGATCAACCTGTTGAATCCAGATGTGAAATTGGAGCATATGGACAAAGTATTAGTTATGTACAATAAGTCAAAGCTGTGTCCAACAGGCAAGTGCAAAGTTAAATGACAAATCCAAGGAATCAGAAAAGGTAGAGTCGAGTCTCAAGTTGTGGGAGAAGACTGTAAAACACCTCTACTAGGCCGCAGTGCAAGTGAAGCAATGAAACTCATTCAGGTCCAATACGACAACATTTATGCACTCAACAGTATTGTGAGTAAAGAGCCAGGGACCAGCGACATGTGGCAGTTTAAGAAATAAAGGACTGAGTTTCAAGACATGTTTACAGGTGACAGCTGCTTGCAAGGTGAATATAAACTGGAAATTGACACAACTGTGCAGCCTATCAAACTCCCAAAACAAGAAAGAAAGTGGACTGAAGTTCAAGTAGGGTTTATTAACTTGAATAAATGTTCATACGGTTATGTTCAGAAAATAAGCAAAACAAATTACTGTATTTTATATTGTTCAGTAACAAAGGATGCAATATTTTGTTTAACTAAGAAAAAAAAATGCACTGTGAACACTGATAGAACATTATGTTTTGTACTATGATGTAAATAAGTAGCAATATATGCTGTTTTGATAGTTCAGGTAAATGGAACAACATTGCTTTGAATAATTACTTACAAAGAATACTTTGTTTTGAAAGAAAAGGGATGTAGCAATAGGAAATGCTTTTATGTTCTTGGTTGGGACCCGGACGAGTTACACAGGCTGAGGAGTTCTGTGTCGTCGAGCCAGTCTCTGAATAAAGTTCCTTGTGAGCAGGATTAATGCTCAAACGTCCAGTTTGTAGAGTCATTGACAGACAGATACAAGCTGATATATATATATATATATATATATATGGTGTGTGTGTGTATGTAGCGGGATGAAGGTCCCGGGTCCTGATTGAAAAGACGTTCCCGCTAGCTTGGCTAACGGGGACGGGGGACTTCCCCTTTGGTTGACCCTGGTAGAGGAATGGTCTTTAGTGCGAACCGTCTGGGTTAGATCCCACCGCCGTCCCGGCCACAAGATCCTGCGGTCACAGGACCCTCTAAACACGCTGTCTGTCAGTGTGGAAACAGCGCCCCATGCGGTGATGTCTTTTTTTTTTTTACTTGGTGTGCTGCAGCAAATAAGACAGGTGATTTCTGGGAAACTGTCGGATTAACAAAATCAGGCGGTTTATAAACAGCTGAATAACGGCTCTTTACTGCCATCTATAGACTGTGATTAAAACTGCACCGTAAATGCAGAAACCTGTTGGAAGATTTCTGTTTTGACTTTTCCTGCTGACCCTGATGACCTGGTGCATGTGAGCAGCATCGCCTGCTCCTTCATTCCTCTTGGTATTTTTGGCTGGGCTGAGTATCTGACCCGGTTCTCGGGCCGAGCCGGCCGGTCCAGTCAGCCTTGCGCTTCCGCAGTGTTTGTGTCTGTCTGATTCATTATTTGAGGCCTTTCCAGGATTCTGGGGCTCTTTGACGGCCGTTAGATCTTCAATTCCAGGAATATCTTAATAGAATATCACTGTTCTATTAATTTGTAATAGAATATCACTGTTCTATTCAGGTTTTTATAATGGTTGTTTTTCTTGCAGTGTTGAAAATATCCCTTTACATATAAACTGAAACTTTTTCACTAAACATTATATTTGAAGCTCTGAAAGTACAACCCCAGTTCCAATGAAGTTGGGACGTTGTGTAAAATGTAAATAAAAACAGAATGCAATGATTTGCAAATCCTCTTCAACCTATATTCAATTGAATACACCACACTGACAAGATATTTAATGTTCAAACTGATAAACTTATTGTTTTTGTGCAAATATTTGCTCATTTTGAAATGGATGTCTGCAACACGTTTCAAAAAAGCTGGGACAGTGGTATGTTTACCACTGTGTTACATCACCTTTCCTTCTAACAACATTCAATAAGCGTTTGGGAACTGAGGACACTCATTGCTGAAGCTTTGTAGGTGGAATTCTTTCCCATTCTTGCTTGATGTACGACTTCAGTTGTCCAACAGTCCGGGGTCTGTGTTGTCGTATTTTGCGCTTCATAATGGGCCACACATTTTCAAAGGGCGACAGGTCTGGACTGCAGGCAGGCCAGTCTAGTACCCGCACTCTTTTACTACAAAGCCACGCTGTTGTAACACGTGCAGAATGTAGTTGCAGGGACGTCCCTGAAAAAGATGTTGCTTGGATGGCAGCATGTGCTGCTCCAAAACCTGGTTGTACTTTCCAGCACTGATGGTGCCATCACAGATGTGTAAGTTGCCCATGCCATGGGCACTAAAACACCCCATACCATCACAGATGCTGGCTTTTGAATTTTGCGCTGGTAACAGTCTAGATGGTCTTTTTCCTCTTTTGTCCAGAGGACACGACATCCATGATTTCCAAAAACAATTTGAAATGTGGACTCATCAGACCACAGTGGGCGTGAGTCACATGACATGCTGTCAAACGCCTTTGTCAAGCCAGTGAAGGTGTTGAGAATAACACCAACCATTGTACCTTTTACAATGTTTTGAGTTGTACTTGACGCTTTTCTTGCAATTGGTGGACAGTGAAGATCATGTCTGTGGTCCCTCTTGCTGGTCAAAAGCCACTTTGGGTTTCAGGAAGGATGTTTCCTGCTAGTCGTCTCAGATAGTTATTGGCAATCTGTGCCAGGAGATGCCACAGTGGTTTCCACAGTCAGACTTGTCTCCTTTCCACTTGTAGATGGTGACAATCATTAATTTATTTCATTTATATAGCGCCAAATCAAAACAAAGCTGCCCACAAGTAAGGTCTAACCTTACCAACTCCTAGAGCAAACACACAGGTGACATTGGTAAGAAAAAAAACTCCCTGTGATGATATGAGGAAGAAACCTCAAGCAGACCAGACTCAAAGGGGTGACCCTCTGCTTGGGCCATGCTACCGACAGGTGACAATACAAATATAGAGGAAATTTTTGGAATTCCATGCGGGCGTACAGGACGGGAGGCTTGCAGAAGAAGACACCCACTCTCACTTCTGGATGGAGCAGCACCTCAAACACAGAAAAAAAAAAAAACAGAATCAGGCGGCAGAAAGACAATAAATAAGATATATTTTGTCAGCATTAAGCAACAAGAAAAACAGAAGAAATACTAAGGTGCTCACCGGCCACTAGCCCTAAGCTTCACGAAAAGACCCAGACTTTAGATAAAGTTGAGACTGCGACCCGCTGTGTTTACTAATAAAATGAATTTAAAAGGGTAGAAAGCATCATATCATACTATGCAAGTATGCTAGCGATACGAAAGGGAAAATAAGTGCATCTTAAAGTGTAGGTGACATGATATGTAATGTTTTTTTTTTGTTTTTTTAGTATTTCTGAATAAAATTAAACAACAGTTTGAAACTTATCCTTCCCTGGTGCACAGTTATTGAAGAGATAAATATTCGTATTTTGAACTGTGCGCCACTAAAATCCAGGAATTTCCTGGTGAGTCCCGACATTGGAGAAGAAGGAGGAAGTGATATCAGCACCGGAACCATGATCTTAATAACCCCATTAATTTATGGATTAATTTATGGATTTTTACAGGCTACTGACAGCCCCGTTTCCACCAAGTGATTCAGGTCAGAGCTGCACCATGTTATTGGTGTTAGAATGGTTAATTCTCGCCGGTGTTGTCCTAAAGTAGTTGTCCCTGTCAGAACTTGCATCCCCTGGCACGGGAGCGCGCACTCAGTGCAGCGCTTACAGACGTTCTGCAGCTCTTACAAACGATTTCCCCCTGATCCCAGACAAAAATAACAGCATGTTGGCTGTTCAATACATGACATTAAAAAATAAGTTTCATAATCTTTTGATGATGTTTAATGCATGTGTGTCTTCACTTACACGCACAGACACAGAAACAGTTGTCCAACAACACACCGTAAGACGTTTATTTAAAACAAAAAACATGCTGTTGGCTAGTTCAAATGACATCAACGTAGAGGGTATTTCAACATGGCGGCGCCCTCGGCATTGAGTGTTGCTGCTAATTTTTCATCTTTAAATGCCTTTTTTGAAAAGCAGCTCAAAAACGTGGCATAGCCGTGCCCGAAATTATTTCCACTGTGTGGTGAAAAATATTTCCACTGTGTGGCGAAAATTATTTCCACTGTGTGGCGAAAATTATTTCCACCGACGCTTTTCGCCACACAGTGGAAATAATTTCGGGCATGGTGGAAATAATTTTTGCAGTCTTGGTAATTTTCTGTGTAGGGTGGGGATGATAAAAAAACTTAAGTGGCCTCTTTTTGTGTAGCAAACATCATAAAACATTCAAAATGCCATGGCAAACAGAAATAATCTCTAAGATTTGTGATTTCCAAAACCTGCAAATTTAAGACAGAATAAAAGAATAAAAACAAAAGTCCACGTGTATTTATCCTGTTTTTTCTCTGTCAGTGTCATGTCTGCAAAACCTTCAATCAGTCCACTCCTGAAAATAGTGAATGGTAAAATATGCCAATTTTCAATAATGAAAATCACTACCTATATATAAAACCACACTGTAAGATGTTAATAAAAAAAAAAACACGCTTTAAGACATTTATGACCACTCCACTGTCAAGATAATTCAATGATTTGCACTCTTTCTTCAGTTCAGTTGGTTTATTTGACATTAAAATATGAACAATTATAAACTGTACACTCTTGTACTTGTCTGTGACTTTTTCTATTTAAAATAAAAGATAAGCAGGCAAACGTGATGTGGGTGGTGGTTTGTTTTGGTTTACAATAAATAAAATTCAGCTTTTACACTGTAAAAAAAAAAATCTAGTTTTTACAGAAAAATTCTGGCAGCTGTGGTTGCCAGGGGAAGTCTGTCAAAATTAAAATTAATATGTAAATGGTTTTACACATATCGTATATATTTATGTAAATTTTACAGTTTAAATCCGTAATTTTGATGGTCTTTTTCATGTTGAATTGACATGGCCAAACTTTTTTTTTTTTTTTGCTAAAATTTACACATATATCAAGTCCCTTTGGCTGCTCCCTTGATTTCACTCAGGGTCACCACAGCAAATGCAAGGTGGGTCCGCATGTTGGTTTGGCACAAGCTGTACACCAGATCCCCTTCCTGATGCAACATCAAATTACACAGTGAAATGTGACCGGGATGGGGTTCGAACCAGGAACCTTCAGCACTGAAACCAAGTGGACTAAACACTTGGCCACCTCCTCTAATATCTGTCTGTATCTTATAGATTAATAAGCATGGTGGCTTCGTGGTTAGGTGAATTGGAACCTTTGTAATTGCCCAGGTCTCCCTTGCAAAAGAAATCTTGCTCTCAATGGAACTAGCCTGGTTAAATAAAGGTTAAATTAAAATTACACCCTACCATCAGCTTTTCAACTTCATATATACTTTAGCTCATACCCAATTACTACAGTAAATTTGAGAAAGTTTTGTCTTTATTTAGTACAGCTGCATAGGGGATACATTTTCTGGCAGCCACCATATGTTGGCCTGCCAGAATTTGTATCCCCTATCTTTATACCTGGTATTGCACACTACCATCAGGTGTTTTATCAAATCAAATCAATTTTATTTATATAGCGCCAAATCACAACAAACAGTTGCCCCAAGGCGCTTTATATTGTAAGGCAAAGCCATACAATAATTACGTAAAAACCCCAACGGTCAAAACGACCCCCTGTGAGCAAGCACTTGGCGACAGTGGGAAGGAAAAACTCCCTTTTAACAGGAAGAAACCTCCAGCAGAACCAGGCTCAGGGAGGGGCAGTCTTCTGCTGGGACTGGTTGGGGCTGAGGGAGAGAACCAGGAAAAAGACATGCTGTGGAAGAGAGCAGAGATCAATCACTAATGATTAAATTCAGAGTGGTGCATATAGAGCAAAAAGAGAAAGAAACACTCAGTGCATCATGGGAACCCCCCAGAAGTCTAAGTCTATAGCAGCATAACTAAGGGATGGTTCAGGGTCACCTGATCCAGCCCTAACTATAAGCTTTAGCAAAAAGGAAAGTTTTAAGCCTAATCTTAAAAGTAGAAAGGGTGTCTGTCTCCCTGATCCGAATTGGAGCTGGTTCCAGAGGAGAGGAGCCTGAAAGCTGAAGGCTCTGCCTCCCATTCTACTCTTAAAAACCCTAGGAACTACAAGTAAGCCTGCAGTCTGAGAGCGAAGCACTCTATTGGGGTGATATGGTACTATGAGGTCCCTAAGATAAGATGGGACCTGATTATTCAAAACCTTATAAGTAAGAAGAAGAATTTTAAATTCTATTCTAGAATTAACAGGAAGCCAATGAAGAGAGGCCAATATGGGTGAGATATGCTCTCTCCTTCTAGTCCCTGTCAGTACTCTAGCTGCAGCATTTTGAATTAACTGAAGGCTTTTCAGGGAACTTTTAGGACAACCTGATAATAATAAATTACAATAGTCCAGCCTAGAGGAAATAAATGCATGAATTAGTTTTTCAGCATCACTCTGAGACAAGACCTTTCTAATTTTAGAGATATTGCGCAAATGCAAAAAAGCAGTCCTACATATTTGTTTAATATGCGCATTGAATGACATATCCTGATCAAAAATGACTCCAAGATTTCTCACAGTATTACTAGAGGTCAGGGTAATGCCATCCAGAGTAAGGATCTGGTTAGACACCATGTTTCTAAGATTTGTGGAGCCAAGTACAATAACTTCAGTTTTATCTGAGTTTCAAAGCAGGAAATTAGAGGTCATCCATGTCTTTATGTCTGTAAGACAATCCTGCAATTTAGCTAATTGGTGTGTGTCCTCTGGCTTCATGGACAGATAAAGCTGGGTATCATCTGCGTAACAATGAAAATTTAAGCAATGCTGTCTAATAATACAGCCTAAGGGAAGCATGTATAAAGTGAATAAAATTGGTCCTAGCACAGAACCTTGTGGAACTCCATATTTAACCTTAGTCTGTGAAGAAGATTCCCCATTTACATGAACAAACTGTAATCTATTAGATAAATATGGTTCAAACCACCGCAGCGCAGTGCCTTTAATACCTATGGCATGCTCTAATCTCTGTAATAAAATTTTATGGTCAACAGTATCAAAAGCAGCACTGAGGTCTAACAGAACAAGCACAGAGATGAGTCCACTGTCTGAGGCCATAAGAAGATCATTTGTAACCTTCACTAATGCTGTTTCTGTACTATGATGAATTCTAAACCCTGACTGAAACTCTTCAAATAGACCATTCCTCTGCAGATGATCAGTTAGCTGTTTTACAACTACCCTTTCAAGAATTTTTGAGAGAAAAGGAAGGTTGGAGATTGGCCTATAATTAGCTAAGATAGCTGGGTCAAGTGATGGCTTTTTAAGTAATGGTTTAATTATTGCCACCTTAAAAGCCTGTGGTACATAGCCAACTAATAAAGATAGATTGATCATATTTAAGATCGAAGAATTAATTAATGGAAGGCTTCCTTGAGCAGCCTGGTAGGAATGGGGTCTAATAGACATGTTGATGGTTTGGAGGAAGTAACTAATGAAAATAACTCAGACAGAACAATCAGAGAGAAAGAGTCTAACCAAATACCAGCATTACTGAAAGCAGCCGAACATAAAGATATGTCTTTGGGATGGTTATGAATAATTTTTTCTCTAATAGTTAAAATTTTATTTGTACAGAAAGTCATGAAGTCATTACTAGTTAAAGTTAAAGGAACACTCGGCTCAATAGAGCTCTGACTCTTTGTCAGCCTGGCTACAGTGCTGAAAAGAAACCTGGGGTTGTTCTTATTTTCTTCAATTAGTGATGAATAGTAAGATGTCCTAGCTTTACGGAGGGCTTTTTTTTTATAGAGCAACAGACTCTTTTTCCAGGCTAAATGAAGATCTTCTAAATTAGTGAGACGCCATTTCCTCTCCAGCTTACGGGTTATCTGCTTTAAGCTGCGACTTTGTTTGTTATACCATGGAGTCAGGCACTTCTGATTTAAGGCTCTCTTTTTCAGAGGAGCTACAGCATCCAAAGGTGTCCTCTATTGACTAGATAATCTATCTCACTCACAGAGTTTAGGTAGCTACTCTGCCCTGTTTTGGTATATGGCATTGGAGAACATAAAGAAGGAATCATATCCTTAAACCTAGTTACAACGCTTTCTGAAAGACTTCTAGTGTAATGAAACTTATTCCCCACTGCTGGGTAGTCCAGAGTAAATGTAAATGTTATTAAGAAATGATCAGACAGAAGGGGGTTTTCAGGGAATACTGTTAAGTCTTCAATTTCCATACCATAAGTCAGAACAAGATCTAAGCTATGATTAAAGTGGTGGGTGGACTCATTTACTTTTTGAGCAAAGCCAATAGAGTCTAACAATAGATTAAATGCAGTGTTGAGGCTGTCATTCTCAGCATCTGTGTGGATGTTAAAATCGCCCACTATAATTATCTTATTTGAACTAAGCACTAAGTCAGACAAAAGGTCTGAAAATTCACAGAGAAACTCACCGTAAAGACCAGGTAGACGATAGATAACAACAAATAAAACTGGTTTCTGGGACTTCCAATTTGGATGGACAAGACCAAACCAGGTTTCTGTAAGGCAGAATAAATCAATATGTTGATCAATTATTATATCATTTACTAACAGGGACTTAGAAGAGAGAGACCTAATGTTTAATAGACCACATTTAAAGTAGACCTGCATTGAAATAAATGTGGTCAGATATCAGAAGAAACAGCTGTTATGTATTTATAAGACCCTTGTGAATGCAGTAAAGTAAATCTGTTAGCCCAAATTTGTAATTCAGCGGAAATCTTCGTTTAAAAATGACAAATTTGCAGCTAAAATTTAGCCCTCTGTGAAAACAGTTTGTACAGCCGTATCATTTCCATGACCAGGGACAAGACAACGCGCTCCCGCCTTCAGTCCGATCCACATTGAAATTGATTTTATCTGTTAGCAATGTTACTTATACACGTCCTGGTTTCAACATCCAAAAGTAAGCTGCAATGAATGTGAGATACAGATCTGTGTGCTCAGATCAGCAACGACATCGACAGCAGGCGCCGTTCTTCCTCTCCTGCTCTCTGCCTCCGCTGCGCTTATTAAGTCTGCGGCTCGTTAACGAGCTCGTTAACCGCCAACGGGCCACTCACACCACCGAGCCCCAGAGCTCCATGGACGCTGAGAGAGGTTTATATATTTTTAATGACTGTGATTCTTTGCGGGTCTCGCCTCCATATCCCGCGATGGTACCGGAGGCGAAAAACAGTAAATTTTCAATGCGACACCACTCAATCAAACGGGCGTATGAAAAAGTCCCCCAAAATAATTTTCAAGCACAAATAAAAGAAATGTGTACTCACCAAACGTGCTGCAAAACAATATGAAGTTTTAAAAAAGTACATCCTTCCGTATAAGACAAGAAAAAGGTGCAGATGCAAAATGACGTAAATCCACAAATTACAATTGGCGCAATGCATGCTGGGAGAGTGTCTTGTCCGTGACGTCTCGGCAGCGTCCATGATGAGAGGGACAATTTGCGGAGGGCTAAATGTTAGCTGTAAATTTGTCATTTTCAAATGAAGATTTCTCCGTTGAATGACAGATCTGGGCTTGCAGATTTACTTTACTACATTCAGAAGGATCTCGTGTGAATGTAAGTCATTTTTTGTTCAAAAAATCTGACTGCATTTTTTTCAATGCAGGTCTCCTTTAACTGTTTTAGTCTGTGGTGCAGTTGAAGGTGCTATATTATTTTTTCTTTTTGAATTTTTATGCTTAAATAGATTTTTGCTGGTTATTGGTGGTCTGGGAGCAGACACCGTCTCTACGGGGATGGGGTATTGAGGGGATGGCAGGGGGAGAGAAGCTGCAGAGAGGTGTGTAAGACTACAACTCTGCTTCCTGGTCTCAACCCTGGGTAGTCACGGTTTGGAGGGTTTAATAAAATTGGCCAGATCTCTAGAAATGAGAGCTGCTCCATCCAAAGTGGGATGGATGCCGTCTCTCCTAACAAGACCAGGTTTTCCCCAGAAGCTTTGCCAATTATCTATGAAGCCCACCTCATTTTTTGGACACCACTCAGACAGCCAGCAATTCAAGGAGAACATGCGGCTAAACATGTCACTCCCGGTCCGATTGGGGAGGGGCCCAGAGAAAACTACAGAGTCCGACATTGTTTTTGCAAAGTTACACACCGATTCAATGTTAATTTTAGTGACCTCCGATTGGCGTAACCGGGTGTCATTACTGCCGACGTGAATTACAATCTTACCAAATTTACGCTTAGCTTTAGCCAGCAGTTTCAAATTTCCTTTGATGTCGCCTGCTCTGGCCCCCGGAAGACATTTGACTATGGTTGCTGGTGTCGCTAACTTCACATTTCTCAAAACAGAGTCGCCAATAACCAGAGTTTGTTCCTCGGCGGGTGTGTCGCAGAGTGGGTAAAAATGGTTAGAGATGTGAAAGGGTTGGTGGTGTACACGGGGCTTCTCTTTAGGACTACGCTTCCTCCTCACAGTCACCCAGCCGGCCTGCTTTCCCGGCTGCTCGGGATCTGCTGGAGGGGAACTAACGGCGGCTAAGCTACCTTGGTCCGCACCGACTACAGAGGCCTGGCTAGCTGTAGGATTTTCCAAGGTGCGGAGCCGAGTCTCCAATTCGCCCAGCCTAGCCTCCAAAGCTACGAATAAGCTACACTTATTACAAGTACCA
This sequence comes from Thalassophryne amazonica, assembly GCF_902500255.1. Classification (NCBI taxonomy): domain Eukaryota; kingdom Metazoa; phylum Chordata; class Actinopteri; order Batrachoidiformes; family Batrachoididae; genus Thalassophryne; species Thalassophryne amazonica. The sequence continues at coordinate 19,321,629 of NC_047122.1, forward strand.
TTACTGCTAAAGGAGGCCGAGGAATAACTAATCATTTCACACCCAGAGCAGAGAAGTGCGGGAGAGACAGGAGAAACCACCATGCTAAACCGGCTAAGAGCTAGTAGCTGCGCTAAGCTAGCGGATTCCTAAAAACACACAAAGTGAATAATGTGTAAATAATTTAGAGGTGATTCAGCAGAGGGAGTGCTTTAGTTAAGGCACGTGAAGATTACACTGTGAAACAAATCGTTATCTAGTTAACTAGATCAATCTAACTGCGCAGATTAAACAGCTAACAGATACAGCAAAACACCGCTGTGCTCCGGAACAGGAAGTGATACAATACCGCAGTGAGAGCCAACCACCAGTAGAAGATATGAAGTTTATCTTCGTATAAACTTTAGCTCATACACAATTACTACAGTAATTTTGAGGAAGTTTTGTCCTTATTTACAACCCCAATTCCAATAAAGTTGGGGTGTTGTGTGAAGTGTAAATAAAAACAGAATACAATGATTTTCAAATTCTCTTCAACCTATATTAAATTGAATACACCACAAAGACAAGATATTTAATGTTCAAACTGATAAACTTTATTGTTTTTGTGCAAATATTTGCTCATTTTGAAATGGATGCCTGCAACATGTTTCAAAAAAGCTGGGACAGTGGTATGTTTACCACTGTGTTACATCACCTTACCTTCTAACAACATTCAATAAACTGAAGACACTAACTGTGAGTGTCATGATTGGGTATAAAAGGAGCATCCCCAAAAGTCTCAGCTGTTCACAACCTAAGATGGGCAAGGATCACCACTTTGTCATCAACTGCGTGAAAAAATAGTCCAACAGTTTAAGAACAATGTTTCTCAACATTCAATTGCAAGGAATTTAGGGATTCCATCATCTACAGTCCATAATATAATCATAAGATTCAGAAAATCTGGAGAACTTTCTACACCTAAGCGGCAAGGCCAAAAATCAACATTGAATGCCGTGACCTTCGATCTCTCAGGTGGCACTGCATTAAAAACCGACATCACTGTGTAAAGAATCTTACCACATGGGCTCAGGAACACTTTAGAAAACCACTGTCAGTTAACACAGTTTGTCGCTACATCTACCATCAGGTGTTTTATCTTCAGATACTTTAGCTCACACACAATTACCACAGTAAATTTGAGGAAGTTTTGTTTTATTTCATAGCGTCCTAACCCAAGAAGGTCATCCTGCTGTACAGGATGACCTTCTTGGGGTTATCAGTCAGTGGACAGATGATGTCACAGACGTCTTTCAGGATATCCAGGTTTTCCAGGACGTATTCAGGCAGTTTGTTCTGGAAAAGATACAAATAGATTACAGTTAAAAGTCCATCAGGTAACTTTCTCACAGACACTCATTAAGTCTCTTTTTAATGATGTGTTGTTTTGTAAAGTCATTTCTTGATCACAGATGCTCTGACTGATGAAGAAGGTAAAAGCAGGTGGAGTGATTCAGAATATCACTTACTTTGTATTTGTCCTGGAAAACCTTCGGCAGCGCCTTGGCCCACAGTCCACGAGGGAACGCCATCAGTAGTTCCTCCAGCTTCAGCTTCAGTTCTGGGCTGAGAGCTGCAGGGGAGGATGGAGGCCTGGAGGAAAAGGATTGGAAAGAATTCATCAGATGATTCTCTCTGTGATACTTTACCATCACTTCACTGTGTGTGACATGAGTTTCATCTCAGCTGCCCTGAAATAATTAATTTTGACAAAGGTCAAGGTAAAAGAATTTGATTTTCAAACCACAATCGGGTCTCTATGCAACCAAAGTAGGGACTGTGTCCAAATTCTTGCCACTTCAGTGGACCTGTTTCTTGTGGCTGTTGGACTGTCGCAGGGCTGTCCCTTGTCAACAATCCTGTTTGTGATTTTTGTTTTTTTCTTATGGACAGGATTTCAAAGCTCAGTCAGAGATTGGAGGGTGTCCAGTTTGGTGACCTCAGAATCACATCTCTGCTTTTTGCAGATGATGTGTTTTTGTTGGTGTCAGACTGAGACCTCTGATGTGCACTGGGCATGTTTGAGGCCCAACGTGAAGCGACTCGGATGACAATCAGCACCTCCAAATGGTCATGAGCTTTGGGTAGATCATGAATAAAAGGGAAATGAGGTCGCTTTGTACAGTGTTCCAGTCTTACACTCAGGGACAGAGTGAGACGTTTTAACAGCGAGAGAGACTTGGAGTAAAGCCATGGATCTTTCAGACTGAAAGCATCTACTGAGGATGCCCCCTGGTCATCTCCCCCACAAAGTCTTCCAGGCACGCGGTGAGGAGGCCGCAGGGAAGACCCAGGACACACTGGAGGGATTTTATCTCCCAGGTGGCTTGGGAACACAGAGGGATTCTCCTGAAGTGGGTTAAAGGTCAGAACAGGGAAGTTTGGGTCGAGCTGCTTAGTCTGCTGACACATGACCAAGACCGAGATAACTGGCAAAAATGAATGAATGAATCTGAAGCAAATGTGAGTTAGACTCTGGAATCGCCTTGCCTAGGTCAGCAAGAGGTCAATCATTTGAGTGAAGTCACGGTCAATACGATCAAATGTCAGACTGCCGTAGCTGTTATTGTCTTCATGTCCACAATAAGTCCTCTTACTGAGTCATAAAAAAGACACAAGGAACCAATGCAAGTGTGTAAGTCCAACCCTAAATCACATCATTCACTCACTGTGCTGAAGGCGGGCGTGAGGACCTGCGTTCTGACGGGACCATCCTGATGTCCCTCGTCGTGATGACGCCGACATTCTCTCCGCTGGGGTTGGACGGCCTGCCAGGAGTCAGAGGTTTGTCTGCAGAGAGAAAGAAAGAGAAACAGTCTTCAGCTAAAGTCCAGACCTGCTGAGACAGAGACGTGTGTCTGTCTCACTCAGATCTGCAGAAATCTGCTCCACCAAACACAATAATAATTAAATTCAAGGTGGCAACATAATGGGACACAATAAATGTCCACATCTCTCCTGGACTCAGGACCTGCACACAAACATTTCCTCAGGTTTAAAGTTGTATCAGGTAAATATGGCTCAGGGTTGTTTTATGCAAAGCACCAAAGCAAAAGATTTACAGACTTTTCCAAACTGTCTGAAAACCTTTGTCATGACTTTGTCATTTTGTATTTATTCTAAGACAATGCTGCACATGCAACATTCATACTGTATAAAAATTAAAAACATGGATATGAAGAATGTTTTGTTTTTTCCTGAAAAGGGGTTCGATTCTCAGAGTGCCTGACTCAGGAACATCTTGATTGTCTGCTTATTTCTAATCCAGAAATGTCACTTATAGTTCAAATGGAAAGAAAAATGTACAATAAACAAAAAGCAGCAGAAACAGCTGGAAAGGAGTTTGTTTTCAGATACGTTAATCTGTTTGTTTGTGAGATTACGCACAACTTTTCAAGAAGTTTCCAGAATCATTCAGAAGAACGAGCCCCTCAGCGACAATCGACTTCTAATTTCTTCATGCGCAGGAGCGACAGCAAAGCAAAAGGAGGGTGAATTAACGCACAATCATTTCATAAGTTCTTCACATTTCTCCCGTTGTCCTCGGGTCATCACAGCAGATCCACAATGGAGCCGCATGTTGATTCAGTGTTTAAGGCCACATGACATGGAAAACCAGCTGGGGTGGCCTTGAACCAACAACCCTACACGCCAGAAACAAGTGCACAAACTGCTTGGCCACCTTCATTTTAAAGAGAATTTTTTGACGTTTACTGACCAGACGTGTCTGATTAGACTTTCCCTGATTTTGTTCTGACATTAAGTGGTTAACTTTGAGCTTTGGGCCCCATACCGTTACATTGTTCCAACTCCACAATGGAACAGTTAAAATCGTTTTTGTCCCAAGTGAAATGTTGAATCTAAAAACGTCTAAAAATAATAATGCTCAGGTTGAAAAAAACCCACAGTTCCCCTTTAAAAGATTATATTCCAAAACCAAAATTTACCGTTGAGTACTCACGGTACAGCTGGTCTGACCCTCACGTCGCTGTGGATCTGGTGTGGTTTGTTCATCTTCTTGGAGACCTGCTGAGGGCTTCCCACCTTGACTGTCTGGGGCTCTGTGGAAGAAAAGCACATCATCTGCAAAAGAGTCAAAAACAAACATTGATATGTAAAATCCACGACCAGCAGTAAAATAGCAGTATTTGGTGTAATTATATGGATATTGGAAGGTGTCATAATGACACCTATTGTTTTATCAGGGTAAGTTAAAAATCACAAACATTTATTTTCACATGTTGGCTGCAATCTTGCCATGAGACACCAGCTGCTGCATTCAGCACATCAAGTTTATTTGTCAAAATATTTCAGCTACTCTTCATAATTTTATGGTGACAGCCATAGGCGTAGGAGGTAGGGGGTGGCAACCGCCCCCCCCCCCCGGGCTCGGCAAAATGCTCAAATCCGGGCAGATGGGATGGGAAATTCGGGCATGGGCCATGTTAAGGAAAATATGTTTATGTCTAAAAAAAACATTCCAAAGGCCAAGAAAAAAAAAAATTGATGATGAAATTTTACATGAAAGTGTGATGACCATCATCAGTGTAGAAGTAGAACAGATGTTTTCAACTCTATAGAGTCTAGTGCCAGGGTCTGCGCTTGTAAATGCCAGCATGAAGCCCACTCCTTCCAGTCCAAAGCCCAAGCAGTGCTGCCTCCTGGTGGAGAGTAAGAGAACTAAAGGCCATCTGTGGACCAACCAAAGAGGTCATATATATGAGTACTACAGGCTGCACTTGCACTGAGCCGTGGACTGCACTGAGCAAGGAGGTGTGGTTGCCATTTTAATTCTGGGCAAATCAGGAGGCAGCACGCATAGAAGTTCAATTAGTCTTGTCAAGAAACAGGCGGAATATGCCGGAAAGCTGTGCATGTTGGCAAAGCCACAAATGGAGGAACAAGGGAGACAATATTTCCTTCCATAAGTAAGTGGTTTTGGTTATCCTTGTCATTTTGTCTGTAACATTTGGTTGATAAACCAAACAGAAGTAAACAGAAGTAGTGTTAGGTAAAGCTGAAGAAACCACTTTCAAAGTAGTGTCAGATTTCTACAAGGTTGATCTGAACACACTCTAATGGCTGAAACCAACATTTTTCACAATCTGGAAGGTGCTGAGTTAAAAAATTCCAATCACATTGTGAACTATCTCCAGTCAAATTCCCTATGTGAGACATTGCCACATTTCACTGAGGTGGCAAAAACCCTTGCAGTTATACCTGCTACATCGTGCTCAGCAGACAGGTCATTTTCATGTTTAAGAAGACTGAAAAGCTGCCTCAGGTCTACTATGGGTCAGGATCGTCTCTCATCATTAGGACTTCTGTTTATTGAAAGAAGCCACACCAACAAAGTGGACATCAACAGTATTGTTGATGTGTTTGGTAGAAAGAGGGGAAGGAACAAAATGTTTTTCTGATTGATTACAATTTAACATTGTCTTACACGATCTTGATACCCTTTGCAGAAGTAGTCACCTGAGGTTGCTTTTGAGTCTTCTCATACAGCTGTATATGATAATTGTCAGGCATATTTTCATTTAATATTGTACTTGATTAGGTTTGCCTTTTCTGGATATGTTATTGGGACTCCGACAAGGACGGTCGCATTCCTCTCCTCCTTTCTGCTCTCTATCTCTGCTCCGACCTTCAAAGTCCCAGCTTCACCAGACTGTGAATTCTTCAAATTATGATTTGGATTAACTATGGAATTGATCAGCTGGTCTCTCAACGCCATTGACACCATTTGTTTTCGACAAGGAGATCAGGGTTGGGGGACGCTGCGTGCCCTGATGTAACCTACCCAGCAGGCTAAGCTCGCAATGCCTGAGAGAATGGAGTGTGACATGTGGCTCCACTCTCTGTGGAAGACGTTGAGGATTCATTCGTATTCGCTTTCATGGTGGGAAGTTTGGTGCTGATTGGTTTGTGCGCTGCCCTGACCCACAGGAATATTAGCAAGATGGCTGCTTCCAGAATTTTGTCCCCTCATCAGTCCATCAATAATTAATGAGTTGGGCAATGCTGTGTAATCTCAGACTGCGTGAACTTTTGAACTCAAACGCAAAATGGATTCAATCTCGGAGCAAATCACTGCATTGCAAAGGATTGTACTGCTGAGGACCAGAGAATATTCTTCATAAATTTGGACTCTCAATGGTCAGGGGTGCAGTAAATAGAATTCTGTATCTCTCCACCAAGCATCAACATGGCAGCCTTATCGGCTCCTGAAGGCCAAATTCCCTGCTCTTCCCCCAGAAGGATCTATGGCCTTGGTGAAGGTATTCGGCTCCCCCTTCTCATCTATTCCCCCCTCCAGCCTGCTGTTGCCTAGCAACATCAGACGTTACACACACACGGACAGAAACTGTCAGACTTTACACACACACACGGGCAGAAATTGACAGAAATTAACTCATCTGCACACGACGCATGTCTCCCTCTCTCCATTCCTATTACACCCCCCCCCCCCCCCCCGTGTCTCTCCACTCCCCTCACCCTGGCTTCCCCCTTGCCACCTCGAAGGCAGCACGGTTTTTACTGCTGCAGCCTTCAACCCCCTGGCTGGGCAGCGCAGGCCCCTCCTGCTGCGGCCTTCACCCACTTTGCCTCAATTCAGATGATGGACTGCTTCAAGTTCAGTGCACATAAACAATGTCAAATGTGTGTTGTCTTTAATTTTGATGTGTGCCATTATTATGGTAAACAAGTAATAATTGTGGATTAATTGCTGTATCTTGTCTGAGGTAATTGGAGTGTAAATGTAATTGCCATTTTTTTGGGATCAATAAAGTTGTCTGAAGTCCATTATAAATCTCTTGACAAGTGTTGATACTAAGTTGTGAACAATTTTGTAACAAGTACTTTCATGTGTTGGTCTTGAGGGAGGTCTGTTTTATACACACTCATGGCAATTTATGTGTATGCATGTAGACTCTGAATACAGAATAGAATGAATGACCTAAAATGTTCTCAGGCTTATTTTCGCAATTAATGTAAACAACAAACCACTATTTGGTCACCAATATAAATATAAATATGGGTATATAAATATATGGTAATTTAAAGAGTCATGGGGGTTTCTGAAATTCGGGCAAATTTGGTGTTCCCCCCCCCCACAAATAGACCCCACCTCTTACGCCTATGGTGCCAGCTGTTTATTTTATGCACCTTGTCTTATAGATATGTTGTGAAACAGAAGCTGCAGTCCCAATTTCATCACTTTCCTCTGCGTGAGGTTGGAACCTTCAGCATCTAATGGTTAGTAAGCAAACTGGAAATTTAATTCTGCTGTGAAAAATATTCAACGGGCAGTAAGTGTATAATATAGAAATATGTCCACCATTGGACACATGAAGGTTCTTCAGTCAGTCCGTTTTGTCCTTTCTTTGGTTTTCCTTTAGGATCTCATAAGATCACTTGCTTAATGTGACTGAAGTCTGATTTCTTCCGTTTACGGCGAATCAACCCAACTTCCATCATCTAATAAAGACTTCAGCAATCAGAGGTTTGGTTCAGTTCTTTCAAGAAGAAAATGTAAAAGTGAATTTACAGAGTTTGATACAAGTTTCACTTCAAAACCATGTAGTTTTTGAATCAGATTTGATTTAATCAACCTGAAGTTGCTTACGTTTGACAAGAGACGTGTCAGAAATTATTTTAATCCTCAAATAAAAGGAATGTAATATGCTGCTAAAATTAAGAACATATATTATTTATATTGGAGTTTCTGTTTTAGATTTCTGAGTCTCACAATTAATGTTGGTAAAACAAAAGGCAAGAAAAATCTTCACATTTAATAGTAAACACTGGTATACAAATATCTAGAAGTTGTCTGCTTCAGAAATAAAATATGCTATTTATTATGGATTTTGGCATGTTGAATTCAAATATGACAATAACAATGGCTAACTGGCTACTTTTTCCAAGATATACAAGGTTTTACATTTTGCGTCTACATAATTATATTGTATTAACAGTAGAGTTTTCATGAAAAATCATAAACATTTGCCTTTTTATGTTTCCCTGACTGTATAATATGTCACCTGTTCTCTTTTTGTAACAAATCAGCAAAAGGGATATATAATAATCCTTAGTAGCATTTCTCAAAACTACAGCCAATCAACAATTTCAAACATTTTCATTCTCCGTGGCCCAAAATTAGGAAAGTTTGACTATCTTTATTTCAGAAACATTTTGGCTGTAGATCAGTGAAATCAACCCAGTCTCATGGCAAGTCATGATTCAGCAGCACGAAATATACATTAATCTATTGGTTTGTGATACTGTGACAACAAGTGCCTCATTTTCGTCACGGCAGCACGAATTCATCCTAATTCATTCTGTGATGGCTGCACGAAATTAAAAGTGAAGTGAGGGTGTCGGAGTGGTTAAGGTTAGGGTTGGGGGTAGGAGTAGGGTTAGTAATAGTGAGTAAAAAAAAAAAAAAAAAACATCACAAAAATTTGACTCATTTTGTGACGGGAGCACGAAAAAAAAAAACGTGAGACTGGGCTGGTGAAATTGATCCTTGGGGGTTGATACAAATTCTTCAGTTGTGAATTCTAAAAGTTATTTTGTGTGTGTGTGTGTGTGTTTGGCAGAAATTTGCCTCTTTAAAAAAGTTCTTTCTTTCTGAAATGTGGCTGACAGACACTGATCAAGTCGACCATTTGATCCAAACAAATCACAAACCTCTCCAAATCGATTCTGCTGCAAGCGGATGATGGAGGGCAGGCTGAGGAGCAGAGACATCAGCGATCTGTGTCCCATGCGCCTGAAGGCGATGTGTTCTCCAGTCAGCAGCTTGTATTCTGACTTAAGTCGCCCCTTGTTCATCTGGAGGATGGCTCGGAGGGTCTTTTGAAAAAGTTCAAGATCTTCCATCTGTGGAAAAACAAATTCAGAGATAAACAAACAAACAAATGAGCTGAAACTTTTATTCATTATTTCCTTTCCTTACCACTGTCGTCTATTTGCTTGCTCTAGGGGCTGTGTGAAGCGGCTTGAGGCAACTTTGTTGTGATTTGCCGCTATATAAATGAAGAAAAAAAAAACAAACAAATTGAAATCGGAAACTGACAAAGTGAGAGTTGGAGATGGAGAAAGTAAAAATTATCATCTGCGTCACGTCACATATAGAACGTGGCTTTTATGCTCCACTGATGGATAAAGTCAAACTTGAGTAAATCTGCAATTACCTGAATATCACTTTAATTTCTCCAAATTATTTTAACATGACAGAATATTTTTTAAATGTCTCTATGTGACTTTAAATCTAAAACAGATAAAATATTTGACAAATCATTTCCATTCTGTTATTTTAAAAATCTAATGTATAAAATGCTGCTCAATTCAACACATTTTAACCAGCAAACAGTTACAGTATCTGAATAAATGTCCATGTCTGTCTCTGTCTTTATTTACTTGAACAACAGACCCACAGACAATGTCAAGTTACCCAAAACTCAGAGAAAGACACTTTGAATGTTCACAGTAATCAGAAATAAGTATTGAAGGCATCTGCTGTGTTTGATTTATTACTATTTATTTATTTATTTATTAGTTATTTTGAAAGGTTTTATCGGAGTTCACCAATCACAGCTATGTTTTTTCTGGAACTGTAAAAGCAAATAAACAGAAAATAAGCAGATGGTGCGAATATTTTAAAATTTGTTTACTTTGCTGTAGACAGGTGAAAATGCCCAGTTGTTATTGTTGTTCCAAGTGCATCCAACTGCTAACTAGTTGTGTGAACTAACTATTAACCGCTGCTGAGTGAAAAATGACGTTGGTGCGATTTGACGTCAGATGTCACTCATGGCAACCAAACAAAACAAAACGAACAAAACCCCCCTACAACAATAAATAAATAAATAAATAAATAATGGCTATATTAAAATAACTCAGCCACATGGGGTGTGCAGCCAGTACATTCTGAGTGCCGGTCCCAAGCCCGGATAAATGAGGAGGGTTGCGTCAGGAAGGGCATCCGGCGTAAAACAAGCCAACCCAACTATGCAAACTAAGAATCGAATTCCCATACCAGATCGGTCGCGGCCCGGGTTAACAACGTCCGCCACCGGTGCTGCTGCTCGACAGGGTGCCGATGGAAATTGGGCTACTGCTGGGCGAAGACGACGAAGAAGAGGAGGAGAATGTTGCCAGAAACAGCGGGAGAAGAAGAAAACTAGAAGGGTGGAAATGAGAGTGGGGACTTTGAATGTTGGTAGTATGACTGGTAAAGGGAGAGAGCTGGCTGATATGATGGAGAGGAGAAAGGTAGACATATTGTGTGTGCAAGAGACCAAGTGGAAGAGCAGGAGCATCGGCGGTGGGTACAAGTTGTTGTACCATGGTGAGGACAGGAAGAGAAATGGTGTTGGGGTCATTTTAAAGGAAGAGTATGTTAAAAGTGTGTTGGAGGTTAAGCGAGTGTCTGACAGGGTGATGAGTGTGAAGTTGGAAACTGAAGGGGTGAAGATGAATATCATCAGTGCATATGCCCCACAGGTAGGTTGTGAGATGAAGGAGAAAGATGATTTCTGGAGTGTGTTAGATGAGGTGGTGGAGAGTGTGCCCAAGCATGAAAGAGTGGTGATAGGAGCAGACTTCAATGGGCATGTTGGTGAAGGGAACAGAGGTGATGAGGAAGTAATGGGTAGATATGGTATCAAGGATAGGAATGGGGAAGGACAGATGGTAGTTGATTTTGCAAGAAGGATGGAAATGGCTGTGGTGAATACCTACTTTAAGAAAAGGGAGGAGCACAGGGTAACATATAAGAGTGGAGGAAGGTGCACACAGGTGGACTACATTCTTTATAGGAGATGCAAGCTAAAAGAAATTAGAGACTGTAAGGTGGTGGCAGGAGAAAGTGTCGTTAGACAGCATAGGATGGTTGTTTGTAGGATGACATTAGAGGTAAAGAAGAAGAAGAGAGTGAGAGCTCAACAAAGGATCAGATGGTGGAAGCTGAAGGAGGAAGACTGTTGTGTGAAATTTAGCGAGCAGGTGAGAGAAGCACTGGTTGGAGGGGAAGCAATTTTGGACAACTGGAAAAGTACTGCAGATGTGGTGAGGGAGACAGCTAGGACAGTACTGGGTATGACATCTGGACAGTGGAAGGAAGACAAGGAGACTTGGTGGTGGAATGAAGAGGTCCAGGAAAACATAAGGAGAAAGAGTTTGGCGAAAAGGCTTTGGGATAGTCGGAGAGATGAAGAAAGTAGACAGGAATACAAGGAGATGCGGCGTAAGGCGAAAAGGGAAGTGGCAAAAGCGAAGGAAAAGGCATATTGCAAGCTGTACGAGAAGTTGAATAGTAAGGAAGGAGAAAAGGACTTGTACCGATTGGCCAGACAAAGGGGCAGAGCTGGAAATGATGTGCAGCAGGTTAGGGTGGTAAAAGATGCACATGGTAATGTGCTGACAAGTGAGGAGTGTGTGCTGAGAAGGTGGAGGGAATATTTTGAAGAGCTGATGAATGAAGAAAATGAGCGAGAGAAAAGGCTGGATGATGTGGTGAGAGTAAATCAGGAAGTATAAGAGATTAGCAAGGAAGAAGTGAGGGCTGCTATGAAGAGGATGAAGAGTGGAAAAGCAGTTGGTCCAGATGACATTCCAGTGGAGGCATGGAAATGTCTAGGAGAGATGGCAGTAGAGTTTCTAACCAGATTGTTTAATAAAATCTTGGAAAGTGAGAGGATGCCTGAGGAGTGGAGACGAAGTGTGCTGGTTCCTATTTTCAAGAACAAGGGTGATGTGCAGAGCTGCAGTAACTACAGAGGCATAAAGCTGATCAGCCACAACATGAAGTTATGGGAAAGAGTAGTAGAAGCTAGGCTTAGAAAACAGGTGAAGATCTGTGAGCAGCAATATGGTTTCATGCCAAGAAAGAGCACTACAGATGCAATGTTTGCTCTGAGAATACTGTTGGAGAAATACAGAGAAGGACAGAAAGAGTTACATTGTGTGTTTGTGGACTTAGAAAAAGCTTATGATAGGGTGCCAAGAGTTGTGGTATTGTATGAGGAAGTCTGGAGTGGCAGAGAAGGTCAAGGTGAGGTTTATTTATAAAGCACATTTACAAACAGTCAACACTGCCCCAAAGTGCTGTACAATAAAAGGAATTAAAATTATATTTAGTTAAATACAAGAACAAAACAAATCAACAAGACAATAAAAGATGTGGCAGTATTCAGCTCATCTTGTGTTAAAAGCCGGTGCAAAAAGATGTGTCTTTAAAAGAGTCTTAAAAGAGTCAATTGAAGGAGCCAGTCGGACATTCAATGGCAGAGAGTTCCAGCGCTTGGGCCCCGCAACAGCAAAGGCTCTGTCTCCCCTGGTCTTCAGCTTAGACCTGGGACAGACCAGTAAACTCTGGTCCGCGGAGCGCAGAGCTCTTCCTGAATGACAGCATATCAGATAAATAGAATGGGGCTTGACCGTGAATTGATTTAAAAACAAGCAACAAAATCTTAAAATCAATTCTAAAAGCAACAGGTAACCAGTGCAGTGAAGATAAAACAGGAGAAATGTGTTGATGCCATTTGGCTCCAGGGAGCAGACGCGCAGCTGCTTTTTGCACCATCTGGAGGCGATGCAGAGACGACTGATTAAGACCAACATACAGAGAATTGCAGTAGTCTAAACGAGACGTGATCAAGGCGTGCACAACCTGTTCCAGCTGTTTTGGGGGCGCTTGATTTTACTTAAAAGTCTAAGCTGCAAGAAGCTTGTTTTGACCACTGTGTTGATCTGCTTCTCGAATTTAAAAGAACTGTCTATAAAAACACCAAGGGTCTTAGCAGATGAACGACAGTAGGAGGCGAGTGAACCAAGGGCAGAAAGGTCAAGGTCACCAAGGACCACAATCTCTGTTTTGCTTTCATTTAGATTCAAAAAGTTTAAAGACATCCAGTCTTTGACTTCTTGAAAGCAAGTCTGTAGGATGGCAGATGAGTTTGTTTTAAGGTTCGGAGGTAGATAAATCTGCACATCATCAGCAAAGCAGTGAAACTGAATGTTATATTTCTTAAAAATTGATCCTAAAGGAAGCAAATAGAGTGAAAATAGAATTGGCCCTAAAACTGAACCTTGAGGTACTCCACAAGTCAAAGGGGCTTTCTGTGACGCAAAGGGACCAAGGTTTATGGAAAAGCACCGACCAGTCAAATAGGACTTGAACCATTTGAGCACTGTGCCATTTAATCCAATGCACGATTCAAGGCGAGATAATAAGATTTGGTGGTCAACAGTGTCAAAGGCTGCAGTTAAATCTAAAAGCACAAGCACAGCTGAGCTGCCAGAGTCCATGATTAAAAGAAGATCATTAAAAACTTTTAAAAGAGCAGTTTCAGTGCTGTGCAAAGGTTTAAAACCAGACTGGAATTTTTCAGTTATGTCAAATGCAGTAAGGTGCGACTGTAATTGAGTACAGACCACCTTTTCAAGTATTTTAGATAAAAATGGTATCTTAGAAATGGGTCTATAATTAGAAAAAATAGCAGGGTCCGAATTATGTTTATTTAAGAGGGGCTGTATTATGCCCTGTTTAAAGGAACGAGGAACGACACCTGAAGTCACAGAGGCATTAATCAACTGTAAAATACAAGGGCCAACTGAATCAAGGACTTCTTTCAAAAGCTTAGCAGGAAGGAAATCCAGTGCACAGTCTGAAGGCCTTAAACTTTGAACAGTTTTAGATAGGTCACAGAGAAATAGGCTCAAATTGACTAAAAACAGCTGTGCACTCAGGAATGATGCAGGGGTCAATGATGACAGTTGGCAAAGAGGATCGAATGAGTGAGATTTTGTCACCGAAAAATTGACAAAATTTGTCACACAAAGAAACAGAGGGAACAGCACCAGTTGAATCAATAGGGTTAACAATATTGTTCAAAACATTAAAAAGAACCTGGGGTTTGTGAAGATTTGTAGACACAATATTTGCCATATACTCTGATTTTGCAGTCTTAACAGCATCTTGATAATTCGTAAGTGAATGTCTTAAAATCCCCAGTGATACTTGAAGTTGATCTTTCTTCTATTTCCGTTCTGCACGGCAGCATTCCCGTCTGCGTGCGCGCGTGATGTCATTGTGCCATGGCTCTGAGCGTTTTGCACGCTGATTAGTGAAAGGGGCGACAACATTGAGAATCTCTGAGCACGTAGTATTGAACAAGCTAACCAACTCATCAATATCTGTATTAGAATTGTCAGACATAAGTTCAGAAGCATGAAACGCAGCAGAAAAGAGTGGCGCAGTAGCAGGGCAAATAGCGCGCTGCTGGCGCAGCGGAACGCATTGTTTCCTAATGGTGGAGGACGCCGTGACAGAAAAAAGCACAGGAAAATGGTCTGATATGCCTGCGTTACAGATCTCTATGATGTTCACATTTAGACCACTGAATGAGATAAGGCCTAGAGTATGACCCTTGTCATGAGTCGGGACATTTACTGCCTGCTTAAAGAGTCCACAACGTTAAGAAAGTCATTGACCAAGGGCTTGGATGGACAACAAACATGAATATTAAAATCCCCAGCAATTAAAAATGCATTACGATTAAGAGCAATACCTGCCACAAAGTCAGAAAAGTCATTTATAAAATCTTTGTTAAATTTAGGAGGGCGATAGATGAGTGCGCACAAAACAGGTATAACCAAGCTGATTTCAAAGAGCTGTAGCTCAAAGCTCGCATAGACTTTAGTGGGAAGCGGGCAGCAAAGTCAGATTTAAACACTGTCGCCAAACCACCGCCTTTGCCTGAAGTGCGAGGGGAGCTAAAGAAGGAGCAACCCAGGGGAAGTAGCTCCGAGAAGGCCCGAAGTCATGTCTCTGTTAAAAGCATGAAGTCCAGCTCCTGGGATGTAAAAAAGTCATTGAGAATAAAAGTTTTTTTGCTCACAGACCTTGTGTTCATCAGAGATAGATGAAGGGTGAAGTCGTCAGCCGTCTGTGAACATAGTTCTCGGGAAAACAATAGAAGATTCCTAAAATCCACACCGCGGTCTGGAACTCGACATCGCCAAGGAAAGTACTCTAGCGCCGTTGCGCACTGCTCCACAACAGTGCCGTCACAAGCGACGGGAATAATCCAGCGCATTGCTGGAGATGCTTGGTTTGCCCAAAAGAGACAGAAGCGTTGCAGTTCAAAATTATGCCCATGAAGGGACCGAAAGTAAGCCCTTACTCTCACGAGTACTCCACCTCGTTTACCCCGTCTCCTCGGGCGTTTCTTCCGGGGTACAACTGCAGGTGCACACCTCAGGTAATCCGGCACCGCAGAGAGAAAAGGTGGTGGTGGGCATAAAGTAAAATCATAATATACTTGCTTTAAAAATCTCTCATGATCATCACGAATACTTAAAAGTAACTGGCGATCATACACAATGAAAGCTGAAACATTTCATTGCCACAAAAGCAAAAGAAACAGTAATAGAAAACTGAGAGCTGGAAGATGTTTCGTCGTGCACACTGCTGGCGCCATCTTGATCACCAGAGAAGTATGTTAGGGTAGTGCAGCACATGTACAAGAATAGTGTGACAGCGGTGAGATGCGCAGTCGGAGTGACAGGCTCATTCAAGGTGGAGGTGGGATTACACCAAGGATCAGCTCTGAGTCCTTTCTTGTTTTCAGTGGTGATGGACAGATTGACGGAGAGATCAGACAGGAGTCCCCATGGACTATCATGTTTGCAGATGACATTGTGTTCTGTAGTGAGAGTAGAGAGCAGGTTGAGTCTAGTCTGGAGAAGTGGAGATATGCTTTGGAGAGAAGGGGAATGAAAGTCAGTAGACGCAAGACTGAGTACATGTGTGTGAATGAGAGGGAGCCCAGTGGAATAGTGCAGTTACAAGGAGTAGAAGTGGTGAAAGTAGATGAGTTTAAATATTTGGGGTCAACTGTTCAAACTAATGGAGAGTGTAGTAAAGAGGTGAAGAAGAGAGTGCAGGCAGGGTGGAGTGGGTGGAGAAAGATGGCAGGGGTGATTTGTGACTGAAGAATATCAGCAAGCGTGAAGGGGAAAGTTTACAAAACAGTAGTGAGACCAGCTATGTTGTACGGTTTAGAGACGGTGGCACTAACAAAAAGGCAGGAGGCAGACCTGGAAGTGGCAGAGCTGAAGATGTTGAGATTCTCTTTGGGAGTGACAAGAATGGACAAGATTAGGAATTAACAAATCAGAGGGACAGCTCAGGTGGGACGGTTTGGAGACAAAGTCAGAGAGGTGAGATTGAGATGGACATGTGCAGAGGAGGGACCCAGGGTATATAGGGAGAAGGATGCTGAGGATGGAGCCACCAGGCAGGAGGAGAAGAGGGAGGCCAAAGTTTATGGATGTGCTGAGGGAGGACATGCAGGTGGTTGGTGTGACAGAGGAAGATACAGAGGACAGGGTGAGATGGAAACGATTGATCTGCTGTGGTGACCCCTAACGGGAACAGCCGAAAGACAAAGAAGAATGGTTATATTAAAATGTTTATTTTGAAACAATTACTCAGGAAAGAACTGTCGAGTTGGTGCGATTTGACGTCAGATGTCACCCATGGCAACAAAACAAACACCCCCCCCCCCCCCCCAAAAAAATAATAAATAAATAATGGCTATATTAAAATTTTTATTTTGAAACAATTACTCAGGAAAGAATTGTCGAGTTTAACTGTAAAGAAATGTTTACAAAGTGATTTAAGTATAAGAAGAAGCCTTCTTGATTTATTTTTTACTTGAGATATTAAGGTATGATCAGACAAACATCCCCGTTCAAGTGAAACACAAACTGCAACTGATAATTAAAAGTTAAAAACGTAGCTACACCTGATTTTGTAATTTTTATTTATTTTTAAAGGTATGACTGGAGGTTGCAAGTATGATCAAGTAATAAAAGTCATTACATACCCGTAAACAAGTTAGCTGGTCTGAAGATTGTAAAAGTCCTGTAGAAAGTCTTGCTTTGCTGTAAACAGGTCAAGATGTCCAGTTATTAGTGTTGTTCCAAGCGCATCCAACTGCTATCTAGTTGTGTGAACTAAGTGTTAACCGTTGCTGAGTGAAAAATGACGTCGGAGCAATTTTACGTCAGATGTCACCCATGGCAACCTAAACAAACAAATATATGGAGGAATAAGAGTGCCAAAATTAAATAAATAAATACATCATTAAATAATTACTTAAATGTGTCAATGAATTAAATGTATCACTAGTTAATAAAATTGACAATAATGACTTAAATGTCATTAATTAATTAAATATCTCAATTAATTAATTTAAATTGGCGAATAATGACTTAAATGTGTAATAATTAATTAAATGTGTCATTAATTAATTTAAATTGGAAGAGTAAAAGTGCCAAATTTAAATAAATAAATACATAATTAAATAATTACTTGAATGTGTTCATTAATTACTTAAATTTGCCATTAATTAATTACAATTAGAGTTAAATACATAAATAATTATTGCAGTATTTAATTATTGCATGGTCAAAGGCATATATAATTATTTCACTATTTAATTAGTTGTTTCATGGTCCTTGTGTTGCGGTGCATCATGAATTAATTATCTGTCAAACTCGGCCATCAAGTCAGTGGGCAGGTTTCTAACACCTGATTGGTTAACCTGCACATGAAATCATGGCAAATTGATTCCAGATAATGGATTGATGCAGAGCACATTCCTATACACCGGGTGGCGCCATTCGCCCCTACGGTGGTAGATACTCCATCAAAATTAACTTTATTTGTAACCACTAAATGGCAGGGTGCTGTTGACTTCGTACCGCTCTAAGTTCCAGCAAACAAACAAACAAATAAACCTCAGATTTCACTCATTCCTCAGTGACAAAAGTCTCCAAAAGAAACAGGTGCATCAGGTGCTGAGGACGAAGTAAAGCACGGCAGAACACGGCCATTCGGCTCCTCAGCCAGGTGTGTTTTATTTATCTATCTTTGATTGGTCCTAATAATGTCTCAAGATTAGCTTCTTTTATCATAAAAGTATTTTATTCTTTTCTTTTCTTGTATATAATTAATTTACAATAAACCCCTTTCTGTTCTGTTATTTGTTATGTGTAAAGACGTCTCTAAATATATATACACGTGTGTATATATATATATATATATATATATATATATATATATATATATATAGGCAATTCTACGGTAACGGAATTACAATCTGAGCTAATCTGTCGTGGTTAGATGCCATATGTCCAAATTTTGTTGCTGTTGTAATTCCGTTGCCATAGAATTGGCCATATATTAGGGATGTCCCGATCAGGTTTTATTGGCCCCGATCCGATTCCGAGTCATCTGATTTTGAGTATCTGCCGATACCAAGTCCCGATCCTATACTTTAAAAAACTGAATGAACAATGAACAAATGCTAAATATTCGAGGTCTGTCCATAAAGTATAGGTCCTTTTTATTTTTTTCAAAAACTATATGGATTTCATTCATATGTTTTTTTACGTCAGACATGCTTGAACCCTCGTGCGCATGCGTGAGTTTTTCAAACGCCTGTCGGTGATGTCATTCGCCTGTAAGCACTCCTTGTGGGAGGAGTCGTCCAGCCCCTCGTCGGAATTCCTTTGTCTGAGAAGTTGCTGAGAGACTGGCGCTTTGTTTGATCAAACTTTTTTCTAAACCTGTGAGACACATCGAAGTGGACACGGTTCGAAAAATTAAGCTGGTTTTCAGTGAAAATTTTAACGGCTGATGAGAGATTTTGAGGTGATACTGTCGCTTTAAGGACTTCCCACAGTGCGAGACGTCGCGCAGCGATCTCAGGCGCCGTCATCAGCCTGTTTCAAGCTTAAAACCTCCACATTTCAGGCTCTATTGATCCAGGACGTCGTGAGAGAACAGAGAAGTTTCAGAAGAAGTCGGTTTCAGCATTTTATCCGGATATTCCACTGTTAAAGGAGATTTTTTTAATGAAAGACGTGCGGACGGGTCCGCGCGTCGGGACGCAGCCGCTGCGACGCTCCGCCACAGGAAAACACCTCTTTAGGAAGCCTTAAGGACAAGTTGGAACATGTCCAGCTGTTAAACAATTTCTCATATACTCACTCCACTGAAAGCCATCAAAAGCCGCCTGGATTTTACAAATGGTTATCAACACGGAGGTGTTTTTCCTGTGCCGCCGCACCGCGTCGGCTGCGTCCCGACGCGCGGACCCGTCCGCACGTCTTTCATTAAAAAAATCTCCTTTAACAGTGGAATATCCGGATAAAATGCTGAAACCGACTTCTTCTGAAACTTCTCTGTTCTCTCACGACGTCCTGGATCAATAGAGCCTGAAATGTGGAGGTTTTAAGCTTGAAACAGGCTGACGACGGCGCCTGGGAGCGCTGCACGACATCTCGCACTGTGGGAAGTCCTTAAAGCGACAGTATCACCTCAAAATCTCTCATCAGCTGTTAAAATTTTCACTGAAAACCAGCTTAATTTTTCGAACCGTGTCCACTTCGATGTGTCTCACAGGTTTAGAAAAAAATTTTGATCAAACAAAGCGCCAGTCTCTCAGCAACTTCTCAGACAAAGGAATTCAGACGAGGGGCTGGACGACTCCTCCCACAAGGAGTGCTCACAGGCGAATGACGTCACTGACAGGCGTGGAAAAACTCACGCATGCGCACGAGGGTTCATGCATGTCTGACGTAAAAACATATGAATGAAATCCATATAGTTTTTGAAAAAAATTAAAAGGACCTATACTTTATGGACAGCCCTCGTATAATATTTTCATTTTAATCACCTTATTTTATTATTTATCACTTAAACAGTGCACTTCTTCTTGAGGTAGCTTGAACAATCAAGTAATAATCTACCAGACTTAAAAAAAATGTACAGATTTCCATGTTATTTTATTTGTCTAAAAATAAATGTCCGAGGTTCCTTATGTTAAACAAGAAATTATCTAATCTGAAATAACACGTGGTTTTAATTTACGGATGAAAGGTTTCTAAAGAACCATTTATTGATTTAGCTAATTTAATTACAAGTGTTCTAAACTTTTTTTAAAGAGTAATCAGAAATTTTGAGGTAACAAACAACAACAACAACAAAACATTTCCAAGGCCTAACAAGTACTTCATTAACAATGAGCCCAAAAATATTACGAAATATTCTACTAATGTACCTTAGCAATCAAATTAATGCAGGTGAAAAGATAATAACATTCCAGATGAAACCTGAAGTCAGGGTTGAGAGGTGATGTTCCGCATGGCACGATATGTGTTCATCAGCTGTGCATAGCGATGACGCAGCGGTCAGGTGCAGCTTTAACTACATGCTCATCGCCGTGCACGGAGCATGATCTTTTGTTTTTATTTTTCCCCATGTTGCCATTGTTTGAACACACTCATACACCTAATAGGTGGTTTGAGCACATGTGACATTATGTGTTGCGTTGATGCTGGAGGTGCAAACAGCTGAGGAAAGAATTCACTGGCTGTGGGCCATGATCAGCTCCCTCCCTGCTAGATTTCAAATGACATGCAATCCATGATTACATGTCAACCACGGTCCCCTGACAAACGCATCACTGTAGTGGATGTGTGTGTGTGTGTGTGATCATGTCAATCAATACGGACATCACTTCATCGACAAGTGACACACCCACCTTTGCAGTTGAGCAACATGCTCACATTTCCAGGCTGTGGGGTAGTTGAGCTGCCCACGCTGATCTGTCTGTGAGGCTGTCACATGACGGACAGACCGTATGGACGTTGCGATCGTGTGTCACATAATGTGTGTGTCCAGTCAGATGGCACGCTGGTGCTGTGACACGCAGCCGGGCTGGGTTTTTATTTTTATCTCTGTTGTGCTGCGGGATTGGGATATGCCATGGTGTTCCACAGCTGTCAGCTGTTCCATCATGGACATGGCAGCCATCCAGCTGTGCACTGACAGCGATCACACTGCAGCCACTGTTCAAGCCCGTGCAACCTCAGCCACACCTCGACTGTAGGCTTGTGGTCTTGGGGGGGTGGGGGGGTTGCGACACACTCACAGGCCATTTGTGTTGCCCAGTAATGGCACACTTGCAGAGCACTTAGAAAATGTGGAGCCATTTGTGCAGCCAGCTTGAAAGTAGACCACTTTCAAGCTGGCTGCGCGAATGACCCCACCTTTTCCAAGTGCCCCGCGAGTGGTGTTGGATGTTCGTGGGTGGCACCTGGACTCCAGCCAAGAGTGGGTCGAATGGCCACTCGCCTGGCATTCGCCGTCATTCGGCCACTGGTGTGAAGACTGCCTTGATCGTGCCGTTCGGCCAGGGTTTGTTATGGCCAATGATTTCGTGCAGCCTCTCGGCCATCTCACAATATGGCCGACCTGCCGTGTGACTGTTGCGAGCCCGATTAGATGGCAGTGCGACCCCATCTTGCCCGCCATTTGGATTTCCGGCGTGACCAACAGGTGAATATAGAGTGCATGTGCCGTGCCCGAATGGATGTGGCGACTGCTGTACAAGACATTTGAGTGAGACTCCGATTTTAGCATTCGAATCCTCCTTTATGTGCCATTTGACCTCAATCATGTTATGTGTGTTATGGCCCTCATCTGGGTCAGGCCCAAAACTTCTCAATCACCCCTTGTATCAGTGAAACGGAATTAAACCAGATTTCAAGAGCAAAACTTACAAATTGTTAAATTATTGATCATCTCTTTAAAATACTATAAAGGTTTGCAACTAAAAATGTCCATTAGACACAGAGAGAGTCTGTGTTTGTGCACGTTGCCTTAAATGTAACGAGGATTCTGCTCCTCACACCCCCTGTTTTTGAAGCACACAACAGGAGTACAGATAACTTCCATGACATATGTCACAAAATCAAACTGTTCAGGCTAAAGTTCTGCTTACAGCTGGTAGTTTCTACACTGAAAACTTAAGTTTGTAACTTAACTTACAAACAACTTAATTCATTCAGGTTGTACCAACTGCATCGCTTTTTTAAGTCGGTTCAACTACTCTCTTTTTTCAGTGTATAGAGAAGATCTTTTTATTGTGCTGTACTTGCATATACATACAACAAAATTTGTCTTCTGCTTTTTATCCATCCTTGGTTCCCGGAGAAAACCCTATACACAGACATGGAGAGAACATGCAAACTCGTGTGTAATGTAGTTGGTGTTTATAGAAGAATTTTAGTTTGTTTTTGATAAACACATCCCGATAAAACAAACATAATAAAACAACAAACTGATCCAAATAAAGTCCATTTTCCCCAAATTGGCAATTGTATGTAGTTTCTTTACAGTGCAGCAGATGAGAGAATATTTAGAGTGGAATCCTGCAAATGGTGATAAAAGCATCAAATTTTGCAGAAATACTCTCCAGACAATCCTCTTTTGAAAAAAAACGATTGGCCACTTGAATTTTCAGTTGGTGTTCAGGTAGAGGGTCAATTGAAGAATTACACACAGGAGTCAAAATTAAAAGATGCTCCAATCATATTGAAACCTATACCACATTACTTGCCTGATCATAAAGATTCCAAAAAGGTATGGTTTGGACGGTCTGTAACTTAATTCTATGGAGTTATGGGATAAAAACAGCAAGAATGGTGACAAAGGTCAGTGTTAGTTTGTACAGGGGTCAAAAGTTAAAGTTGCTCCAATTTTGGTAAAAAGTGATGCAAATTACTAGTTGAGTTAACACAGTTTTAAAAAGGAATAGTTTGGACCATGTATCATCCTTACTTATCACGTTACGGGGTAACATATGTCACATGTCATAGAATCCAACAGACATTGACCTTGTTTGACCTTTACTTTGGAGACCAAACATTCAACACTGTCAACACTATTCCATTTATTAATCCTATTAGCTCAACCAATAATTTGCATCACTTTTTACCAAAAGTGGAGTAACTTTAACTTTTGACCCCTGTACAAAAAGACACTGAGCTTTGTCACCATTCTTGCTGTTTTTATCCCGTAACTCCATAGAACTCAGTCAGATAGTCCAAACTATACCTTTTTGGAATCTTTATGATCAGGCAAATAATGTGGAATATTTTTCAATATCTTTTATCTTTTAATTTTGACCTCTGTGTAATTCTTCAATTGAACCCTACCTGACCACCGATCAAGTCAAGTGGCCAATTATTTTTTCAAAAGAGGCGTGTCTAAGGAGTATTTCTGCTGAATTTGATGCTTTTATCACCATTTGCATGATTGTTTCAATTATCTGCTGCACTATTACTAAATAAAGTGTTTATTGCTAACTTTATGACAAACAGACAGAGCGTTTCCAGTCGTATAAAGAAATAAAACATTCAGATTACTGCTACTGTATTTTCCAGAGTATGTATATCACAACTGTCAAAACATACCTCTTTATATATATATATATATATATATACATACATACACACACATACATACTTGTACGTTTATTGATAAATAAATATCAAAAATGAGAATTTGGTATTTCAAAAATTTGACAACTTTATTGATCATTATCAACACAATAGAAAAGGACTGAAACAGCAGCAAAGTGAACTGAACGTTCATGTCCAGTCCACAGTTTAAAGGTGCAAGTTTTAGCATCAATATATGTTTACAAAAGATCAACAAGGAAGAAAAAGTTTAATGTCCCTCAAATTATTTATTTATTCAAAAACCAAAGCCTTAACTTTTTACTGATATTCTATGAAAAAGGTGAGAAACTTAATTATCCAACATCCTTCATCAAAATATCTCAAAATAACTGTTTAACACACAGATTAATATAATTATTTATCATTAAAAGTTTAATGAAAAAAAACCCCCAATAAGAATATTTGCACAACTGGAAAATCTGCAGATTGTGTGTCTGTGTAATAATGTGAGTCTGTGTGGAAATGTGTGTTTTTGAAGCAACATCTGTATTTATTACCTCCACCAACGAAGTCAAATAAATGTTTTCACCCGTTTGTTTGTCTGATTCTAAACAGCCTGGAACCCACAATTTTTCATATATCGTTATGAAAGTTTTACAGAGGATTCATATCCTGATAGGCAAGAACTGATTCAATTTTCAAGATCATAGGTCAAAGGTCAGAGTCTGGAAAAATCTTGGAAAAATCCTTATCCTTTAACACTGAATCAATTTCAAAAATTCATAACTCTGTCAAATAAGATTGAATATCTTTCATATTTGACAGCATTATGGAGGATGGTATCCTTTATCCACTGACAAAATTTGGTCTGGATCTGATCCAGATTACAGATTTTATGGCCATTTAATATGGCTCAGTAAATAGACAAAATTTGATACCCATCTGATCCGTATTGTTGATTTAGCATGTTTACTTTTTAATTCTAAAACTGGGATTAATTATTAAAATATTACGCATCAACAACAAATTTACTCCCAGTTTACAGATGAACAGAAGAAGGTAACACGTCTCCTCATATTCCAGTGTGACATTTATCCAAAAGACCTAAAGAGACACAACAAGGGGAAAAAATGGAGTTTAAAACTCAATCGGTAATCAGAATGCTTATGACAAGATTTTTAAAGAATCTAAACTTGAATCAAGCCTCGATATTAATGGTTGTCCGATTGTCTGGAACAACACAGATCACATAGTACAGTTGTGTCCAAAGTATTCCAGAAAAGGGCCGAGAGGGTGCAGGTTTTCTTTACAACCGCACATTTCCACCTGGTGATTTCACTGATTAACATCACTTTGAGCAGACGGAATCAGTTAATCAGATTGTTTTTTAAAAACAACAATCTTCTTTAAAAACAAAAAAGTTAAAGTTATAAACTCAGATCAGTTTTGCACCTTTTCTCTCTTTTGTACTTTTCATGGTTTTGACAAAGGCGATTTTTTTTCCAGTGATACTGTTTATGTTGCAATTAAATCCAACAATTAAGTATTTTAAAACATTCTGTCAATCTTTGGACACCGTGTCGTCATTCAGGACCACAGACAAAAGTTCCTTATTTTCATGACTCATTAAGTTATTGTTAGTGGGGCATCTTTATTATTGGGACAATATCTCAGAATAACTAACTTGTGCTGATATTATTTCAGAGGCTGTAATTCTGAGATGATGTCGACTGTGTGACTTTATTTCTCTATTCAAATACTGAATACTGTCCCTTCGGCTGCTCCCTTGTTTGCATGTGGGGTCGCCACAGCAAATCCAAGGTGGATCTGCATGTTGAATTGGCACAAGTTTTACGCCGGATGCCCTTCCTGACGCAACTCCACATTACATGGAGAAATGTGGCAGGAGTGGGGTTTGAACCCGGAACCTTCTGAACTGAAACCAAGCGCATTAACCACTTGGCCACCACCCCTGCTCGAAATTTTGTATAATAATTTGTCAAATATTGTTTTTCTATTAGTGCAGCTGAATATTGAAGAATCTTAAGTACAACTTGGATGTTTTTACGCCTGTGCACATGTTAGGTCCACCTGGGCACAGATGAATATTACTTACTGGATTGTCACAACTGTTTTTCAGAAAATTTTCAAATCTCAATGAAATTTCTTCAATGTATTGCTCTAAAATGCATTTCAGAGCACAGAGAAGCCTTCAGCCCTATGTATAGTCCTAGGCAGGTCCTAGACCTGAGGTCCTGAGGATTACACAAGGAAGAACAATGTTGTTTCTTAAGCCGCCGTTACCAAACCTGCTGACACGGGACAAGTCAGGATAGCAACAGGACAAGAGGGTTTCTCGTTCTACTTCTACAGGACAAGTCCCTGAAAATGTTTAATGTCTGTGTCTGTTTTATTATCTTGTAATAATCCCATGACCACATTTTAAGAAAATAAATAAATAAACCTGAAGCACATTTGATTTTATTTCAGAAATATTCTCATGTGACAGCAAATTAAACCATGAAAAAGTGAGTAAATCAATTTTCTTCCTTTGACCAAATCAAACAAATTTCATTGTTGATTTGTAGAGTTTGAGTCGTGTTTTTAAATCCACATAAAGTGACTCACAGTGTTCAAGTTTTCATGGCGTCTGGATTCAGGTGCTGTGAGGCCTCAGAGCTGCTGTCAGCTAGAAAATGAGAAAAACAGTCAGTCCATTTATTCTGAACAGCCTTTAAGAAACAACCGACAGAGCAGCAAACATCTGCAACTACAAACCTTCAACAAAATACAACTGAATAAAAAAAATCTGCACTTACGAGACGGAGGACATTTAGCTCCTGAAACAAAAAGACAAGTTCAGTGTCACAGTGTTAAAAATCTGAAGATCTTTAGTTTCTACTGCTGACTGACACAAATTCACCTTTGGAAAAGGTCAGTGGGGTCAAAGGTCAGAATTTAGGTGGGTGAGTTCTGGAATTGACTGAGGTAAAATTTGCCAAAAGTTGATCATTGGGTCAAAGGTCATGTGTGACTCCTCCCAGGTCCTTTTACTGATTTCTAACAAACTTCATATTTCAATGAAGTTTGATCCTGAAACTGACCTTAAAGAATACATTTGGGCAAAGGTAAAAGAAATAGATTTTTAACCAGATTTGGACCAAATGTGTCGCACACTGAGGTGGATTCCAGAATTGTCGTGGCAAAGGTCAGCCAGAGGTCAATCATTAGGGTGAAGGTCACTGGGGTCAAATGTTCTTACTGTCTTCATACTCACGGGTACTATTACCTCATAGTATAAATACAGTACTGATGACAGAAATAGTTGTAGTTGCTGCAGAAATATTTGTTATTATTTTATTGATGCTGAAATGACATAAAATAATAGAGATTATATGAAGACGACTGTGACGTCACTAAAACAGAAATTACAAACTGATCAGATGAACTCTGAAAAACAATCAAATCAAAGTGTTGGAAACTGAAATGAGAAAAACTTTCTGTTTTATTCGCTCACCTTGTTATGTGTCGGACGCAGCTCGGAGAACCGACCAGCGTTTGAAGGACCCAGTATGAAATAAGCAGAGCACGGTTCAAAGGCTAACTGAATTTAATACATAACAGTGATAATATAATAACAAAAGGTGCGGCCTGGCGTGGTGCGCTCCCAGCAGCGCTAACGGTCCGGAGCCAGAAGCTGTTTCGGACCCAAGGACCCCGCCGACACCCCCCAGGTGGCCGCAACAACCGAGTCTGTGAAAGAAGGAACCATTATGTGAGTCCACACTCTACACACAGAACACTTAAAGGTGTACAAACAGCAAACACTTCCTGGCTTGATTACTGATCAGCTTCCCAACCTGCAGGCATGGAACATCCAGTTCACAAAACTCCACTGCAGTGAAAGCTGATACATGACTAACAAACAGCTCAATACAATAAGGTGTGAGGGACACCACATTTACTGACTGTATAAATGTTAGTCACAAAATCTAACGTACCTCAGGAAGTGTGCTGACGAGCGTGAAACCTCACCCCCTCCTCTTTCACAGACTGTGCATCAAACCTGGACGTTCTCAGCATCCGCTGTTGATGAGATGGCTCCCGAGACGACGATCTCACCCGTCTGGTCACAAGGTCGAGTCTCTGGCAAATACACACTGTGCACTCCAGTCTTAAATGCAAACATGTTCCAATCCATCCAGATGCACCTCAGCTGTGAATCCTGATGAGTCGCAGGTGATCAGGGTGAGGTCCTGACAGACTCAGCAAAACAGCCACTCAGTCCCAAACGCACGCCACCTGGGAGGAAAACCAAAAGACAGAAACAAACCGGCAGCCAGGCCCCCCCAGCCATATAACACACCTTTCTTCTTCTTGTAAACTATGAATCCAACGACTGCAGCCACAACAAGTGCAAGAAGAACCACTGCAACAATGACGGGGACGAGGACGTCACTGGGCGTCTCTGTCCAAAAAACAACAACAGCAACAATTCAAACATGCACAGAATCAACATGTCCCATCTGTCCATTTTTAGACAAACACGTCCAGTTAGTGAGGAACTGGTTTCCTGCTGTCCACCAAAATAAGTGTTCCAGATCAAACAGAATCATCTCTGACTTTGAACTGAGTGACTGTAAATATGCATTTAGCAGTTTGACTCTCAAGCAAATGAACTGAGACTGTTGTCTCACCGTGGTTGGTCCAGATGGCGTCTTTGTCCAGTTTGGTGATGATGTCGTCTTTGACACCAGCCAGCTGAAACACACACTCGTACTTGTCCCAGTCTTCAGGTTTGACTGATGAAAGGTTCAGGTCCACACTCATCTGGAAGGTTCCGTCGTGGTTGGGGAGCAGCTCTCCGTGATCCACGTCCTCAAAAAGCTGCTGTCCGTCTTTTCTCCAGAATATGTCGGCTTTATCAGGATAGAAACCTGTAGCATGACAGCAGACTGGAGAGGACGGAGACTTCTGGAGGAGAGACACCGAGGGGAGGTCTGGAGAGAGAGAGAGAGAGAGAGAGATACAGAGAGAGAGAGAGAGACACAGAGAGAGAGAGAGAGACACAGAGAGAGACACACAGAGAGAGCGAGAGAGACAGAGAGAGAGAGAGAGAGACACAGAGAGAGACACACAGAGAGAGAGAGAGAGACAGAGAGAGAGACACAGAGAGAGACACACAGAGAGAGAGAGAGAGACAGAGAGAGAGACACAGAGAGAGAGAGAGAATGTTATTACTGACTATTTCCATATTGACAAAACTGCCAATAATGTTTGCTATTATTTATTCTAAAAAAAAATATATATATATATAATAAAAATTTTGATCAATTTATTATAATTTTATATATAAAATGTTGTCATTTTTTTTTATTAACCCTTAAAAATAAATAAATCACATCGAAGTTTAGAAACCAGTCAAAAGCAGTTTAACAAATTCAGTCAATGTGAATCCAACTTCATTTTTTTTTTATTAATTTAGAGCGATTTAAATGGTTAAAATGTTTTAAACAGAACAGTTTAAAAACAGTTAAAAACTGAAATCAAAAACCAGCTTATCTAAACCAAAAAAAGGAAAATTTCACATTTATGAAACTGAAAAAAGTTAAAATTTGATGTTATTTCCTGTTAAATCACAGAATTAGTTATCAAAGTTGTTTCATTTGTTTTCTGTTAATTGTTGAATCGTTTGAGCTTCATGTTAGTTTTATTGACTTTTCGCTCATATTATCATTCACGTTTGAAAAGAGGTCAAAGGTGAAGCAAGAGATGGACAGAAGTGAGGAGGAAAGAAAGATGAAGAGAAAAAGACAAAGATGGACAGACAAATATACAGATGGAAGAGAAAGAAAAGAGGAGGGAGAGAAAAATCAGTGAGAGACTAAGAAAAAGTGAGACAGAGAGACACCAAGAGATGAAGACAGGTGAGAGAGAAAAAAGTGATGTGTGGACACTGAAAATAAAAAGAGGACAGTTTGATGGACAGTGAGTCTCTACGTGTTGGTTCATGTTCAGAAACATGTTCCTTCATGAACCGTGTGTCAATCAAACCTCATCAGGTCATGTGACTCCACCTGTTCTCAGCAGTTGGCTCCTCCCATAGTTCAGGTACTTCTTCAGCCACTCAGGACAAATCTGGGTGTAGTAGTTCTTTTTATATGCTAAATCAGCTTCGTTATTGTCCCACTTGTGTTTGGTGATGACAGCCTGTGGATTTGGAGCGATCCATGTCATCGTCTTCAGGTCCAGTGATATGAAGTCTTCTCCATCATAACCAAACTGATCATAACCATTAACGTGTCCAGTCTCATCGTCCCATTCACAGCCGAACATCCTCTGGTTAATGTGGACACCTGAGAGAGACACAGAGACGTGAGTGAAGCAGAGTGAGACCTCAGCACAGTCAGCTGTTATCAGCTGATGTCACATCTTGACCACAGAGACACACTGATCCCCAGATCACAGGATCCACATCTCCTGCTGTGATTGTCCCCACTGAAGACACTCACAGCCAAACATCACGTGGACACAGTGGACCAAACAGTGAGACGTCCTGACACAGTCACTGTCACACACTGAAGACCTGTCCTGACCATCAGACGCACATGAAACCTGATCCTGGACTTCACATCACGTCCACTGAAGCCCTGCAGCCAGAGGACCAGGAAGGAACCAGAGAACCAAAGCAGAGCGTCCTGAAGCTGTTCTAGAAGCTTCCACTGAAGGACGCTTTGAGTCCAGGATCAGTGACTGGACTCCACCTGCTCAGTGATGTTCAGCAGAGTCTGACTACAACTGATCAGTGTTGTATAAAGTACCGGAAAATCACACTTAAGTAAAAGTACAGATACCCATCAAAAAATGACTTTGGTAGAAGTTCAAGTAACCGACTGAAATGCTACTAAAGTAAAAGTCTTAAAGTATCTAGTATTTATTGTACTTAAGTGTGACAAGTAATGTACAACTAAATGTACTCAAGTATTCAATCAATCAATCAATTTTTTTTTTATATAGCGCCAAATCACAACAAACAGTTGCCCCAAGGCGCTTTATATTGTAAGGCAAGGCCATACAATAATGATGTAAAACCCCAACGGTCAAAACGACCCCCTGTGAGTAAGCACTTGGCTACAGTGGGAAGGAAAAACTCCCTTTTAACAGGAAGAAACCTCCAGCAGAACCAGGCTCAGGGAGGGGCAGTCTTCTGCTGGGACTGGTTGGGGCTGAGGGAGAAAGTAAAAGTACAAGTAAATGTTAATAATCAACAACGGACTGATTTTTTTTTTATTAAAGTTTATCTAGGCTTGTAAATGACTGGTAGTATTACTCAAAATACTGAAAATTGTGCACATCACACAAAAACACTTCAGAAACAAGGTTTCAAAACCTAAACGGGAGTAGGCTACTCACTAGGTGTTCACAGGAAACAGTTATTTATTTCTATATGTATTTATTTATTTTCATTCTTACATGGTTTTATCTTTTCTGTTGTGTTTTGTTTCATTAGGTTCTTTTTGTCTCTTTCTCTAAAATTGTATTGTAACATTATTAGTCTATTATTATTGACTATTATTGTCTATTATGTAGACTGTTATTGTTGTTGCTATAATATATGGCTAAAAATAAATTTACAAAAAATTACAATTTGACTCTTTTACGACAACGAACACAAAGCAACACAAACGTGCTGATGCGAACAGCTTAATGCTACCTTTAATATTGAAAACGCCGTAGACATGCTAACGCGTTAGCTTCGGTCCCGTTTTTAAGTTATAAAATACATTTATCAATTGTTTCAGAAGACCATAACAGGTTGGTTTAACATAAAAATATTAAATATTACTCACAGACAAATGCTCTTCAGGGTTTTAGCGAGAAAAAAATTAGGATAAAGCGAAATAAAATCCACAAATCGAAGCACTGCTTCGACCTGCGAATCACTGCTTCGATTGGTTCAAGGTTCAAAGCAAAGCCGTGCTGCAGAAAAGTTGATTACAGACCCGCTGCAGGTCTGTAATCAATGTAGAGAAATGATCATTTTCCTGACAAACACCCCACAAGTGCGCAACTGCAAAAAGCCTATCAGACATGCCTCATGACAAACCGGCCTGACTTCGTTGCAGTCACTAGTAATCAGTGGTGTCTCTGGGTGAAAACAGGACTTTTTTCGTGTGCATTTTTTTTTTTGTAACGAGTAACGGCATGGCACATAGAAAATGTATCGGAGTAGAAGTATGCAATTAAGGTCGGAAATAGCGAAGTAAAAGTGAAAGTAAGCTGAATTAAAAAAACTCAAAGTACAAAGTCTCCCAAAACGTACTTAAGTACAGTAGTGACGTATTTTTACTTCGTTACTAAACAACACTGCAACTGGTCCAATGAGACGGAGACCAGCAGGACCTTCATGGAGACCAGGATGCGTCTGTGTGTCCTGATTGGTCTGTCCATCAGCCAATCACAGCACACAGATGTTGGTTTGATGCTGCCTGCTGGACGAAGCAACACGCTGTGGTCAGCAGACTTCATCTAATCTGGACTTCTACTTTCTATCTGAGACTTTAGTGAGGATTCAGGAGTTTTTGCGTCATTGATTCATATTTTCGTTGACCAGAAAACCTGCAGGTCGACACCTGGATGGTTGTCAGTCAGATAATCTTCTGCTTCAGTCAAATATCTCATTTAGAAAAGTGAAAAATGTCTTTTATTAATTTAATGAAGATGTTATGTTGGTCTGCTGATGGATGAACACATGAGAGCAGAGCCGGCCCAAAGGATACTCGAAATATGCGGTCGCTTAGGGCCTCCATGCCACCAGTGGGCCCCCAAGAGCACCACGAAATGATAAGAACTATTTATAATTTTGAATCATTAATAAAATTGAAAAATTCGAATTCATTGATATATCATATATTGAATAATTCAAGTTTTTTGTTGCGGACGGATGATATGATTTAAAAAAATTAAACAAATCAAAGTTTTTTAGCTCCTGCTCCACCACCCCCGCCCTTCCCGGTCCTTCGCACAACAACATGGCTAACGCTACCGAAGAGCGAGTGTTTGGTCAGTGGTTTGGGGTTGCTGTGATAGACGGGGAAGAAGTGACTGTATGCTGCAAAGTTTGTCTAAAGCCTCCTGCAACAAAAGGCAGCAGCACAATAAACTTATTCCAGCATCTACAGCAGTGGCATCCAGCCAGGTGACTAAACTTACGCTACAAGGTGACCAAGAGCACTACAACAAACAAACTCCTGCTAAAAAGCAGCTTACTGTGGTTGAATCATTCACCCAAGTATATTTTTTTAAAACAAAAGAACAGCTATGTTGTGTGGGCCGCCAGAAAAGGAGGTACTGCTGGCCCACCACCAGAAGGCGCCCTGCCTGAAGTGCGGGCTTCAGGCACGAGAGGGCGCTGCCGCCTCAGGAACAAGCCGTGGTGACAGCTGTCACCCATCATCTGTGACAGCTGTCACTAATCTATACATCTGGTATAAAAGCAGGAAGACACCTCCACCAAACTGCCGAGATATCATCTTCATCTGGAGGTACTACTCTCAGCCCTTTTTTGTGAGATTTATAAATCTGTGATTGTGAGTGTTTGCAGGAGTACCGGTCGTTTTTGTGGAGGCTGTGCATGACGGCGCTCCTTTTCCTCTGAGACCACTGCAACGTGTTGAGTGAGAGGTGGAGGTGGCATTCCCACCATTGTTACTGGGTGTTCACACACCCACCCTTTCACTGTCTTTTGCTTTCTGCCAGCAGTACCAGATCCGACACGCCGGAGAGGTGGCCACCTGGGGACTCCGGGACTTGGTGGCTCCAGTATTCCTCGGGTTCAGGTGGTGGTGGAAATCGTGTGGTTCCGGTTCGTTTCCTGATGGGCGTCTCCTATCGTCGAGCCTGCCCACACGACACCTTTATTAATTGACTGTTGCACATTCTGATTCTGCTGTGTTTGGTTGTGACATTCACAACAGTAAAGTGTTATAATTTGACTTCTTCCATTGTCCGTTCATTTACGCCCCCTGTTGTGGGTCCGTGTCACTACACTTTCCCAACAAGCTAGATGAAAAGCGCCTCATTTTCGTCATGGCAGCACAAATTCATTCTAATTCATTCTGTGATGGCGGCACAAAATTAAAAGTGAAGCGGGGGGAGTAAGATTAGGTTATGGTTAAGATTAGGGTGGGGGTAGGACTAGGGTTATGAATAGTGAGTTAAAAAAAAAACCCGCCATGAAAATTTGACTCATTTGTCACAGGAGCACGAAAAAAAAAAAAAAAAAAACGTGAGACTGAGCTGAATAAGAAAAGACAAACACAAACAGACACAGCAACAGTCAGAAGAAAGAAAAATAATCATATGACAGTGTATGGACAATAAATCAATAATTCAATCACACCAATCTAGGCTTCTGACAGTATTTTATTTATTTCTTATTTAAGTATATTTATTTTTATTACAACTGATTATTTTTATATAAGAAGATAATGTAAATGTCATTTGGTTTCATTTTGTCTTGGAAGATTGGGCATTTTGCACATCTGTTCCATATTTTAAAAATAAAATTAATGAAACTGGTTAACTTGTTTACTGTAAATGCAGTGTCTTGTCTGCTGATGTTACTTTCAAATAGTTAATGTAATTATGCCACACGTATGCACCACTCTGCATTTAGAAGTCAATTAGAACATTTTTGGAAGTTTGCTAACCCGTAAGGTTCAAAACAATAGCCAGAATGACACTGGTATGATGTAAGATAATTACAAATCAATCTAATGATAGTGGGTAAGTTACACACAGTGCAGCCTTTGTGTAACGTGATAGTGGGGGGGGGGTCCCCAGATTCTGCTTAGGGCCTCTTAAAGGCTTTGGCCGGCCCTGCATGAGAGCAGAATAACGATTCGTGATGTTTGATTGACAGTTTGGCTTCAGTCCAGTGGATCTGAGCTGTGACACTGTTTCATGGTCTGATCTAAATGAGACATTTACCGTGTCGTCCTGTCAGTCAGGTTGATTTAAACACACCGTTCTTACTGTCACATGTGGACCCAGCAGAAGCAGCCTGCGTCCCATTTACAGCCCTGCCCCGTGCTTTGAGAACCCGTCCAGTCCTGTTCCTCTCTCAGCTGTGTGCTGATAAACTGGTTTGTGGACTAAAGTTATTCTGGATAAAGTGACCGTGGGCCGTTCAGTCGAGTCCTTCTGATCTGATCTAATGGAGATAAACTGTTAATAATCTCTGCTGGTTATTATGGGATGGACACAAACACTGTATCCGGGCAGAACACGGCCTCAGTCACACTGGAAGAAAAAAAAAAACAAAGTGTTGAAACAGTCCATCAGAGTCAAACTTCAGGAATCATCAAAAGCCTCCAGCACTGATTTCTTGCCTTGATTTCAAATCATGGATTCTTCCTGCTGACACTTAGAACACTTGTGGTCCAGTTTAGTGACTTTACTCTGAGCTTCACACACTTTACATTTTTAAATACTCTGACAAGAACTCAGATTTATTATCATCAATATTTACAGCTCACAACTTTATCTCACATTTTAAATTGATCCTCCATAAACTCACAAACACAACATTTATATTTTCCTCAAGTGGAATCTGGACAAAATTAATAAACTGAATGAAACTACGAGAGATTCTGCAGATAAAAAGAGAAAAAATTAGTTTATCTGTTTGTCTAAAGGTATTGTATCACTTCCTGTTCCGGAGCACAGCGGTGTTTTTCTGTATCTGTTAGCTGTTTAATCTGCGCAGTTAGATTGATCTAGTTATCTAGATAACGATTTGTTTCCCAGTGTAATCTTCACGTGCCTTAACTAAAGCACTCCTTCTGCTGAATCACCTCTAAATTATTTACACGTTATTCACTTTGCGTGTTTTTAGGAATCCGCTAGCTTAGCGCAGCTACTAGCTCTTAGCCGGTTTAGCATGGCGGCTTCTCCTGTCTCTCCCGCACTTTTCTGCTCTGGGTGTGAAATGTTTAGTTATTCCTCGGCCTCCTTTAGCAGTAATGGTACTTGTAATAAGTGTAGCTTATTCGTAGCTTTGGAGGCCAGGCTGGGCGAATTGGAGACTCGGCTCCGCACCGTGGAAAATTCTACAGCTAGCCAGGCCCCTGTAGTCGGTGCGGACCAAGGTAGCTTAGCCGCCGTTAGTTTCCCTCTGACAGATCCCGAGCAGCCGAGAAAGCAGGCCGGCTGGGTGACTGTGAGGAGGAAGCGTAGCCCTAAACAGAAGCCCCGTGTACACCACATACCCGTTCACATTTCTAACCGTTTTTCCCCACTTGGCGACACACCCGCCGAGGAACAAACTCTGGTTATTGGCGACTCTGTTTTGAGAAATGTGAAGTTAGCGACACCAGCAACCATAGTCAATTGTCTTCCGGGGGCCAGAGCAGGCGACATTGAAGGAAATTTGAAACTGCTGGCTAAGGCTAAGAGTAAATTTGGTAAGATTGTAATTCACATCGGCAGTAATGACACCCGGTTATGCCAATCGGAGGTCACTAAAATTAACATTGAATCGGTGTGTAACTTTGCAAAAACAATGTCGGACTCTGTAGTTTTCTCTGGGCCCCTCCCCAATCAGACCGGGAGTGACATGTTTAGCCGCATGTTCTCCTTGAATTGCTGTCTGTCTGAGTGGTGTCCAAAAAATGAGGTGGGCTTCATAGATAATTGGCAAAGCTTCTGGGGAAAACCTGGTCTTGTTAGGAGAGACGGCATCCATCCCACTTTGGATGGAGCAGCTCTCATTTCTAGAAATCTGGCCAATTTTCTTAAATCCTCCAAACCGTGACTATCCAGGGTTGGGACCAGGAAGCAGAGTTGTAGTCTTACACACCTCTCTGCAGCTTCTCTCCCCCTGCCATCCCCTCATTACCCCATCCCCGTAGAGACGGTGCCTGCTCCCAGACTACCAATAACCAGCAAAAATCTATTTAAGCATAAAAATTCAAAAAGAAAAAATAATATAGCACCTTCAACTGCACCACAGACTAAAACAGTTAAATGTGGTCTATTAAACATTAGGTCTCTCTCTTCTAAGTCCCTGTTAGTAAATGATATAATAATTGATCAACATATTGATTTATTCTGCCTTACAGAAACCTGGTTACAGCAGGATGGATATGTTAGTTTAAATGAGTCAACACCCCCGAGTCACACTAACTGACAGAACGCTTGTAGCACGGGCCGAGGCGGAGGATTAGCAGCAATCTTCCATTCCAGCTTATTAATTAATCAAAAACCCAGACAGAGCTTTAATTCATTTGAAAGCTTGACTCTTAGTCTTGTCCATGCAAATTGGAAGTCCCAAAAACCAGTTTTATTTGTTGTTATCTATCGTCCTCTTGGTCGTTACTGTGAGTTTCTCTGTGAATTTTCAGAACTTTTGTCTGACTTAGTGCTTAGCTCACATAAGATAATTATAGTGGGCGATTTTAACATCCACACAGATGCTGAGAATGACAGCCTCAAGACTGCATTTAATCTATTATTAGACTCAATTGGCTTTGCTCAAAATGTAAATGAGTCCACCCACCACTTTAATCATATCTTAGATCTTGTTCTGACTTATGGTATGGAAATTGAAGACTTAACAGTATTCCCTGAAAACTCCCTTCTGTCTGATCATTTCTTAATAACATTTACATTTACTCTGATGGACTACCCAGCAGTGGGGAATAAGTTTCATTACACTAGAAGTCTTTCAGAAAGCGCTGTAACTAGGTTTAAGGATATGTTTCCTTCTTTATGTTCCATAATGCCATATACCAACACAGTGCAGAGTAGCTACCTAAACTCTGTAAGTGAGATAGAGTATCTCGTCAATAGTTTTACATCCTCATTGAAGACAACTTTGGATGCTGTAGCTCCTCTGAAAAAGAGAGCTTTAAATCAGAAGTGCCTGACTCCGTGGTATAACTCACAAACTCGCAGCTTAAAGCAGATAACCCGTAAGTTGGAGAGGAAATGGCGTCTCACTAATTTAGAAGATCTTCACTTAGCCTGGAAAAAGAGTCTGTTGCTCTATAAAAAAGCCCTCCGTAAAGCTAGGACATCTTACTACTCATCACTAATTGAAGAAAATAAGAACAACCCCAGGTTTCTTTTCAGCACTGTAGCCAGGCTGACAAAGAGTCAGAGCTCTATTGAGCCGAGTATTCCTTTAACTTTAACTAGTAATGACTTCATGACTTTCTTTGCTAATAAAATTTTAAAAAATTTTAATTTTTAAAAAATTACTCATAACCATCCCAAAGACGTATCGTTATCTTTGGCTGCTTTCAGTGATGCCGGTATTTGGTTAGACTCTTTCTCTCAGATTGTTCTGTCTGAGTTATTTTCATTAGTTACTTCATCCAAACCATCAACATGTCTATTAGACCCCATTCCTACCAGGCTGCTCAAGGAAGCCCTACCATTATTTAATGCTTCGATCTTAAATATGATCAATCTATCTTTATTAGTTGGCTATGTACCACAGGCTTTTAAGGTGGCAGTAATTAAACCATTACTTAAAAAGCCATCACTTGACCCAGCTATCTTAGCTAATTATAGGCCAATCTCCAACCTTCCTTTTCTCTCAAAAATTCTTGAAAGGGTAGTTGTAAAACAGCTAACTGATCATCTGCAGAGGAATGGTCTATTTGAAGAGTTTCAGTCAGGTTTTAGAATTCATCATAGTATAGAAACAGCATTAGTGAAGGTTACAAATGATCTTCTTATGGCCTCAGACAGTGGACTCATCTCTGTGCTTGTTCTGTTAGACCTCAGTGCTGCTTTTGATACTGTTGACCATAAAATTTTATTACAGAGATTAGAGCATGCCATAGGTATTAAAGGCACTGCGCTGCGGTGGTTTGAATCATATTTATCTAATAGATTACAATTTGTTCATGTAAATGGGGAATCTTCTTCACAGACTAAGGTTAATTATGGAGTTCCACAAGGTTCTGTGCTAGGACCAATTTTATTCACTTTATACATGCTTCCCTTAGGCAGTATTATTAGACGGCATTGCTTAAATTTTCATTGTTACGCAGATGATACCCAGCTTTATCTATCCATGAAGCCAGAGGACACACACCAATTAGCTAAACTGCAGGATTGTCTTACAGACATAAGGACATGGATGACCTCTAATTTCCTGCTTTTAAACTCAGATAAAACTGCAGTTATTGTACTTGGCCCCACAAATCTTAGAAACATGGTGTCTAACCAGATCCTTACTCTGGATGGCATTACCCTGACCTCTAGTAATACTGTGAGAAATCTTGGAGTCATTTTTGATCAGGATATGTCATTCAAAGCGCATATTAAACAAGTATGTAAGACTGCTTTTTTGCATTTACGCAATATCTCTAAAATTAGAAAGGTCTTGTCTCAGAGTGATGCTGAAAAACTAATTCATGCATTTATTTCCTCTAGGCTGGACTATTGTAATTCATTATTATCAGGTTGTCCTAAAAATCCCTGAAAAGCCTTCAGTTAATTCAAAATGCTGCAGCTAGAGTACTGACGGGGACTAGAAGGAGAGAGCATATCTCACCCATATTGGCCTCTCTTCATTGGCTTCCTGTTAATTCTAGAATAGAATTTAAAATTCTTCTTCTTACTTATAAGGTTTTGAATAATCAGGTCCCTTCTTATCTTAGGGACCTCATAGTACCATATCACCCCAATAGAGCGCTTCGCTCTCAGACTGCAGGCTTACTTGTAGTTCCTAGGGTTTGTAAGAGTAGAATGGGAGGCAGAGCCTTCAGCTTTCAGGCTCCTCTCCTGTGGAACCAGCTCCCAATTCGGATCAGGGAGACAGACACCCTCTCTACTTTTAAGATTAGGCTTAAAACTTTCCTTTTTGCTAAAGCTTATAGTTAGGGCTGGATCAGGTGACCCTGAACCATCTCTTAGTTATGCTGCTATAGACTTAGACTGCTGGGGGGTTCCCATAATGCACTGAGTGTTTCTTTCTCTTTTTGCTCTGTATGCACACTCTGCATTTAATCATTAGTGATTGATCTCTGCTGTCTTCCACAGCATGTCTTTTTCCTGGTTCTCTCCCTCAGCCCCAA
The DNA here is from genome assembly GCF_902500255.1 of Thalassophryne amazonica. Lineage (NCBI taxonomy): Eukaryota > Metazoa > Chordata > Actinopteri > Batrachoidiformes > Batrachoididae > Thalassophryne > Thalassophryne amazonica. The sequence goes on from NC_047122.1 coordinate 19,361,075, forward strand.
CCAGTCCCAGCAGAAGACTGCCCCTCCCTGAGCCTGGTTCTGCTGGAGGTTTCTTCCTGTTAAAAGGGAGTTTTTCCTTCCCACTGTCGCCAAGTGCTTGCTCACAGGGGGTCGTTTTGACCATTGGGGTTTTTACGTAATTATTGTATGGCTTTGCCTTACAATATAAAGTGCCTTGGGGCAACTGTTTGTTGTGATTTGGCGCTATATAAATAAAATTGATTGATTGATTGTTTGTTTCAGGTGTTAATGAGTGAAGATTGATGAATATTAAGAACACAGTCAACACACACACACACACATATAGTTGTGTAGTTTGTGTGCAGTAAAGTGTGTGTGTGTGTGTGTGTGTGTGTGTGTGTGTGTGTGTGTGTGTGTGTGTGTGTGTGTGTGTGTGTGTGTGTGTGTGTGTGTGTGTGTGTGTGTGTGTGTGTGTGTGTGTGTGTGTTTTAGCAGCTACATAATGAAAACACATTTCATCTGTAAAAGTGAAACAAACTCACCTCCAGTTTGGTTGAAGCGACGTTTTGCTATTTCAATGTTGTCCTTTTCGGCCTGCTGGGAGCCCACTAAGTTCCCAGTTTCTGTCTCCCAGTACTGAGGATCATCAGTTGTGACTTTTTCCATCCAGTCCTGTTTGGGTTTTGCTCTCTTGGTGTTACTGTCATAATGACTTATTAAAACATCATCAACATAACCGACAACCACAAACTCTGGAAGATTTGTGACTCCAGAGGAGGAGGTGTAGAAATGCTTCAGACTGTGAGTCACTGTTAAAAAAAGAAAACAAATTTCATGTTTAATAAAAATGTGACAAACTCCTGCAGTAAATTTAAGACATCAGAAACTTCATGATGATAATATGAAGATTTAACTCAGACCTAAATTGAGGAAGAATAATTTCATATTTGATGTTTCAATAAACTCGATACAGAAAAAAAAAATAGACAATACTTTAGAAAACATGCAGACTTTTAGTTTTATTATTTTGTAAGAATGTCCCGAAAATAAACAGTGAATAATTAATGATTCTTTGAAATAAAACGTCATCTTTAAGGACACAAAATGTATGAAATCATTTAAAAAACCTCAGATAAAGTAAAAATAATATAAATATGTGATCGATCAAAAACCTGTTACTGACGCAGGAAAAAATAAAGGCAGAAAACATACAACTATCAGTATTTTAAGAAGTACCTCCTGAAAATACTGACAGAATAATGAACAGTAGAACTTATAAGGGTGATTCTTTAACTACGGGCACTATTGGCCTTGTAAATGTAATTTCCACCACACCATTGCCTTACAATATAAAGCGCCTTGGGGCAACTGTTTGTTGTGATTTGGCGCTATATACATGTGTTCTGATGTCACTGTTTACATTACCATTCATTTTTATCATTGAAGATCAAAAGTCTGGGTATGGGACAAGCACAAAACGGCAATATTTGCATATAATGATGCTGAAAAAAGCTGAAAAAGTCATCATAGACTACTAGAACAAATTTCTTAACACACTTTCATTGTAAAGATAACTATAAAATTGTGAAATTTCCCTTTTTTTTCTGTTTTTCATACAATATGATCAAAGGACATAATAAGTGCCCGTAGTCTAAGAATCACCCATAAATCAAACCTAAAACACAAAATGTCGACATCATTATTATTTAAAAGGCAGTGGATATTTTGCCGAACCCAGCAAACTTACAGCTGGCAATGTTTTGCAGGATCTCCTATCTGATTGGCTAATTCAAATGACATCATCTGTACCAGAACCTGTGATCAAATCAGCTCCGGCAAAGTTGAACTGGACAATATTTCGCTGTATGCGGCACCGGCAAAAGGCGGGTTGCGCTGTTTTGCCGGCCATCTAAATTGGATCGGAATGGAACGGCCGCGGTCGGGGCGGAAACTTAAAGGCGATCTGAGTTTAAGCTCTCCTTATTTCACATTCATGATAGTAGCTCGATGTTGGTGATTTTCATGATTGAAAATTGGCATATTTTATCATTCACTGTTTTCAGGGGTGAACTGATTGAAGGTTTTGCAGACATGACACTGACAGAGAAAAAACAGGATAAACACATGTGCCGACGTGGATTTCTGTATTTTCGTTTTTATTCTGTCTTGAATTTGCAGGTTTTGTTTATCATCCCTGTCCTACACAGAAAATTACCAAGTCTGCAAAAATTATTTCCACCGTGCCCGAAATTATTTCCCTGCGTGGCGAAAAGTGCTGGTGGAAATAAATTGGGGCGTGGCGGTGGAAATATTTTCGGGCACAGTGGAAATAATTTTCTAGGCACTTGGACATTTTTTCAAAGTTGTTTAAATGGCTTTCTGCCTGCAATCAGACGAAAGGACACCAAAAATGCAACAAAATGACACCTCATTTGTCAAAATCGGATAAATAACACCAGAGATATTGAGATTTGAAGGGGTCATTTTCGTGCCCTATTTTCTAAGTTTATTTACATTACAATAGAGGAAAAAATTGTGTCAAATAATAGGAATTTCTGGCTGAAAGGAAAGGTAGATTAGTATGGACACCATTTCTAAGTGCTAAAAGATATTCCAATCAAATTTTGAGGGGGGGGGGGGGGGGGGGTCACTGGATATCTGGAAATTATTTTGCTTTGATCTTTGGGTCAACAAGTGACCCTGATGACCCCAAGGTCAAGGTCAAATTAGTGCAATGTCGACACTAACGGAAATGGTTACCTGAACTAAAATTGAACAGAAACACATTCTGAGTTTACATTCAAAGCACCATTCTCTACAACTATGGATGTAGGAATTCACTAAGACATCATGTCAAGTATTAATTATGCGCCATAATGGCGGCCATATTGGAGGAAAGAACGGCAAATTTTAGCTTGGACCAAAGTATATCATGTAGGGTATCAAAATGGAGCTTAGAATGAGAGGAAACTAAAACTTCACAATCTAACCTGATTTGAAGCTTCTGCTGGGTTATTTTTCAGTCATACTGTATCTAATTCAAAACGAGATCACCCAGGCTGTAGTCTGTCAGGAATTTGAAGAGGGGCATGTGATGGTCCTCAGACTCCTCCTCAGCCTCATCATGGTCTCTCCAGTATGACAAACAAACTGTTGTCACGCCTCTCTTTTCCCACACTCTCAACACCCTTCCACGGTAAAGCACATTGCATGCGTCCTCCTCAGAAAACCAGAAATGGTCAACACAGCAATCAACCAGACCCTTGGGATTTTTCAAAATGTCACAAAGAACCTTTCTCTGCTCTTCACTCAAACTCAGTTCTAATGCCAGCTCATCCCTAAGTTCACCACGTTCTACAGCTGCTTTCAGTTTCTTCTCCACTGCATTCCTCTGTTTGGTTTCCTTCTTTTGCTTCTTCTTCTCTTGTCTGGCATGGTATTCCTTTTCACGTAGTCTTTCCCTTTCCCTTCTTATTCTCCTCACTTGCTTTGCTCTCCCCACAGCAAACATGACAATACGGTTCTGCTCAATAAAGTCTTTCTTCTTTAACCATTCAAGGGTCTTGTTCTGCTTTGCACGCACCTTCCTGTCAATGTACCCTATAGTAGCATTTGGGGCACGGTGATGTTTGCTGTCAACCATGGCAAGGACTCTTTCACTAAATATGTTGTCAACAGGGGCTGATTTAGTCTGCTCTAACCTTGCAGGTGAGGGATTTGACAATAATCCTGAGAGGTATGGCTGTAGCTGCCGAGTTAGCACTGTGACTGTCGCTTTGAAGAGGATGTGAAGAGTCTCTTTCAACTCACCCTGGGACTCATGATGAACTTGCTGAAGACATCTGAGGACATCGGTTTCCATCAATGGATTTTCAAAAACATTCTTCTGGGCAGTGAGGGCGTCAAGCGGCTCTTCTTCCAACTTGGACAGGTTTTCAACAGTGCACTTCAAGAAGGGAACAACCTCAAGGTTCGTCTTGCCAGCCTTGTTACCATAAAAAAGAGACATCCAAGGCCCAGTTACAATCTTCCCCACAAGACCCAGGCCCTGTAAGTGAACAACAATTGAAGAGTTAGTCAGATCCTTGATGAGTGGAATCCTGTGGTACAGCTGCAAAAATGCTGCAGGTAATCCAAAATCTGTGTGCGGTAGCAGAAATATATTCCTGCTAAATGAAACATGACATAAAGTCTGTTGCCCACATATCGAACAGACAGTTTCAGATCAATGCCAACTTTTTTGAGAAATGATTTGAACCCTTTGGGGTCACCTTTCCCCTGCTTGAATCTCATTTTTGAGAGAGCATATATCAAATTGTCTACACAGCAGCCACGACCGAAAAGCTGTCCCACAATCTGTTTTTGTTTCTCCAGCTCCTTCAGAACAGTCCTGGTCTCATTGGCTATACCTTCCAGGGGATGGATGTTACAATTCAGCTGCAACAGTTCAGTGTTGAAATCTTCTTCCAGTTTTTCCCAAACACATTTGTTAACAGCCACTCGATCTGAAATGGTGTTTTTCAGTTTTGAAATGAAAACGTTGCTCACTTCCAAAGAATTTGTATCTGTGAGACTTGCATATGTTTCACTGATGTCACTGAGAGCCTCCTTGATATGGCTTGCATAGTCATCTGTAGTCCCTCCTGCTAATGCATTAATCTGTAACTGAAGTCCCCATGGGCAGGAAGGGGGATCACCTGGAAACATGAGATGAACCTCATTGATGTGCTCTGCAGACAGGGATGTTGCATCCCAACCAAGTGTAAGATCAACACATTTCTCATTAACTACCGCTTCTGCAACCTGTACCTCACTTAACACACCAAGTTCATAAGCAAACTGGGCAACTGTGGAAATATCAGCCTTATCCTCAACCTTATAACCAGTGATATTGTCAACAACCTCTGCTATGAGATTACTAGTCTCCTCAACTGGCACCTGGTGTAGGATGCACGAGTATGCCGCAAGTCTGTAGGATGATGAATAAGTTTTGGAGTCATTCTTCACAGACACAGTATTACAGTCACTTGGAGTTTCACTCTCCAGTAATAATCCCTGCAGTCTGTCATTTTCGATCTCCAGTTCTTTGTTTTTTTTCTCGCACAGTTCAGTTCTGTTCTGACTTTTCCCAACATTTTCCTAAATTTACAGTTATGTTTACATTTCTTCTTCAGCACTTTTGGACTAACCAGTTCAATAGACCTCTTTAATTTTCTGATTTCAGCATTCTTTTGCAATATAGTTTTCTGTAACTCCTGCCTTTTTTGGCGAAGTTTTGATTCTAAGCCTACTTTCCGTTCATAAGCTTGCTTAATTCTTCTTTTCTTATCAGAGGACAAGAGCAAATTGTTAAACTCCTCTTTAAGTTTCCGTTTGCGTGACGCTAATGTCACAAACGAAGCCCTCCTGTTCACACATTTTTTGCAATCACTTTTCAATCGTTTAGGGGAGGGCGCTGTCACATTTGGAGATAGGGTTGCCAACTCTCTGAAAACTAAATAAGGGACACCTCACTGCCAGGGCCGACCGGCCGACTGACCATTGCCTTCACCCTTCCCAGCGTCTGTGTGAAACGATTTTTAACCATTTGACTGACCCTGAATTTAGGTAGATGCATACATGCATTTGTTCTGATCTGAACACATGGAAAACAAATTATTTAGCAATTTATTTTTAGTGCAAAATAAATTTTCACTCACAATTTAAATATGAGCATTCTGTCTTCTTTAAAAATAAATCTCTGTAGTGCTATTGCTTAACTTAAAATTGTATAAATTAACAACAAAAAAAAACAATAGAAAATTTGCATCATCCAAAACAATGTAACAGTGCAAAAGAATGTAACAGTGCACATTTACACATTTAGTGTAATAAAAAGTGCAAAAAATAAATACTGTTCCACCCAGCCATTTTCCTTTTCTCATTCTCCCCTGTATTTTTGCATTCTTTTTTGTTTGTTTGTTTGTTTGGAGGAGTAGTAACGACGTTACAGACATTGCTGTCCGTAGGCATATCTGCAGTGTCGGTGTCTTAATAGATATCAGCCATGCTGCTTTGTTATTGTTGTCCAGCGACCGTCGTCGGCTCATGACGTCGGTATCTTCTTGCGAGCGGATGTCACTCGACCAATGAGATAAGAGTGATTCTGTATCGTCAACTCGTGTCTGTCAGCTCATTGGTGAAAAGCAGGAGAGAGGCTGGGATCAAATTTACCGTAAGTTTCCATATAAAGCGCCAGTCAATTCCATTGACATTTTACAGACTTTTTGATTCTCACAGAAATACGGGACAAACTGCGTCCCGTTTCAGGTCAATACGGAACGCACACTTTTATTTCCAAATAAGGGACGATTCCGTTTTTCAAGGGACGGTTGGCAACCCTATTTGGAGATGACACAACATCTGGAGTAGACAAAGAACTCATACATGTCATAGAAACTGGAGGACAATTAACTGGTCGTTTGACTGGTGTAACAAGAAGAACTGATGAAACTGAAGGCTGGGGGCATGATAGTGAGCTACGGTTGGACACTGCTTCAGAACAAGAACAGTCAATGACAATATCATGAACCTTCCTGACTGGAATATTAAACGTTTCTTTGAGAAGACGAACAATAAGGTGGCCATCCCTTGGTAGATTCGAAGCAGTGGTTCGCAGATTGAAGCAATGCTTCGACCTATTTCTTCGTTTATTCTTTCTTTCTTTCGCTTAATTTTCCCCCGCTAAAACCCTAAAGCGCATACTTCTGTGAGTATTATTTACCTTTTCTATGTTAAACCGACCTGTTATGGTCTTCTGAAACAGTTGATAGATGTATTTTATAACTTAAAAACGGGAGCGATGCTAACGCGTTAGCATGTCTATGGCATTTTCAATGTTACAACTTAGCATTAAGCAATTGCAGCTCGCATCACGTTCGGGTGCATTTGTTTTCAAATTGTAACATTTCTTAAATTTATTTTTGTTTATATATTAATAATCTAATGATTATTATATACAGTTTTAGAGAAAGAGGCAAAAAGAACCTGAATAGAAACACAACAGAAAATATAAAAGCAACTAACAATGAACATACATAAATAAATATGTTGTGTGTTGGGCGGTTTGGCTGGACAATTGGTACAGCTTTTGTGTTTGTGTGCACTCCAGGTGGTTTTTGAGGACACCTCTGAAGATGCAGTGCTGTATTCAGCGTCCCTCACTTTCATCAATCCAACTAGCTGCACCTGATGATCAGCTCACTGCAGATCCAAAGGACTTCCAGCTGAAGGGAATATCCTGATGAAGCACTGCATTTAAGCCATGACTGCTCTGGGCAAAGTTGCCGGGGACTTGACCTTGTTGCTACCGTGTGACGACTGTTTGTTCAACGTTGTGACGCTGAGGATCGCTCCAGGTTTGATGCACCGCGCCTGTTAAGGAGTTGGGTGAGGGTCATGCTCCATCAGCACACTTCAGAGGTAATTGTAGCTCGTAGCTATATTTGAACTGTTGTGACAATTGTATGAATTGCTCCTCACTGCCGTGGCATGCGGATTGATGGTCCTCCACCTGCTGTGAGGAGCTGCCTCTTTAATTTGAGCCTCAATTTGAACCTGAATGTGTTTACTGATGGTGTGTACTTCTGAGTAGAATTTGTGTAAACAGTGTGGACTTACCTCACCTCTTGTCCTTCACAGGCAAAGTCCGGGTCAATAACCACTTGGGGGGTGCCGGCGGGATTTCCTGGGTCCAGAACTATCGGGCTCCAATCCATTTAGCGCTAAGGAGAGTGCGCCGTCCTCCACCTCGCCAGGCCGTTAATTCTGAAGCAGCAGGACCTTCGTGGCCGGGACGACGGTGGGGATCGAACTCACGCGGCTCGCACAAAAGACCGTTTCTCTACCAGGTCAGCCAAAGGGGAACTCCCTGTTAGCCAAGCTAGCGGGAATGTCTTTTCAATTGGGACCTGGGACTTTCATCCCGCTACAATTCATTTATGTTGTAATTAGCACTTGTGGAAAAATAAATCTGTTTTCTGGAACCGCCCTGTGTTTATTTAGCGTTGGGTCGGTCCTGTCAGATGCTGGTTCTGTTCTCAAACCCGCATCCAAACATAACAAAATAGATACATAAATGTTTCCTGTGAACACCTAGTGACTCTTACACCTCCACTTCATCCCTGTCTTAAGTTTAATGACAGTTTGTTTCGGTCAAACCATATTTTTAAACTAGAAAACTGCTGCATCCTAGTAAGAGCAGGATACTACTGGAATGAATTTGAATAAGGAAAGTTGTTTGTGTTTTTTTTTTTTTTTTTTCCCCTTCACTAAATGGATGCTGCACTCACTGCAGTTTATTGTCTGGAATAGTCCCAGATTGCATTTCAGAGGTTCTAGAATTGAAACATTTTTGTGCAGGTGGTGTTGGGGGGTAATTTTGGGTCTTGGGCCACATGTAGAACGAATCAGTTTTTAAATTAAGCTTTCAATTCATATAGTGGCATCTACCTTTTTTAAGGTTATTTTATACTTTAAGTAGGTTTGGGAGCACATACTTTTTCCACTTTTGAGTAAAGAGGTCAAGTTGATACTTCAACTTTTACCAGACTGCTTTTAAATTGCAGTATCTATACTTCTACTTAAGTAACAAATGTGTTTACTTTTGACTCCACTGTGTGTGAGTGAGTAGTGGTGAGGATGGGACATGGAGGAGCCAGTTCCAAAATGAGCACGATCAATTGCTTGGGAGCACTTTAATCTAATAAGCCCCAAAAAGGTCAAGTGCTTGATTTGTGCTCAAGAGGTGAGGTACAGTAACAATACGTCTTCAATGTTGCGACACCTGAGGTCCAAACATCCCGAGACATCAATGGCTGCCGCTCCTGGAGCAGGAATCAGGCCATGTAACCTGTATTTTATCTTTAATCTAAGATTAAAACATACTCAAACAAAAATAGCTAAGCATGTCAGACTGTATTTCCATTAAAGGCAGACAAGCTGATTTGGATGAGGTACTGGTGGACTATGTTGTGGAAGATGCACAACCGTTCAAAATAATGGAGAGCAAAGCCTTCAGGGTTTTACTACAAAGGGTTTGACCCAACATATGCCTACCTCCAGAGAAGACTGGCTCAAATACTGGGCGACACGAGTCGCAGTCTATCCCAGTTTACAGAGAATGGCAAAAAAAATATTTGTCGATGTCAGCAACATCAGTGCCTTGTGAGCGGGTCTTCAACGCTGGAGAGGTAGTGAGGCAGAAGAAGAGCCGATTAAAGCCCAGCACCGTTGAAATTATTCTTTTTTTTTTAATAAAAATTGTTGAAAGTTACACAATCACCGTGTCCTATCCCCTCTATTCTAATTTACAAATTACAGAAACATAAGCACCAGTTGCCGAAGCACATGTCTTCCTCACTTTTCCTGTCACATTTTATCCAAATATAGTTTGAGGAATAACACAAATCTCCATATAGTTTACAATAAAGGCTTTCATAACCATTATGTGTGCATCTGTAGGGACTATTACATTAAAAAGACAATAATACATATGACATTTTTTTATTTTTCAAGAACAAACCACATCAGTCATGAAATGCAAACATTTGTCAGGGCACTCGCTCAAGGTAATTCTCAAAGCAAACCAGCAGATGTCACCCTTCAAACTGTATCAAACGCGTCGAAGCAGTGTGTTGATTTTCAGCCGGTTGTGTTGCAGTGGCTCTTTGGTTCATGAGGCTTCGAAACTGCCATCACAACTGTCCAGTTTCTGGGTATTCTGTGTTCGTCCGCGGCTGACGTGCTTGAAGAATTCCTGCGCAAAAAGTAGTTCCCAGATAATTGCAAATTTAATTGTAAAATTTACCAGAAATAAAATTATAAAAATTTGTTTCAAAAGTGGCCGTAAAAAATATTTAAGAAAGTTAAAGTTAATGAGCAACTTCACCTGTTATTGCTCAAGCACATTGTAAACATTGACAGTGGAGTTTGATGCGGAAGATACGATTGGAATGGCATTATCATTTACAGTTGGCGATGAAAGACTTGGGTGTTAAGTGTTAAATTCTGAACAAGAAGCTGCACTGAAAGAGATCTATCTGGGAAGAGACACATTCTGTGTGTTGTCGGTCCAACGAGAGCGGCTCGCTGAGCAGGTGGAGACAAGATCCGACTTTGTCCTCCGTCTGAGCCAATCATAATTCAGTCTGAGCCCGCGTCACTTGTATCTGGGTAAACCGGATCCACGCAGGTTGTGAATGAAAGTGTTTTTTGTCTTCTTTTAGCCCACAAAACAGTGGTTCTTTTGACCTATGACCCCTTCAAATAAACCAGTGTCGACTCTTCATCACAAGTTTGATTTGTCTGTGAGCTGAGAACAGTCGAGTTCTTCATGGATCCACTTGGATCCTGGTCAAAATCTGTGTGTGAACTCAGGAGTGGATCCATCTGGATCTGAAGCAGTTCCAGTTCTGATTATGTGCTGTGTTATAATTATAAGAGCAGAAATATTGTTTTAACACATCCAGACAGAGAATGTTCAGTTTTGGGTCAAAGGTCATTGAGTCTCTTCTTCAGGAAAATTAGTTGTGTTGTGCTACAACTTATGCAGGTGTGTTTTTAACCTGTGAACTCCTTTAATGATCCCTTCCACCAAAGGATTTTTTTTTTGGTCTTTAAACCTCAAAATGTTCCACTGAATCTTTGTACCAAATCTAAAGAGACAACACAAAGTAAATGTCACAATAAAAATACAAAAAATGACAGAAGTCAGGATAAATTAGATATAAAAACAGTTCTATTGAAAAATGCTTTTAAATGTTATTTCCTGTCACAATCATTTATTTGTGTCCACTCTAATGTAACATGTGACCCACTCAGGGGTCCCAACCCACAAGTTGAAAATCTGCACCAAAGCAAATGAGACATTTGAATCTTTTCATCCCATTTTTTCCACATGTTCACACATTGATGATGATGATAAAATCTACTCTTGTAATATTAATGTTTTTATGTAATTTGGCCAAATATGTTCATTTTCTGGGAGGTTAAAGGCCATCAGCAGATCAACACTGTGCAGACTGTGTGGATGAGACAGTGTTTTGCAATTTGATGGTTTTGATCAGGCTTTAAAAGCAAAAGTAAAAAAAAAAAATATATATATATATATATATATATCATTAATTCAATGACTAAATTTATTAAAATGTGGTAAAGGGCGCCACCTGGTGTTCACTGTGCAGTACAGTTTGTCGAGTATCAAATAAACAAAATTTCTGTCACAATCCAAACTGAAATCCAGACAGATTTTAAATCTGCCTTGGCGAGATTAATGTCAAAATTTTAGTATGGTCTAGACAGATTCTGCCTAGGCCATATTAAAATTTTGATCTCTGGTCTAGGTGAAATCAAAATTTTAATTTCACCTTGGCTGATTTAAAATCTTCCAGGATTTCAGTTTGGCATTTGTGTGACTGTGACACTGTGACATTTTATGTATCTGTGTATATAGAGATAAATCGACAAGGGGCAGTCATAGGGCGTGAGGCGGAGGACTCACATACAGCTCTGTGAGAACACTTTAGACAACAGGAGGTCAGTCTGTCACAGGACCACAGACAGACATATCTTTGTGGCGATGAGTGTTCACTTCCTGTCTTTGGAGAAAGCTGACACGGAATCTTCGCCAAGGGAGCTGGAGGTGTTTGAAGCGAGTGCAGTAGCGACAGTTTAAGTTTCACTTGTTCCCAGTTTTGCCGTGTGTTTTGGCTGGAAGAGCCGCGGACTGGGAAGGATGTCTGCCAGAGGTGGGCGGATCGATCCTAATATCGATATTAGGATCGCAGCTTCATCAAAGTCTACTCTCTGTCTGTAAGAGCAGCGCTGTGTTGTGACACAACATAGAGCAGCGCACCCTCCCCCCTCTGGTCATTTGTTGTTGCGCCGTTACGTGGCTCAGTGGCGCCAGCCAATTTTGTTGTATTGTGGTTTGTCAGCCCTCTACCTCAGGGGATTTTGTTTTAAGTTGTGTTGAGTGATATTTTTTAAACAAAAATGTTGATTGTGATAATAAAGTATTTTGTTGTCACGTACAATGTTTGGCGAAATTCTATCCTAGGTCTTTTTGATCCTTTGAATCTATGAAGCTTAAATATGAAAAAGTATCAGTATTGGTATCGAGATTGGGGATACTGGGCCTGTATTTATTTGGTATCGGATCAATACCCAAATTCCCGGTATCGCCCACCTCTAATGTCTGCGTCGAGTACCGGATGAGTGGAGGTGGTTGGCACCACCTGGACTGTGGGTGGTCAGGAGCGGGGAGCTGGGACTGACGTGTCAGGAAGCGAGGGTGAGGAGATGGAAGGTAGCGGGAGTTCTGAACCATGGATTGAGTTCAGGGGGACTAAATGGAAAAAAGAATCAAACACATCGAGCAAGTGAAGACGTCGAGAGTTCAGGTGGCGGAAAGGAGTGAGGAGTCCAAAGTGTTTGTTAAATTGATGCAGGAAGGAGCCACATTTGCGGATTGGAGTCAGATACGCCTCACGAGAGCGTTATACAAGGAGATTTGGGGAGGTGAAGTGTGCAAAAAACTAAGAAACGGGTGTCTGTTGATAACGTGTACGGACGGGGAACAAAAGAAAGGAATCAAAGTTACTGAACTGAACGGTTCCAAAGTGAAGTGTTCAGTGGTTTTTGACAAAAAGCTGGTGAAGGGTGTGATATCTGACAGACCGTTAAATGAACCAATAGACAGTGTGTTCGACAGCATCACCAATGTGAGAGTAAAAGACGCTAAACAGTTGAAAACACTTCGGAGTGGAGTGTTAACTGACAGTCTCTCACTTGTACTGACATTTGATGAAGCAGAACTTCCTGAGAGGGTCTTCATTGGATGTATGCGTTATCCTGTGAGGGTTTACATCCCACCGCCTCTTCGGTGTTTCAAGTGCCAGAAATTTGGGCACATTGCGGTCGTGTGTAAAGGGAAGCAGCGATGCAGTAAATGTAGCAGTGAACGTGAATGTGGGCAGTGCAGCGCGGAGGCTAAACTGAAGTGCAGCAACTGTGGAGGTGACCACAGCTCAGCGTACTGAGGGTGCAAGGTGAGCAAGAGAATGCAGGAGGTGCAGAGAGTCCGAGCAACTAAGGGTCTATCTTCTGCAGACCTGCTTGTATGGCCTTGCCTTGCAATATAGAGTGCCTTGGGGCAACTGTTTGTTGTGATTTGGCGCTATATAAATAATTTTGATTTGATTTGCAGAGGCTGCAAAGAAGGTCAGTCCTACAAAGGTGGTGCCAGCAGCGGTACTGGTGCCGAAAGCTGGGAACAAGCTGCTGAGTGTAAAAACTGAGATAAATATAAAGAACAAACACTGCTGTGGATAAAAATGCTTTTGTTCTATTCACGGCGGAAGTTATTAACTGTTCAGCGCAGACTACAAGCCGGACTGAAAGAATCCAAATTATAGTCAAGTCAGCTGAGAAGTACTTGGATAGTTTTCGTTGGGAAACAGTGAGGGATGTTTTAAATGATGACGTCCAGCGATCTCAATCTCATGCATGGGTTGGTTCAGCCTGATGGTGTTACTTTTATTGCAGTGGAATGCAAGGAGTCTAATTGCAAATGGACAAGAATTTAAAAAGTATGTGAAGCGTTCAGATGCAAATCTCAGTAAGTTGTATTTTTTTTTTTTCAATGGAGAAAACTGCAGTTGAAAATGGAGATTTAAAGGAAACCATATTGGGAAATGCACAGACTTTCATCAATAAAATGAAAACAGTTTGTTCAAATTCTTTCATATTTTGCACACTGACGGTCCCCTTGACAGCCAAGTACATGTTGGCCTCAACTAAAAATTTATGGTTTTGGAGATACTGGGTTTTGCATTTGAACCATTCATATACAGAATTTAAATGCCCACCCAGATGTCATATGTGTTCAGAAACGTGGTTGATACCAAAGGTGGAGTTTACAATTAAAGGATACACAGCTGTGAGATTGGATAGGAAAGAGGGTAAAGGTTGGGGGGGGGGGGGGGGTGTGATCATCTTCATCCAAAGGGGACTTCAGCACAGGGAAGTGGAGAAAGGGGACGACGTGGATTTTGTTATTGTGGAGGTGTGGCTAACCGGAGGGAATATGACCATTATAAAGTTTGACAATCCATGTAGGAGACTAGAGTTGGAGCAGCTGGAGAAGATGTGGAAGGAAATTCGAGGGAAGGTTGTCTGGTGTGGAGATTTGAATGGCCACAGCACACTGTGGGGAGAGAGGGATGATGGTAATGGGAGAACCTCAGAAGAGTTTATTGAAGACAAAGAGCTCGTCTGTATGAATGATGGAACAGGTACGAGGGTGGATATAGTAAGAGGCACCGAATCAGCTATTGACCTCACTATAGTAACGAAAGACGCTGCTGATAAGTGTGAGTGGGACATACTGAGGGATAGTACTGTTGGGAGTGATCATTATCCAACTGAATCTCAGACAGGAGTCCAGTTTGTATGTGATTCTGGGGTGAGAGCGGAAAAGTGGATTATAGACAAGACGGACTGGGATCAGTTTAAGGTGGTCAGTGAAGAGTTGTTGCTAAGGGTTGATACAAGTCTGGACATTGATAATTTAAGCACAGAGATCATCTGTGGTGTACTTACTGTGGCTGTGCTGACAATCCCACTAAACTAAACGTAAAACGCTGAATAGAATTGAACCATGATGGACAGCTGAGTGTCAGCAGGTTATCAAAGACAGAAATAGAGCTTTTAGACTTTTGGAAAGGACACACAACTTCCAAAACCTGATTAACTATAAGAACTCCCAGGCAATGGTGCAGAAAACTGTTAAGAAAGCTAAAAAGGAGCACTGGAGGAAGTTCTGTAACTCGATCAGCCGAACGACCCCAATGGGGAAAATCTGGGGAATGATCAGGAAAATGAAGGGGAACGGAAAAGCATATGGGTACCCAGTGTTGATGGATGGATAGAATGTGATTACTGACAACAGAGAGAAGGCAGAAGTTATTGCAAGAACATTTGCTAAAGTTCATAGTACAGATAATTTAAACTCAGGAAGAAAAAATGAGTAGAGAGTGCACTGTTAGGTCTTATCGGTTTGAGTTTGGGGATGAAGGTGGGGCAAACGATGCTCTTAATGTGGAGTTCTCCAGATCCAAGCTCAGTAGAGTTCTGAGGAAATTAGGAAACACCAGGAAAGGATGGAATCTGCTGCTCTATGTTGAGAAACATGACTGGTAAAGGAAGGGAGGTGGTGTTAAGCCTGAATAATAAAATTTGGGAGGCAGGAGTGATTCTGGTTGAGGTGAAGACGGCTGTTATTCTTCCAATCAACAAGCCTGGTAAAGATCCTACGAAGCCGTGTAATTATAGTCTCATATGAGGAAAACTATGGAGAAAATAATAAATGACAGACTGACATACTGGATTGAAAGCAACAGTAAACTGGAGAGTTACCAAAGTGGGTTCAGAAAAAGCAGAGGGACAATGGATCTGCTTCTTCATTTAGAGGATGACATCAGAAAGGCACAAGTTCACAGAGAATCTGTGACAGTCGTTTTCCTCGATATAGAAAAAGCAGATGACATGTTGTGGTTGGATGGTCTTCAAATTAAACCAGTTGGGCATTAAGGGGCGAATGTTTCAGTGGGTGAAGGTGTTTCCGTCTGATAGATTAATAACAGTGAAGGTAAATGGGATCTTGAGTAACTGCTATCAAGTAGACAACAGGACTCCACAGGGAAGTATTATCAGTCCATTATTATTTTCTATTATGGTGAACGGAATGTTCGTTCACATTCAAAGATATGTGAGTGTGGCACTGTTTGTGGATGATGGGGCGATCTGGAAAAGGGGGAGAAATGTACCTTACATTATGAAAACGATGCAAGAAGCCATAAATACAGTCCAAGAGTGGACCTTAAATGGGGTTTTAGGATATCGGAGGATAAAACAAAATTTGTATGTTTACTAAGAAAAGAACACTACAGGACCTGAAATTACAACTTGCTGGTAAAGACTTGGAGAAGGTTGAGTCGTTTAAATACCTGGGCCTATGGATGGATAGGACTTTATCATGGACCCTACATGTGAAACAGGTGATTGATAAGTGTAAGAAGGTACTAAATGTGATGAGGTGTTTGTGTGGACTGGGGAGCCAGCAGGTCAGCCCTGAAAGCTATTTATACTGATCTGATCAGGTCAGTGTTGGACTATGGCTGCATGGTGTATGGATCAGCTTCTACAACATCACTGAAACAGCTGGATGTAGTTCAAAATCAAAACCTTCGTCTATGCTCGGAGCCAGAAAAACTACTCCAGTTGCAGCCATCCAGGTTGAGATGGGAGAGACGCCGGTACACCTTAGGACAGATCAACTGGCTGATGGGAGGGTTGGAGTAGCCTGTGTCATTCCTCGGTTAACTATTGTGGTGGCAAAACAAATTACGGACGACCTTGCTGTGTACACAGCAGGTGACTGATCATAACATAAAAATGCAGTAAGAGTATCGGACTCAAGTGCAGCGTTACTCAGCCTTAAAAACATACAGTCTGACACTAGACAAGATCTTGTATATGACATAGTTTCCTTTACAAATCAGGAGCTCTCACAGCGTTTCTATGGGTCCCAGCTCATATAGGGGTCAGAGGAAATGAGCTGGCTGATAAGTTTGACAAACAAGCAGCAGGGACGTCCACTATACGAGGTCTATTAGAAAAGTATCCGACCTTATTTAAAAAAAAAACATATGGATTTGAATCATGTGTGCTTGCGTGAGCCAACCTTGAACCTTCATGCGCATGCGTGATTTTTTTCACGCCTGTCGGTTGCGTCATTCGCCTGTGAGCAGGCTTTGAGTGAGGAGTGGTCCACCCCCCTCGGCGGATTTTCATTGTCAGGGAAATGGCTGAGAGACTGCTGCTTTGCTTGATCAAATTTTTTTTTAGAAACTGTGAGGCACATCCATGTGGACACCATTCGAGAAATTCAGGTGGTTTTTGGTGAAAATTTTATGGGCTTCAAAGACATTAAGGGATGTTACAGTTGCTTTAAGGACGCCCACAGCAGCTGTGGGGCGCGCCGCGCTCCAGCTGCCATCGACAGGCTGAACGACCATTTCATTTCTAAACGGATCGCTCTGTGGATCCGTGACCATCGTGTGCACTTTCTCTGGTTATCACAAGAGCTGGACATCACCCATTTTCCTGCAGATTTCACTTTCGTTCGCGCGAAGCGTCCGCTCCTTTCCACGAAAGTGGAAAGGAGCGGACGCTTCGCGCGTCATGATGGATTCGTTGCTGGAGCGACACAAAACCACCTCCATTTTGGTCTCACAGGACGGCTTTGAGATGGCGTTCAGACAGCTGTCGGTGGTTTTTCAGTCGAGTGATTATCCAAGAAATTGTGGACGAGCCTGCACATGCCAGAACATGTTCTGTGACGCTTCATCACGGCGTTGCTTTGCGTGTCGCGGCACGGCCGCGACGCGTGGAATTCCTTTGCACGTCTGTCTCAATTTGCCGAAAAAGTGCTGATGTCCATGTCTTTTCACAATTCCTGTGCTAGTCCAGACGACGTCCCGGATAAAACACAGCGTCCAGTTTGGAAATGAACGGCACATTCCACTGTTACAAGGAGTTCTTGTCATGGAAAGGAGCGGACGCTTTGCGCGTCACGACAGCAAGCGAGACAAAGAACACCTCTGTTTCGGAGACAAGCTGGGACATGCCTTTCAGTGCTTACCAGTCGAGTGAGTATCAGAGAAATTGTGGAGAGGTGGACATGTCCCAGCTTGTCCTTCTGGCACTCCGAAACGGAGGTGTTCTTTGTCTCGCTTTCTGTCACCTATGGGATGCTGGGCACACAGGGCACCACTTTTATGGTGTTCAGCGTCCTGTTGGCAGGGGACGGTGCACACACAGAAACAAAAGAGAGGAGGATGTGTTCTCCAGACTGAGGTTTGGTCACACAGGACTGAATAGCTCACTGGTTAAGATTAATAAACATGTTGACGGAACCTGTGACTGTGGTGACAATCAGGAGACCGTGGAACATGTTCTTCTACAGAGTCCAAAGTACCAACAGCACAGACAACTACTGTCCAGTCAGCTGCAGGGACACAAGCAGTCATCAGCTTACAGAACATACTTAAGATAGAGTCTGGATCTGCTTCAATTACTTTTAGGAATATCTGAAGATACAGGATTCGACTGCTGTTTTTTTTTTTTGTTTTTTTTTTTTTTGTAGTTTTGTTTTGGGGATGTTCGCCTGCTGACCAACACTGCAGTCCAGTTGGTGGCGGTAATGCTCCACAGAAGCTAGTTGCCAACCGCCATTAGACAAGAAGAGGAAGAAGAGATGCTGTTTAAAGCTATCGAGGAGCTGTTGAGCGAAAATGCTAATGTTTACATTTAAAATTAATAAAAAAATGAAACCTCTTGTTTTACCTTTTAAATCTATTCATATTTTTAATTCATTTTTATATGTAAATAATAGTTTCCAGGTCATGTGATCAGTTGACTCATCCATGTGGAATCACAGTATTCCACTGGCTGCATGAGATACACCTTTTGTTTTTACCTTTTAAATCTATTCATATTTTAATTAGTTTTTATAAATAAATATTAGCCTTTTATCTCAATTGCTTCCAGGTCATGTGATCAATTGACTCAAAATCCATGTGGAACCATAGCGCTCCACTGGCTGCATGAGATACGTGTCTTGTTTTTGCATTTTAAATCGGTTCATATTTTTAATTAATTTTAAATGTAAACAGCATTTTCGCTGAACAGCTCCTCAGTAGCGTTAAACAGCATCTCAAGTTTGAATATCCCGCCTTTTTATTTTGAAAACAGGAAGTTGGTACTCGACGTTGCCGAAAACTATCTCCGCTTGTTTACTGTAATGTCTGCAATACGGGCGCAATTGAAATGTTGGAGCGGTTTGCTCAGAGTCGCTCTGTCGCCGGAGCAAAGAAGAGGGAAAACGGGAGCGAATATCTGTCGAATATCCAACGTAAAACTAACTTCACTGCGGTTCCCTACCGGGTAAATTATTCTTTTAAAAAACCTCATAAATAAGTTTGAGCTCACTGATGTGTGGAGGGTTAAAAACCTTCATAATAACGAGTAAACTTGGAGTAATAAAAATGGCTCCAGAAAGTCCAGATTAGACTACTGGCTTCTCTCAAACCCTCTCAGTAATGAAGTTATCTCAGCCACTATTTTTCAGCCCAAAAAGCTACATATTGGAAATTAAATAGTTCACTTTTAAATCAATATAATTGTGTTAAAACAGAAGTAACTAAATGAATTCAAACGTACTGGGATAAAACCCAAAGGGAGGAAAAGAGAGTTAGAAGAGATAATTGTGGGGAGAACTTCTCCTTCCTCAGCCAAATGAATAGATTTGCAAAACAAGCTTGATGAATTGTACAAGTGAAAAGCGGAGAGAACTTTTATCAGGTCGAGGCAAAAGTGGCTGGAAGAAGACAAACAAATGTCGTCATATTTTTTCAAATTAGAGAAATCACGAGTCAAATATACTCAACAAAAATATAAACGCAACACTTTTGGTTTTGCTCCCATTTTGTATGAGATGAACTCAAAGATCTAAAACTTTTTCCACATACACAATATCACAGTTTCCTTCAAATATTGTTCACAAACCAGTCTAAATCTGTGATAGT
Organism: Thalassophryne amazonica; assembly: GCF_902500255.1. Classification (NCBI taxonomy): domain Eukaryota; kingdom Metazoa; phylum Chordata; class Actinopteri; order Batrachoidiformes; family Batrachoididae; genus Thalassophryne; species Thalassophryne amazonica. The sequence continues at coordinate 19,380,724 of NC_047122.1, forward strand.
GAGCACTTCTCCTTTGCTGAGATAATCCATCCCACCTCACAGGTGTGCCATATCAAGATGCTGATTAGACACCATGATTAGTGCACAGGTGTGCCTTAGACTGTCCACAATAAAAGGCCACTCTGAAAGGTGCAGTTTTATCACACAGCACAATGCCACAGATGTCGCAAGATTTGAGGGAGCGTGTAATTGGCATGCTGACAGCAGGAATGTCAACCAGAGCTGTTGCTCGTGTATTGAATGTTCATTTCTCTACCATAAGCCGTCTCCAAAGGCGTTTCAGAGAATTTGGCAGTACATCCAACCAGCCTCACAACAGCAGATCACGTGTAACCACACCAGCCCAGGACCTCCACATCCAGCATGTTCACCTCCAAGATCGTCTGAGACCAGCCACTCGGACAGCTGCTGAAACAATCGGTTTGCATAACCAAAGAATTTCTGCACAAACTGTCAGAAACCGTCTCAGGGAAGCTTATCTGCATGCTCGTCGTCCTCATCGGGGTCTCGACCTGACTCCAGTTCGTCGTCGTAACCGACTTGAGTGGGCAAATGCTCACATTCGCTGGCGTTTGGCACGTTGGAGAGGTGCTCTCCAACGGTTCACACTGTCCAGGGCAGATGGCAGACAGCGTGTGTGGCATCGTGTGGGTGAACGGTTTTCTGATGTCAATGTTGTGGATCGAGTGGCCCATGGTGGCAGTGGGGTTATGGTATGGGCAGGCATCTGTTATGGACGAAGAACACAGGTGCATTTTATTGATGGCATTTTGAATGCACAGAGATACCGTGACGAGATCCTGAGGCCCATTGTTGTGCCATACATCCAAGAACATCACCTCATGTTGCAGCAGGATAATGCACGGCCCCATGTTGCAAGGATCTGTACACAATTCTTGGAAGCTGAAAATGTCCCAGTTCTTGCATGGCCGGCATACTCACCAGACATGTCACCCACTGAGCATGTTTGGGATGCTCTGGACCGGCGTATACGACAGCGTGTACCAGTTCCTGCCAATATCCAGCAACTTCGCACAGCCATTGAAGAGGAGTGGACCAACATTCCACAGGCCACAATTGACAACCTGATCAACTCTATGCGAAGGAGATGTGTTGCACTGCATGAGGCAAATGGTGGTCACACCAGATACTGACTGGTATCCCCCCCAATAAAACAAAACTGCACCTTTCAGAGTGGCCTTTTATTGTGGGCAGTCTAAGGCACACCTGTGCACTAATCATGGTGTCTAATCAGCATCTTGATATGGCACACCTGTGAGGTGGGATGGATTATCTCAGCAAAGGAGAAGTGCTCACTATCACAGATTTAGACTGGTTTGTGAACAATATTTGAGGGAAATGGTGATATTGTGTATGTGGAAAAAGTTTTAGATCTTTGAGTTCATCTCATACAAAATGGGAGCAAAACCAAAAGTGTTGCGTTTATATTTTTGTTGAGTGTATAATTCCATTCTTGAGTTCAACATTAACGGAGCTGTTACCCCTGACAAGAAAAGTACGATATCTGATTTTTGCTATGATTTTTTTCTTCCTTGTACAAATCTAAATTTAACAACATGCCATGAAGCAATTTTTCAGCAGCTTTCCACCTGTCAGAACAGTTTGTCAAGCAGAAAAAAGCCCGTGATTCCACTATAACCCAGCAAGAGGCCGTAAGACAACTTAAGAATAACAGATCACCAGGTAATGATGGAATTACTGCAGAATTTTATATAGTTTTCTGAATTGATTGATCCTTTTTTATTTAGTGTCTTTACTGAAAGTATTGAAAAGAACGAACTCCCAGCTTCTTTATCACAAGCGCTAATCAATCTCATTCCAAAACCAAAAAATGATCCACTCTATATTGATAATTGGAGACCGATTACTCTTTTAAATAATGATAACTTATTTGCTATTGTTTTTGCTAAGTGGTTTAAAGGGGGGTTAGACTCTGTTATTGATTAAAACCAATCAGGTTTCATGTGTAAAACACATTTTTAATAACATAAGACTTGTGTTAGATCTTATACAACCTGTTAAGGATTTTATATATATATATATATATATGTTATCACTGTTAAACATTTGTACCTTCGTCTTCTTTCTCATGAGAACGGTGTTGTGCTGTTTTGCACCTGTCTTAACCAAGCCTGAGAATTCAATTTTGTTTTAGCACTCTGGGGTCAATCTGAGCTGGGAATGAAGGGCTGGATGTACTTATTATTATAATATAACTTTGTTTTCGCAGCCTCTTAACGACTGGGAGTAAGAGAACGTTTTGACTGTTGTGATGTGGTGCTTAGTGTGAAGGAGTGTGAAGGACAGGACACTTCAGGCAGATGCAGAACAGCTGATAACTGCAACAGACGAACGAGATGTGCTGACCTGTGTAAAAGAAAGTGTTCTTCCTTACAGCTGCACTTATTGACGTATGCGTTTATGTTACGGGAAGAAACTTGTCTTGCGTCATCACCCCCACCCTTAGGACAAGTTTTTGTTTATGTGATGAGGGCGTCTCTTAATAAAAAGAGCGGAAAAGCAGGCCAGACTTTAGTGTAGCCTTGGTGTACAGCCTGGCCGCACTCCGCGCGTAATATTTGACTTTCTGTCTCACTGGTGTTTCTTGACTCTGTTTGTCTTGTTAAAGGTTTTAAAAATGTTTGGAGGAGAAAATACCAAACATTGACTGGGGGCTCGTCCGGGATCTCAACAATACCGGAGGTGTCCAGCGGAGGTCGTCAAGTCCAGACGTAAATCCTTGGCCAAGGTCCGATCGATTGATCGTGTCTGCAATTGTCGGCCACCGTTGGCATCGTCTGGTTGACGAGATTTTCCCGAAGAAGACAGACAGGAAGTCGAGTCAGTGAGTAGAATTTCTTTGTAAACAGTACTGAGTGAGTGGTGATCAGATCACATAAACAGTTAAATTCCGCAAGCGATGATACAGAATCGTCTGTTAATGCAAAGCAGTTAAACTCTGTAAGGAGGGTGCGGACTCCTCTGTTTATATACGCGTACCGGTAGGGGATAAAAGTGATCACATAAAACAGTTAAACTCCGTAAGCGATGATACAGAATCGTCTGTTAATGAAACACAGTTAAACTCTGTAAGGAGGGCGGACTCCTCTACGGTTGCGAGGGACGCAAGTAGTTAAATTCCGGAAGGAGGATACGGACTCCTCTGTTTTAATACGTAAAGGAAATCCCGGGTAGAAATACGTGCACTGTAAAAAAGTAGTTAAATTTGGCAGGGACGGCGGAGTCCCCTAATGCAGGACAGTAGTTAAATTTCACGGGAGGGCGAGCTCCCCTGACATAAGAATACGCGTACGATTATTAAAAGTGTTTCTATGTGTAAATAGTGTTTTGTGTAAGTGTAAATAACTGTGTGAAAGTGTAATACTTTGGACAACGTTAGTGGCAACCGTGCGTGTGGAAGCAGCAGGCAAGTGATTCCGCTTCCTACGGGGAGGTGAAAGGAATCAACCACACGACGGCAAATTAATTGTCACGTCCAAAGAAAGTGTGAAAACTTCAGATTTAGAACACCCTAGGTGTGCCCCCGTCTGAAGTCCAAATTACAACAAGGGATAAAAAATATAATAAAAATGGGGGGTAAGACGTCTAAAAATAAGGAAAATTTATCAACTGACGACTGGAAAGTTATGGAGGCAAAAAATCCAAAAGCAACAAAGAAATTGGAGACCTGGATAAATAAACATGACTTTGACGGATGACTGAACCTGATCAGTATACAGAAGCTAAAGAAGGAGTTAGAACGGGAACATAAAGGTGATGAGAAAAAGATGCAGAAAGTAGGGGCAGATTTAGTGACATTTTGGGAGGAGGAAGCAGAGAACAGACGGAAGGGAGCAGAGAAGCGACGATTAGAGAAAGCAAGGAAAAAGAAAGCTGTAGGTAAGGCAGAAGAAGATGTGATAATTCAGCACAGAGAACCAGAACAGCCTCAACAATCACCGCTGGCTGGATCGTCGGTGACAAAGAGACCTTTATCTCCTCTACCAGAGGATGACGATGTACCGCCACCACAGTATGATTTAGCAGTAAAACCTAAGGTAAAAAGTGAAAACCAGAAAAACCACAAACACGCAGTCAAGCGAAAGTGCCCACAGCCCCTCCCATGGTGGAACACAGTGACCAGGGAGGTGCCTATCCTATGATAGAAGTACCAAATCCTCGTGCAGAAACAGCAGGATATCGATCAACCATGCTCGTATATCGAACATGGAATGCTGATAATATCAAAGCAGCAGTCGAAATGATACCATCGCCACATGTCGATATCGAGGGATTTATGCAGGATATAGAAAACATTAGAAATTCTTACCACCTTAGTGGACCTGAAGTCCAACAGGTGTGGATGAAAGCATGTGGCCCTAAAATGGAGTCAGATACGCGGAGACTGGAATCCTGCAGACCAGGATGGCGTACCATTGCCACATGATGATCCAGTCTTGAAAACAAGAGTGGAAGCTATGATTACACGTGCAAAAGGTGTGTTAGGACCAAAGATAAATTATACTGAAATTACCAGGACAACTCAGAAAGAAGGAGAGCCATGGACAGAGTTTAGATGCAGATTTGAGAGTGTATTTAGAGTCCATAGTGGCATATTGCCAGGAACACCAGTGTATGAAAACAAATTGAAAAATGTTTCACCTGTGAAGCTGACAATGACCGATTTGATTCATGATGGCAACTCAACAGCTGTTATAACAGTAACAGGTGCCACTGAAGATGTTTTAAAATTGAGATTCACAGGTATGCCATTACATGTGTCACTTTGTAAACCATATTTGACAGAATGGCAAGAATTGGGACTGACAGTCATAACAGCTTTGTCAGCCACTGATTGGAGCAGAGTTGGACCACGAACGGAGTTCAGTCCATCAACTAAATTGTATAAAGTGCCAGTTAATGTCTCATTGGTGCTGACAGCTGGAACACACATTGATGTGTCCACTTCACAATCCTGAGTGTTTCAGTTGAGTCCTGAAGAGGATGATCTTCTCTCTTCTGTACCATCAGGATTGTGGACAACAGGTCCTTCAGACGTAGGACTGATAAAAAATGCACAACCTGTAGTTATAAGACCAAAAACAGAATACAGACCATGTGTAAGACAGTATCCATTGAAACCTGATGCAATTGAAGGAATCAGGCCGGTAATAGAGAATTTATTAACAGCAGGAGTAATAGTGCCATGTCCAGATTCACCATGTAACACACCCATATTTCCTGTAAAAAAAGGCTCCGCCCTCAGTGGGATGGAGATAGATTCAAGATCTGCAGGCAGTAAATGCTGCTGTGATTAAAAGAGCACCATGTGTACCAGATCCGCACACACTGTTAAGCTCATTGAGATTAAATTCTAGTTGTTTTTCTGTAATAGATATCAGTAATGCATTTTTTTTTTTTTTTTTCTGTACCAGTACACCCAGATAGTCAATTCTGGTTTGCTTTTACCTTTAAAGGACAACGATATACATTTACCAGATTACCGCAGGGTTACGCAGACAGTCCAACTATTTATTCTCAAGTCATGTCAGCATGTTTAGCCAATTTCGTTCCACCGGCAGATAGCCAACTATTAGTGTATGTTGATGACATTCTGATTGCCTCTGACACACGAGAAAACTGCATAACTGACACAGTAGCATTATTATGTTTCTTATTTGATAATGGCCACAAAGTGAGTAAAAACAAAGTTCAGTTGTGTAGGGATAAAGTAAAATATTTAGGACATGAATTATCAGCCACAGGGCGCACGATCCTGTCTGACAGGAAGGAAGCAATTTTGCACGCTCCAAAACCACAAACCAAAAAGCAGATGATGTCATTTCTTGGACTGACTAATTACTGCAGGGCATGGATTCCCTGTTATGCAGAATTGACTAGTCCACTTTCTGATTTGATGTACAAGGATGATATTTCAATGTCAACCGTGTTGGAATGGAACAAAGAAGCTGAGGAAGCTTTTGTAAAAGTAAAACAAACATTAGTGTCATCCACAGTTTTGGCACTACCAGATTATAGTAAACCATTCATTCAAACAGCTGATTGTAAGAATGAGTCCATGACTAGTGTTTTGGTTCAAGTGTATGGCTCAAAATTGAGGCCAGTTGCCTACTACTCATCTAAATTGGATGCAGTGGCAAGTGCTTTACCACCATGTGTACAGGCTGTTGTTGCAGCCTTTATGGCTGTTCAAAGTAGCAGTAATGTTGTTCTATTCCATCAGTTGACACTGGAAGTTCCACATGCAATTTCTGCACTTCTGTTGCAGACAAAAATGAGCCTTTTGTCCCCAGCAAGACATCTTTCGTGCATGTCCTTGCTATTATCACAACCACACCTTACGGTAGAGCGCTGTACAACATTGAATCCATCCACATTGATACCCTTACCTGAGGATGGTGAGCCGCACAATTGTCTTGATGTAGCTACGGTCTGTACGAAAGCACGCCCAGACCTCCAGGACACACCCATCCCAAACAGTACAATTGTGTATGTGGATGGTTCTTCCACTGACAAAGCTTATGGACAAACACAATCTGGATATGCTGTTGTCACAAATTCAGAAGTATTGGATTCTGCTTCATTGCCATCGTCATTTTCAGCACAAGCAGCTGAATTAGTTGCTTTAACTGCAGCTTGCTATCTGTTTAAAGGTACGGCTGTATCAATTTATACAGACAGCCAGTACGCTTTCAGCACAGTGCATGTGTTTGCAAAACTGTGGGAGGAGCGTGGAATGGTGACATCATCTGGAAAGCCAGTGACTCATGCCACTCTCCTAACTGCCCTACTGCAAGCTGTGAAGTTGCCTCAACAAATTGCTATATGCAAATGTGCGGCTCACACCAAAGGCTCTGACAGTGTTTCAAAAGGAAATGACGTTGCTGACAAAACCGCAAAGGCGGCAACAGCTCTTTCAGTTGGACCTAGTAAAATTGTATATGAGAATAACACCAACACCATCAGGGTTAACACCATTTGAGATACTTTATGGACGACCATATCGTCTACCAATTTTGACATGGATACTAAAACAGCAGATGAGGAACAAACATTAGCAAATTTTATGAAAAAGACATTAACACAGAAAGAGATAACTTAAACACATTTACTGCCGAATAATTTTGATCTTCCACAGGACGGCCTTCCAGTAGTCTAGCCAGGAGACTGGGTGTTCATCAGAGTCCAGTCCTCGTTGGGAAGGTCTATACCAAGTGCTGTTAACAACACCAACTGCAGTAAAGATAGCGGAGAGATCAACGTGGATACATCACTGTAAGATACAGCGTGTGTTGGCTGCCTCCACAGTGGAAGGGGAAGTCTGGCTACAAAGGGAGTCTATTTAATTAGCAATAGATTGTCTCAATGCCAGTGAAGCAGGGAGATCCTTGCACTATTAGGTGAGGTGGTTAACAACACTGTATCCTAGCAATCATGACTGAACTACAGCAGACCCCGGAGCGGCGTGCTCAGCGCCGCCGCTGCCGGACTGTTGGTAGGGCAGCCGGTTGCGTTGTGATCTTAGTGTGTTTCGTGCTCCTCGGATTCCTGGCCTGGTGGAATGGAATTACGTTACTAATTGTTATGTTTGTTCACAGATACCTATATCCTCAACACACCCAGCTCTGACGGCTAAACCGTACCCTGCTAGGGTGACAGAATGTCTTATCATACGGATGCATAATCAAACTGTATTTCGGGGGCAGCAGTTCTCAGCAAATCTGATAAGATGTAACACCACTTGCCTCAGTGCAACCACTTATATGATAGGGATTTCAACAGAGGACGTACAAGCGTGCCCAAGTGCTGCTCCATTGACTAGACTGAAGGGAAATGCAAAAATATCATCACGTTAAATTGTCATCACAACGGCCATTCCCAATTTGCTTTTACGGGACAGGGAATAAAAATGTAGGTAAAATTAAGAAACGTCTGTGTACCCAAACGTATGTTTTATCAAATAATTTAAGCCTAACCAAAACATAATATGTGGATGGTACTTATCTTCATCACATTGGACGGGGATGTAATTATACAGGCTCCTGTCCATGGGGAACGGATGAATCATGTGCTTATGTTAGTAAGTTTTTGCTACCACCTATAAATGGTACTCCGGTGTATGGTGACATCTATTGGCTTTATGGTTCCAGACTGTACATGAGTCTCCCACCAAATTGGGGTGGTGTGTGTGCACCTACCCAGGTGACTGACCATACATATGTGGTAGGACCTCCACAGAGAAGAATGGCAGCACCAGACGGAGGAGATTGATATACCCAGATGTGTTACCACATGATCACATGTGGGGCTCGGATGTACTAAAGGACCAAAAATTGTGGTCTGTAGGAGATAAAATAGCACATTCATTGTTCCCCTGGATAGGAGTGGGAAAAAATTCATTAATGATTGAAACTCTGAATTATCGATTGGGTCTGTTCATGAATGTAACTAAAAAAATAGTAGCAGCTCAAAACACTGAAATAGATGCTTTACGTACCATGGTGATGCAAAATCGCATGGTTTTAGACTTGCTTACTGGTTCACAGGGAGGAGTTTGTGTTCTGCTGAACACAACATGCTGTACTTTCATCCCAGACTCCATTCATTCAGTGGATATGCAGGATGCATTGGAAGAGCTGAATAAACTTCGTGATGCAATGCATAAAGACACCCTAGCCGTGAACCGGTGGAATCCCTGGTCCTGGTTGACTTCAGGACCATGTTGGCAGTTACTATTGAAAATGGTGACACCAGTTATTATAGTCCTAATTCTGATTGGACTTTGCATGTGTTGTGTGATCCCTTATATCAAAACAATGGTTGGCAAAATGGTGTCAAATACATTTGCACAGTGTAATCTGGCCTTCCAACAAACTATGCCAAAATATCAAGCATTGAAACAGTCAGACCTTAGTGGAGAAAACTGTAATGACTGTACTGAGAATTATGATGATATTGAAAAGCTCACAACTCCAGTTCAAGCTTGAACTGTTGACGTGATGAGTTAACACACTCTTAGCCTATGAAGCTTTAGCTGAAAAAGTAATAAGACAAGTGGTGTAGTCGAATAATACAGAAAAAACAGTTCATTTATACCAGTCGGTAGGAGTGATGTATGGTGGTGGTGTGGTGATAACAGAATCTTTGACAGACTGCCACGAAATGTGTCAGGTTATTGTGCATTAATATCATTATTGTTACCCATGACCCCTGAAGACGTTACGACATATGCAGCCTCTCTTATTCCTGAGGATTGGCAGAAAGGCATAGCCAGACATAGAGTAAAAAGAGATTGGAAAGGAGTAGGAAATCCAACATATATTGACGCAATAGGAGTCCCCAGAGGAGTGCCTGACGAGTATAAACTGGTTGATCAAATAGCAGCTGGATTCGAATCTTCCATCTGTTGGTGGTGTTCAATTAATAAAAACGTGGACAGAATAGATTAAGTTAATAAACTAACTAACTAAGCTGGGTGATGCCTACTGTATGTTTAACAGGTGATAAACAGGTGGGAAATGTTAAGGATTTTATATATATATATATATGTTATCACTGTTAAACATTTGTACCTTCGTCTTCTTTCTCATGAGAACGGTGTTGTGCTGTTTTGCACCTGTCTTAACCAAGCCTGAGAATTCAATTTTGTTTTAGCACTCTGGGGTCAATCTGAGCTGGGAATGAAGGGCTGGATGTACTTATTATTATAATATAACTTTGTTTTCGCAGCCTCTTAACGACTGGGAGTAAGAGAACGTTTTGACTGTTGTGATGTGGTGCTTAGTGTGAAGGAGTGTGAAGGACAGGACACTTCAGGCAGATGCAGAACAGCTGATAACTGCAACAGACGAACGAGATGTGCTGACCTGTGTAAAAGAAAGTGTCCTTCCTTACAGCTGCACTTATTGACGTATGCGTTTATGTTACGGGAAGAAACTTGTCTTGCGTCATCACCCCCACCCTTAGGACAAGTTTTTTGTTTATGTGATGAGGGCGTCTCTTAATAAAAAGAGCGGAAAAGCAGGCCAGACTTTAGTGTAGCCTTGGTGTACAGCCTGGCCGCACTCCGCGCGTAAAATTTGACTTTCTGTCTCACTGGTGTTTCTTGACTCTGTTTGTCTTGTTAAAGGTTTTAAAAATGTTTGGAGGAGAAAATACCCAACACAACCCCTGGCAAAAATTATGGAATCACCGGCCTCGGAGGATGTTCATTCAGTTGTTTAATTTTGTAGAAAAAAAGCAGATCACAGACATGACACAAAACTAAAGTCATTTCAAATGGCAACTTTCTGGTTTTAAGAAACACTATAAGAAATCAGAAAAAAAATTGTGGCAGTCAGTAACGGTTACTTTTTTACACCAAGCAGAGGGAAAAAAAATATGGACTCACTCAATTCTGAGGAAAAAATTATGGAATCATGAAAAACAAAAGAACACTCCAACACATCACTAGTATTTTGTTGCACCACCTCTGGCTTTTATAACAGCTTGCAGTCTCTGAGGCATGGACTTAATGAGTGACAAACAGTACTCTTCATCAATCTGGCTCCAAAGTTCTCTGATTGCTGTTGCCAGATCAGCTTTGCAGGTTGGAGCCTTGTCATGGACCATTTTCTTCAACTTCCACCAAAGATTTTCAATTGGATGAAGACTATTTGCAGGCCATGACATTGACCCTATGTGTCTTTTTGCAAGGAATGTTTTCACAGTTTTTGCTCTATGGCAGGATGCATTATCATCTTGAAAAATGATTTCATCATCCCCAAACATCCTTTCAATTAATGGGATAAGAAAAGTATCAAATATCAACGTAAACTTGTGCATTTATTGATGATGTAATAACAGGCATCTCCCCAGTGCCTTTACCTGACATGCAGCCCCATATCATCAATGACTGTGGAAATTTACATGTTCTCTTCAGGCAGTCATCTTTATAAATCTCATTGGAACGGCACCAAACAAAAGTTCCAGCATCATCACCTTGCCCAATGCAGAGTCGAGATTCATCACTGAATATGACTTTCATCCACAGTCCATGATTGCTTTTCCTTAGCCCATTGTAACCTTGTTTTTTTCTGTTTAGGTGTTAATGATGGCTTTCGTTTAGCTTTTCTGTATGTAAATCCCATTTCCTTTAGGAGGTTTCTTACAGTTCGGTCACAGACGTTGACTCCAGTTTCCTCCCATTCGTTCCTCATTTGTTTTGTTGTGCATTTTTGATTTTTGAGACATATTGCTTTAAGTTTTCTGTCTTGACGCTTTGATGTCTTCCTTGGTCTACCAGTATGTTTGCCTTTAACAACCTTCCCATGTTGTTTGTATTTGGTCCAGAGTTTAGACACAGCTGACTGTGAACAACCAACATCTTTTGCAACATTGCATGATGATTTACCCTCTTTTAAGAGTTTGATAATCCTCTCCTTTGTTTCAATTGACATCTCTCGTGTTGGAGCCATGATTCATGTCAGTCCACTTGGTGCAACAGCTCTCCAAGGTGTGATCACTCCTTTTTAGATGCAGACTAACGAGCAGATCTGATTTGATGCAGGTGTTAGTTTTGGGGATGAAAATTTACAGGGTGATTCCATAATTTATTCCTCAGAATTGAGTGAGTCCATATTTTTTCTCTCTGCTTGGTCTAAAAAAGTAACCGTTACTGACTGCCACAATTTTTTTTTTTTTCCTGATTTCTTATAGTGTTTCTTAAAGCCAGAAAGTTGCCATTTGAAATGACTTTAGTTTTGTGTCATGGCTGTGATCTGCTTTTTTCTACAAAATTAAACAACTGAATGAACATCCTCCGAGCCCGGTGATTCCATAATTATTGCCAGGGGTTGTACAGGCGACACCGGATCGTCTGACCACTCACACAGGGGTCCAGGGGTATCGCTTGCTGTATTTGTAGGACAAGGATGATGGGTTTCACAGATGGATCTTGGCTTGTCATGAGTGGTCTCAGAATCACCCAACCTCATCCTCAGCCTACTGGGGATTGATGTGAAAATTCAGACGTCTGACAATGTTGGGTCAAACCAGAACTAAGGATATGAATGGTACATTGTCTGAGATACTGTGTGAGGCGTGGCAGCATGGAATGGTGGTAAATGGTGAATGTTAACATTTGTTTGTTATAGCCCCCAGATACACCAACAAAATCGCCACCCCAATTTTTGGGCGACTCTGCGGTATTACCCATAACCCGCCGCACCTTTGTTACTTTGTACATGTGCTTGGCGTGACGTGGTCGTGTTTGTCTGCAAACGCATGCTCCTTTAGTTAAAACTCAACTATTTCTCAATGTATGACAGTGGAAAACCCAACAGGACATTTATGTGCTTGTCTAAACCAATCAGAAAAAGCAAGATTTTCTCAATCAGAAAAATAACAAAAGTGTTTCTTTTGTTGTTCACTATAAGTAACACAAGTCTCACCATAATACTGAACAAGGAGCTGGGTTTATGGCCTTATTCATGTACAAGTTGCATGTAAATAGACTTTGGCCCTAGAGAGAAAATCCCACTCATATTATCAATTGCATTTAAGTGTGCAGCAGGTAAATACTTAGGAAAACGGATAAGCTCTCGTTTCAATTCTTTTTTTTTTTTGCCATTGAGCTACATGCCCAATGGTCCTATTTTATGCAACTTTATAGTTGTGAATGCCAGTGTAAGTGTTGTACACTGTACAGCAAAGCAGATTATACATTGAACATTAAATGTTTTGGTAGAAAGAGAATACAGTCATGTCACTGACGACTGTATCTTTTGTCAGTAAATGCTGTCCATGCACAAATTTAGTCCGTTTTTGACTGTTGCAGAATCGCAGACTTGATGCCGATACTGCGCATGCTGCCGAGGAACTGTTGAAGTTAAAAGTCGAAGCATGGAAAGCCAGAGATCATCTTTCAGCCTTATCCGGGAAAAGACTGTGTCTTGCCTTTAACAACCTTCCCATGTTGTTTGTATTTGGTCCAGAGTTTAGACACAGCTGACTATGAACAACCAACATCTTTTGCAACATTGCGTGATGATTTACCCTCTTTGAAGAGTTTGATAATCCTCTTCTTTGTTTCAAATGACATCTCTCGTGTTGGAGCCATGATTCATGTCAGTCCACTTGGTGCAACAGCTCTCCAAGGTGTGATCACTCCTTTTTAGATGCAGACTAATGAGCAGATCTGATTTGATGCAGGTTTTAGTTTTGGGGATGAAAATTTACAGGGTGATTCTATAATTTATTCCTCAGAATTGAGTGAGTCCATATTTTTTTCCTCTGCTTGGTCTAAAAAAGTAACCGTTACTGACTGCCACAATCTTTTTTTCTTGATTTCTTACAGTGTTTCTTAAAGCCAGAAAGTTGCCATTTGAAATGACTTTAGTTTTGTGTCATGTCTGTGATCTGCTTTTTTTTCTACAAAATTAAACAACTGAATGAACATCCTCCGAGGCCGGTGTTTCCATAATTTTTGCCAGGGGTTGTAGATTATGTCGACCTAATTGAAGATGATAATTACATTCTTTTTCTTGATTTCTATAAAGTGTTTGACACAGTGGAACATGTATTTATATCTTGCTTTGCCTGGAACAGTTTGGCTTCAGTATTTACGTTTGTAATGTGATAACTCTATAAAAATGGTAACAGCTCTGTAAAGTTAAGTGACAGAACAGGACAGGGGTATCTGACAGGGTCGCCCTGCTTCAGTGTATCTTTTCTTGGTGGTAGCTCAGATTTTCTGGACTCACATTAAGTCTTGTAACCTGGAGGACATCTTATTAAGTCACCTGGCAGATGATACCACATTATTTCTCAGGGATCCCCTTCAAGTAAAACCTGTTATTCAATGTATCAGTCTCTTTTCTCAAACATCAGGTCTGTGCTTAAACTTGGATAAATGTGAACTGTTAGAGCTTAAGAATAATGATGTAACTTCAATTGACAATATCAGTGTTAAGAGTAAGATCAACTATCTTGGTATCATCATCTCTAAAGTCCAGCAGGAGAGATGCTTTCTGAATCTTGACCCCAGGATCAAAAAGGCAGAGAACAGATTCAATTAGGGGCTACAGAGAAACTTATCCTTAAGAGGGTGTGTGCTTTTGGCAAAAGTTGAGGGAATTTTGAGGCTTATTTATACAGCTTCTTCCCTAGCTGTTGATGCTAACATCATGAAACATATTGACTGTATGTTATTTTCTGTGGAAAAATGGAACACACTATATCAGAAAGTCAGTGGTAATTAATACCCGTAAAAATGGAGGCCTGGATTTTCTTGACTTTTCTTCTCTAAATAATGTATTTAAAAGCAACTGGTTGTAATATTAAAAAAAAAAAAATGATACATCATTATGGAACTTTATTCTGAAATTTATTTTTAATCAGATTGGTGGTCTTCCAGTTTTTCTTGAATGCAATTATCAGATTAACAAGATCCCCCTGAAACTGTCAAACTTTCACTAACAGGTTCTTCTTGCTTGGAAGTTGATCTTTAAACACAACTTTTCCCTTCAAAAATATTATATATGGCATAATATGGACATTTTATGAAATAGAAAAAGCGTTTATTTTTGCAATTGGATGGATAAGGACATTTATTTGCTTACACAACTATTAACACCAGAAGGAAAGCTGATGTGCTATAATGACTTTAGAGAATTTTATGATTTTCATGTATCATATGATGAATTTTCCTGTTATTAAGGCCATCTCATCATCTGTTGTACAGCTTTGTCAAAACACTGCTGATCAGAATATTGTAACAATTGTTCATCATCTTAATACTGTGTGTTGTGTGGGCTGCTGAAGAGGAGGTACTGCTGGCCCACTACCACCAGATGGCGCCCTGCTTGGAGTGCGGGCTTCAAGCACGAGAGGGCGTCGGAGCCGCTGGGAGTGACAGCTGTCACTTATCAGCACCAGCTGTCACTCGTTCAACTCATCACCATATAAGCCGGACTGCAACTCCACCTCCTCACCGAGAAATCAGCTACCATTCCAGGTAATCTTTCTCTGCTATGATTTTCTGAGTGTTTAAACATTGTTCTGTGTGCAGCCATTTATCCTGTGGACTCAGTCTGTAACTGGATTGGTGGATAGTGTGACTTGCGACGTCTTCGCCTCACACTCCTTCCAGGGAGAGTGACTGACAGGAGCTGCACGGGTGATTCTGTGTCTGGAGGTGGAGGTTCTCCCTCCCGGAGGAACTAAGCTTTACACGATTGCTGGGTGTGTATTCGCACACCCACCATTAACTGTTTCTGTTCTCTGCCAGCAGTACCGGGTCTGACTGCTGAAGACAGTGGCCACCTGGGGCGCAGGGCTTGGCGGCTCCGGTGTTCTTCAGATCCGTTGGTGGTGGAAGCTGTGTGGGATCCGGCTCTTCTCTCGCCAGACGTCTTCTATCTTCGAGCCCGCCCACACGTCACCTTGTGTATAATTGACAATCCACATTATTGTTGTTGTCTGTATTTCGTTGTGCGATTCACAACATTAAATTGTTATTTTTGGCTTATCCATTGTCCGTTCATTAACGCCCCCTGTTGTGGGTCCGTGTCACGACACCCTCCCAACAGTCTGTGGTCAAGTATGCTTCAGGTTGCACAGAAATAATAGAGCAATTAGGGGGTTGTTCCAAAATTAAATCTCAACAAAACATTACATTACTTCTTACTGGACACAATTCAAGGACAATATTCCATGGGCAAAAGTTTGTTTTTTGCCATGAGTGTAGGAATGACAATCCAGTCCTTCTGTACATGTGGTAACGGGTAGATGAATCAAAATGATATAAAGAGCTGTTCTGGAAGGAAGAATTCACGTTGTAGATCAGTGATCAGCTGGTGGAAATAACCGCACGAGTCAGTGCGCGCGTTCACATGCACTGATTAATTTACTGCTCTGACATATTCAATCATCTTTACACTTATTTATTTTCCCTTTTGACAGTTTTGTTAGAAATAAATATATATAACTTAGAACATAATACTGTGATACAGCAGTGACCACAGCACACTTTTTTTTTTTTTTTGGAGCACGATGGAGCGCGCAGCGTTTTAACAGACAGTGAGGGTTCTGATGATGATGGAGATGATCCCTCTTTTGTTCTGGACGAGGAACCAGAGCAGGTGGTCCACCGACGTGCGCACAGATCTCCACAGCTTCTGTTTGCAGTTTCTCCAGGACTCAGGCGCTATGAGCTCCGTCCCAGCACCAAGTCCTGGAACTCAGAGATGCAGACACACTCTGCTCCAGCTGTGGCTCCAGGCGTGTTTCGTTGAGATCGTGAGCTTCGGTTTTGTTAATTTCCTCTTTCGTCCCTTTTGCGCTCTTGCTTCGCAGACTGTTCGGTGATAAAGCTCTTTCATCCACCTTTTCTCAACGAATTGTGACGTTTTTTGCTTTTTCCCTTTGTTCAGGAATCGTCGTGTGCCATGTGACTGGGCCATAAATTAGTGCTGAAATGACATAAAATAATAGAGATGATATGAAGACGACTGTGACGTCACTAAAGCAGAAATTACAAACTGATCAGATGAACTCTGAAAAACAATCAAATCAAAGTGTTGGAAACTGAAATGAGAAAAACTTTGTTTTATTTGCTCACTTTTCTTCTTCTTCTTCTTCTTGTAAACTATGAATCCAACGACTGCAGCCAGAACAAGTGCAAGAAGAACCGCTGTAACAATGACGGGGACGAGGACGTCACTGGGCGTCTCTGTCCAAAAAACAACAGCAATTCAAACATGCACAGAATCAACATGTCCCATCTGTCCATTTTTAGACAAACACGTCCAGTTAGTGAGGAACTGGTTTCCTGCTGTCCACCAAAATAAGTGTTCCAGATCAAACAGGATCATCTCTGACTTTGAACTGAGTGACTGTAAATATGCATTTAGCAGTTTGACTCTCAAGCAAATGAACTGAGACTGTTGTCTCACCGTGGTTGGTCCAGATGGCGTCTTTGTGCAGTTTGGTGATGATGTCGTCTTTGACACCAGCCAGCTGAAACACGCACTCGTACTTCTCCCAGTCTTCAGGTTTGACTGATGAAAGGTTCAGGTCCACACTCATCTGGAAGGTTCCGTCGTGGTTGGGGAGCAGCTCTCCGTGATCCACGTCCTCAAAAAGCGGCTGTCCGTCTTTTCTCCAGAATATGTCGGCTTCATCAGGATAGAAACCTGTAGCATGACAGCAGACTGGAGAGGACGGAGACTTCTGGAGGAGAGACACCGAGGGGAGGTCTGGAGAGAGAGATACAGAGAGAGAACTGACCATTATCCATATTGACAAAAGTGCCAATAATGTTTTGCTATGAGTTATAGAAAAAAATAAAACATTTGATGAATTTATTATTAGTCATTTTGTGTATAAAATGTTGTAAATGTTTTTTAATTAACCCTTAAAAATTACAAAAATAAATAAATTAATAAAAAAAAATCATCTTGTTCCAAAATTCAAACATCTTTAATCAGTTTATAGAAACCAGTCAAAAACCAGTTTAATCAATCAATCAATCAATTTTTTTATATAGCGCCAAATCACAACAAACAGTTGCCCCAAGGCGCTTTATATTGTAAGGCAAGGCCATACAATAATTATGTAAAACCCCAACGGTCAAAACGACCCCCTGTGAGCAAGCACTTGGCTACAGTGGGAAGGAAAAACTCCCTTTTAACAGGAAGAAACCTCCAGCAGAACCAGGCTCAGGGAGGGGCAGTCTTCTGCTGGGACTGGTTGTCAATGTGAATCCAACTTCATTTTTTAAAATTAATTTACAGCAATTTAAATGGTTAAAATGTATTAAACAGAACAGTTTAAAAACAGTTAAAAACTGAAATAAAAAAACAGCTTATCTAAAACAAAAAAAAGGAAAATTTCACATTTATGAAGCTGAACAAAGTTAAAATATGATGTTATTTCTTGTTAAATCACAGAATTAATTATTAAAGTTGTTTCAGTTGTTTTCTGTTAATTGTTGAATTGTTCTGAGCAGGGGCGGATCTAGAGATAAATTCATGGGGTGGCAAGCAGGGACAGGCACTATTATGTGGGGTGGAAATGTAATGTTTATGTATTATGCTATTATAGGTCAGGAATCTGGTTATAGCATCACGAGTCCAAGTTTCATATAGCCTAGAGTAGCGGCACGCAAGCTTTTTGCGCCACGGACCAATTTTCATGTAACGTTAAAACATTTTTGCAGACCAATATAGAAAAAACTATAAACAATGTGTATAAAAAATGTGAGTGGAATGGTAATTTCAAGCGGGCGTCATAGATCTGTAAATTGTGTTTTCATGATCACAAAACGAACATTGCTGTAGTAGTGCAGCAGATAACCAAAACAATTGTTCAGTTTGTGATAAAAGCATGAAATGTGGCACACATATTCTAAATTAACTAATGTTTATTTTCAGATATGGAGACATCCTGGAGGTGACCTCTAATGAGCTACAGGGGTCAACAAAGAATTACACAGGGGTCAAAATATAAAAATTCTCCAATCATGTTGAAAACTATACCACACTATTTGTGTGATCATAAGGATTCCAAAAATGTATAGTTTGGGCTATCCATGACTGAATGTTCTGGAGTTTTGGGGTAAAAACAGCAAAAATGGTGACAAAGGTCAGTTTCAGTTTGTACAAGGGTGAAAAATTAAAGTTACTTCAGTTTTGGTAAAAAGTGATGCAAATTATTGGTTGAGCGAATAGGATTAATGTCGAATGCTTGTCTCCAAAGTCAAGGTCAAAAAAGGTTGACGTCCATTGGATTCTGACATGTGACATATGTTACCTCGTAACATGATAACTTAGCGTGTCAGATGGTGCAAACTACTCCTTTTTAAAATACTATTAACTAAACCAAGAATTTGCATAATTTTTTACCAAAATTGAAAGTTTAACTTTTGACCCCTGTACAAACTGAAACTGACCTTTGTCACCATATTTGCTGTTTTTACCCCATAACTCCAGAACATTCAGTCATTGATAGTCCAAACTATACCTTTTTGGAAGCTGTGTAATCAGATAAATAATGTGGTATACTTTTCAATATGATTGGAGCATTGTTAAAGTTTGACCCCTGTGTAATTCTTTATTGACCCCTGTAGCTCAATAGAGGTCAGCTCCAGGATGCCTCCATATCTGAAAATAAATATTAGTTCATTTAGAATATTTGTGCCAAATTTCATGCTTTTATCACAAACTGAATGATTGTTATGGAAATTTTAGGGCAATTCTACGGTAACGGAATTACCATCTGACCTAATCTGTAGTCGTTAGATGCAGTATGTCCAGATTTTGCTGCTGTTGTAATTCCGTCACCACAGAACTGTCCTTTAGCTAAGCTGCACCACTATAGTAGAAAACAACAGATTTAATCAAATGACAGCAGAGAAGCTGTATGAGTCTTACCTGAGCTGAAGACTCACAGAAACACACCTCAAAGGTGTATCAGCGCTTGTCCTCTGCTCATCCTTCTGTCCTCTGTCCATCCTTCTGTCCTCTGTCCATCCCTCTGTCCTCTGTCCATCCTTCTGTCCTCTCCTCACACCCTTTTCTCTTGTTTCCAATGTTCCTCTAAATCCACAACAGTGTTTTCTCCCCTCAGCAATAAAAAAGTGTTCCACTGTCGCGTTATGAAATGAAAGTGAAACCTAAAAAGCGTACATTGCCGCACGCGTGCACGGACTTTTGTTAACATAACACGACTTTAAGGTTGGACAAAACATCCCTAATATCTATGAGAGACACGAGTAAAGCTGAAGTTTAGCTACAAAGAAAGTTTTGCCGGCTGATGTGACCAGTGTTGACGTCCGTCCTTGTTTTCAGTTCACCTGAAACGACGAGGGAAACAAGAGGTTCCGCCCTAATAAAAATACCACTGAAAACTTATTCCTCATTGTTTATTAATTTATACTTGGTGAATGTATCAATTTTATATTTCTTTCTCCGCAAAGTTTTTCTGGCAACCGTGTGTGCTTCTGCGTGTCGTCGTGTCTTTTAGGGAAAGTTCGGCGTCACAACAGGTGGGGGGGGGGCAGGGAGAAGGCGAAGCACAGCTTGTGCTGCATTCAAGGGCGCTCAGAGAGCACAGTTTTTTTTTTAAGTCATTCGTGAGGTCCCTTTTTCGAAAAAAATGTCACCCACTTCTGATTGGGGTGGCAAGAGCTATTTTTAGGGTGGCAGTTGCCACTCCATGCCACCCCAGTAGATCCGCCCCTGGTTCTGAGCTTCATTTGATTGTTTTATTGACTGTTTGCTCATATTATCTTTCATGTTTGAAAAGAGGTCAAAGGTGAAGAAAGAGATGGACAGAAGTGAGGAGGAAAGAAAGTGAGATGAAGAGAAAAAGAAATGAAGAGAAAAGAAAGAAGAGGGAGAGAAAAATCAGTGAGACAAAGAAAAAGTGAGACAGAGAAAACTGATGTGTGGACACTGAAAATAAAAAGAGGACAGTTTGATGGACAGTGAGTCTCTACGTGTTGGTTCATGTTCAGAAACATGTTCCTGTGGATCTGACACAGAAGAGCTTCATGAACCGTGTTTCAATAAAACCTCATCAGGTCATGTGACTCCACCTGTTCTCAGCAGTTGGCTCCTCCCATAGTTCAGGTACTTCTTCAGCCACTCAGGACAAATCTGGGTTAAATAGTATTTCTGTCCTGCCATGAAACCTTCGTTATTGTCCCACTTGTGTTTGGTGATGACAGCCTGTGGATTTGGAGCGATCCATGTCATCGTCTTCAGGTCCAGTGATATGAAGTCTTCTCCATCATAACCATACTGCATATAACCATTAACGTGTCCAGTCTCATCGTCCCATTCACAGCCAGACATGAACTGGACAATGTGGACACCTGAGAGAGACACAGAGACCTAAGTGAAGCAGAGTGAGACCTCAGCACAGTCAGCTGTTATCAACTGATGTCACATCTTGACCACAGAGACACACTGATCCACAGACCCCAGATCACAGGATCCACATCTCCTGCTGTGATTGTCCCCACTGAAGACACTCACAGACAAACATCACGTGGACACAGTGGACCAAACAGTGAGACGTCCTGACACAGTCACTGTCACACACTGAAGACCCGTCCTGACCATCAGACACACATGAAACCTGATCCTGGACTTCACATCACGTCCACTGAAGCCCTGCAGCCAGAAGACCAGGAAGGAACCAGAGAACCAGAGCGTCCTGAAGCTGTTCTAGAAGCTTCCATTGAAGGACGCTTTGAGTCCAGGATCAGTCACTGGACTCCACCTGCTCAGTGATGTTCAGCAGAGTCTGACTACAACTGGTCCAATGAGACGGAGACCAGCAGGACCTTCATGGAGACCAGGAGGCGTCTGTGTGTCCTGATTGGTCTGTCCATCAGCCAATCACAGCACACAGATGTTGGTTTGATGCTGCCTGCTGGACAAAGCAACATGCTGTGGTCAGCAGACTTCATCTAATCTGGACTTCTACTTTCTATCTGAGACTTTAGTGAGGATTCAGGAGTTTTTGATTCATTGATTCATATTTTCGTTGACCAGAAAACCTGCAGGTCGACACCTGGATGGTTGTCAGTCAGATGATCTTCTGCTTCAGTCAAACAGAGGAAAGTGGAAAATGTCTTTTATTAGTTTAATGAAGATGTTCTGATGGTCTGCTGATGGATGAACACATGAGAGCAGAATAACGACTCGTGATGTTTGATTGACAGTTTGGCTTCAGTCCAGTGGATCTGAGCTGTGACACTGTTTCATGGTCTGATCTAAATGAGACATTTACCGTGTCGTCCTGTCAGTCAGGTTGATTTAAACACACCGTTCTTACTGTCACATGTGGACCCAGCAGAAGCAGCCTGCGTCCCATTTACAGCGCTGCCCCGTGCTTTGAGAACCCGTCCAGTCCTGTTCCTCTCTCAGCTGTGTGCTGATAAACTGGTTTGTGGACTAAAGTTATTCTGGATAAAGTGACCGTGGGCCGTTCAGTCGAGTCCTTCTGATCTGATCTAGTGGAGATAAACTGTTAATAATCTCTGCTGGTTATTATGGGATGGACACAAACACTGTATCCGGGCAGAACACGGCCTCAGTCACAGTGGAAGAAAAAAAAAAACAAAGTGTTGAAACAGTCCATCAGAGTCAAACTTCAGGAATCATCAAAAGCCTCCAGCACTGATTTCCTGCCTTGATTTCAAATCATGGATTCTTCCTGCTGACACTTAGAACACTTGTGGTCCAGTTTAGTGACTTTACTCTGAGCTTCACACACTTTACATTTTTAAATACGACAAGAACTCAGATTTATTATCATCAATATTTACAGCTCATGACTTTATCTCACATTTTAAATTGATCCTCCATAAACTCACAAACACAACATTTATATTTTCCTCAAGTGGAATCTGGACAAAATTAATAAACTGAATGAAACTACGAGAGATTCTGCAGATAAAAAGAGAAAAAATTAGTTTATCTGTTTCAGGTGTTAATGAGTGAAGATTGATGAATATTAAGAACACAGTCAACACACACACACATATAGTTGTGTAGTTTGTGTGCAGTAAAGTGTGTGTGTGTGTGTTTTAGCAGCTACATAATGAAAAAACTGTCAGTAAAAGAGAAACAAACTCACCTCCAGTTTGGTTGAAGCGACGTTTTGCTGTTTTAATGTTGTTTTTGTCAATATGTTGTTGGAACACAAAGATCTCAGTTTCTCTCTTCCAGTACTGAGGATCATCAGTTGTGACGTTTTCCATCCAGTCCTGTTTGGGTTTTACTCTCTTGGTGTTACTGTCATAATGAACCATCAGAACATCATCAACATAACCGACAACCACAAACTCTGAAAGATTTGTGACTCCAGAGGAGAAGGTTTTGAAATATTTCAGTGTGTGAGTCACTGTAAAAAAAAAAAAAAGAAAACAAATGTCATGTTTAATAAAAATGTGACAAACTCCTGCAGTAAATTTCAGACATCAGAAAGTTCATAATGATACTATGAAGATTTAACTCAGATCTAAATCGAGGAAGAATAATTCCATATTTGACAGATCAATAAAGTCGATACAGGAAAAAAAAATAAATATCGGCGATACTTTAGACCACAAAATGAAAGCGAATAATTAGATTCCTTAAAATAAAACTTCATATTTAAAGACACAAAATGTGTGAAATCATTTTAAACACCTCAGATAAAGTAAAAATAATATAAAAATGTGACAGATCAAAAACTCGTTACTAACGCAGGAAAAAAATAAAGGCAGAAAACATACAAATAACAGTATTTTTAATAAGTACCTCCTGAAAATAGATACAGAATAATGAACAGTAAATCTTATAACAGAGTGGCTATACGCCCAACCATTGGTTAAATAAAGTGAGGTATTGGGTCGGTGCATCGTCTGGCCTCATCTTTGTCTGTTGGCATTTCTTCAAAGTCTATCTCCTAGGATTCTTTTGAAATTTGGCAGACATTTTATGGGGTTTTGCCAGCAAGCTAATAGAGTTTTTTTTTTTTTCCACATTTTACAAAAATAAAAATACAAAATTAAAAAACTAGAGAAATATATTAAATCTCTATTAGTTTGAGGGGACTGGAACACAGAATATCTGTAACAAGTTTCAAGAAATTTTGGTAATCTCAAGCTATTTGAGGGCTATTATAATTGGTAATTGAGAAGTGTAGCTCTGCTCATAACATAGTGATTGTATTCCCCATACGAATGTATCAAGGAATACAATGGATCATCGGTCATTGTGCTGCATAAGCGCCCATCTCAGAGATTTCACCGTTAACAATCTAGGAGTCACAGTTTCTATCCAAATATTTTCAAATTTTGTATGGGCATTAAAGGTGATATAAAGACAAATCCTATTGATTTGGGGCAAAAAAAGGATAACTTTTAAGTTAAATCATCAATTTATTACATAAATTAACTTTTAATGCCTGTCTAATTCACAATGTACTAGTATTTCCAGGACGTTTAAGAAGAAAATGTTCTGGAAAGTCCTGGAAATATTCCAAGGAAATGTCCAGGAATATATACTAGTACTGGAATTTTTGTCCTTTGGAAATGTACGAGCCATGAGTCGTGTGCATAATGCTATAATGCCATGCGCATTGTTAATGACTGACTTGACTATTTCGATGTGGACTCAATTATGTACAACCCCTGGCAAAAATTATGGAATCACCGGCCTCGGAGGATGTTCATTCAGTTGTTTAATTTTGTAGAAAAAAAGCAGATCACAGACATGACACAAAACTAAAGTCATTTCAAATGGCAACTTTCTGGCTTTAAGAAACACTATATGAAATCAGGAAAAAAAATTGTGGCAGTCAGTAACGGTTACTTTTTTAGACCAAGCAGAAATATAGCAAAGATTCGTCCCATCCTGTCTATGGCTGATGCTGAGACCCTGATCCATGCGTTCATCTCTTCTAGATTGAACTACTGCAATGTTCTATTTTCTGGTTTACCGCAGTCTAGCATTAGTGGTCTCCAGTTGGTTCAGAATCCTGTAGCCAGACTTTCGACACGAAGGAGAAAGTTTGACCACATTACACCCATTTTGGCGTCTCTTCACTGGCTTCCTGTCCCAGTGAGATCAGATTTTAAGGTTCTGCTACTAACCTATAAAATTATTCATAGACTGGCACCTCCCTACCTAGCTGACCTAATTAAACCTTATATACCGGCCCGGGCTTTACGTTCTCAGGGTGCAGGACTACTTTGTGTCCCTAAGGTGAATAAGAAATCTGCGGGTCAGAGCTTTCTCTTATCGTGCCCCTGTTCTGTGGAATGATCTCCCTGCGTCAATAAAACAATCAGATTCTGTGGAGACTTTCAAGTCCAGACTTAAGACGCACTTATTTTCCCTTTCATATGGCTAGCATACTGGTACGCTTTTTATTCTTTTAATTCATGTTAGTAGTAATTGGAGCGGGCCGCGGCCTCAACTTCACCTAAATTCTGGGTCTTTTAGTGAAGCTTAGGGCTAGTGGCTGGCGATCAGCTTAGTATTTCTTCTGTTTTTCTTGTTGATTAATGCTGGCAAATTATACAGTATTTTTTTGTCTTTCTGATGCCTGATTCTGTTTTTTCTCTGTTTAAGGTGCAGCTCCATCCAGAGATGGGAGTTGTGTTTGTGTTGGCGATCCTCCTGTCCTGTGCACCAACAGCAATTCTTATATATTCGTCCGTAAATTGTTCTGTGAATTATTTCTTTAATTTATGTTTGTAGCATGGCCCAAGCAGAGGGTCACCCCATTGAGTCTGGTCTGCTTGAGGTTTCTTCCTCAGAGGGAGTTTTTCCTTACCACTGTTGCTCTGGGGGTTGGTAAGGTTAGACCTTACCTCTGTGAAGCGCCTTGAGGCAACTCTGTTGTGATTTGGCGCTATATAAAGGAAATAATTTGAAAAATTGAATTGAAATTGAACGCTCCAACACATCACTAGTATTTTGTTGCACCACCTCTGGCTTTTATAACAGCTTGCAGTCTCTGAGGTATGGACTTAATGAGTGACAAACAGTACTCTTCATCAATCTGGCTCCAACTTTCTCTGATTGCTGTTGCCAGATCAGATTTGTAGGTTGGAGCCTTGTCATGGACCATTATCTTCAACTTCCACCAAAGATTTTCAATTGGATTGAGATCCGGACTATTTGCAGGCCATGACATTGACCCCATGTGTCTTTTTGCAAGGAATGTTTTCACAGTTTTTGCTCTATGGCAAGATGCTCTATGGCTTCCAACGGAGGTGTTTTTCCTGTGGCGGAGCATCGCAGCGGCTGCGAGCCGACGCTGCAATCCATCCGCACATCTTTCAGTTTTTGCTCTATGGCAAGATGCATTATCATCTTGAAAAATGATTTCATTATCCCCAAACATCCTTTCAGTTGATGGGATAAGAAAAGTGCCCAAAATATCAACGTAAACTTGTGCATTTATTGATGATGTAATGACAACCATCTCCCCAATGCCTTTACCTGACATGCAGCCCCATATCATCAATGACTGTGGAAATTTACATGTTCTCTTCAGGCAGTCATCTTTATAAATCTCATTGGAACGGCACCAGACAAAAGTTCCAGCATCATCACCTTGCCCAATGCAGATTTGAGATTCATCACTGAATATAACTTTCATCCAGTCATCCACAGTCCACGATTGCTTTTCCTTAGCCCATTGTAACCTTGTTTTTTTTCTGTTTAGGTGTT
This sequence comes from Thalassophryne amazonica, assembly GCF_902500255.1. Classification (NCBI taxonomy): domain Eukaryota; kingdom Metazoa; phylum Chordata; class Actinopteri; order Batrachoidiformes; family Batrachoididae; genus Thalassophryne; species Thalassophryne amazonica. The sequence continues at coordinate 19,406,985 of NC_047122.1, forward strand.
AATGATGGCTTTCGTTTAGCTTTTCTGTGTGTAAATCCCATTTCCTTTAGGCGGTTTCTTACAGTTCGGTCACAGACGTTGACTCCAGTTTCCTCCCATTCGTTCCTCATTTGTTTTGTTGTGCATTTTCGATTTTTGAGACATATCGCTTTAAGTTTTCTGTCTTGACGCTTTGATGTCTTCCTTGGTCTACCAGTATGTTTGCCTTTAACAACCTTCCCATGTTGTTTGTATTTGGTCCAGAGTTTAGACACAACTGACTGTGAACAACCAACATCTTTTGCAACATTGCGTGATGATTTACCCTCTTTTAAGAGTTTGATAATCCTCTCCTTTGTTTCAATTGACATCTCTCGTGTTGGAGCCATGATTCATGTCAGTCCACTTGGTGCAACAGCTCTCCAAGGTGTGATCACTCCTTTTTAGATGCAGACTAACGAGCAGATCTGATTTGATGCAGGTGTTAGTTTTGGGGATGGAAATTTACAGGGTGATTCCATAATTTATTCCTCAGAATTGAGTGAGTCCATATTTTTTCCCTCTGCTTGGTCTAAAAAATTAACCGTTACTGACTGCCACAATTTTTTTTTCCTGATTTCTTATAGTGTTTCTTAAAGCCAGAAAGTTGCCATTTGAAATGACTTTAGTTTTGTGTCATGGCTGTGATCTGCTTTTTTCTACAAAATTAAACAACTGAATGAACATCCTCCGAGCCCGGTGATTCCATAATTATTGCCAGGGGTTGTACAGGCAACACCGGATCGTCTGACCACTCACACAGGGGTCCAGGGGTATCGCTTGCTGTATTTGTAGGACAAGGATGATGGGTTTCACAGATGGATCTTGGCTTGTCATGAGTGGTCTCAGAATCACCCAACCTCATCCTCAGCTTACTGGGGATTGATGTGAAAATTCAGACGTCTGACAATGTTGGGTCAAACCAGAACTAAGGATACGAATGGTACATTGTCTGAGATACTGTGTGAGGCGTGGCAGCATGGAATGGTGGTAAATGGTGAATGTTAACATTTGTTCGTTATAGCCCCCAGATACACCAACAAAATCGCCACCCCAATTTTTGGGCGACTCTGCGGTATTACCCATAACCCGCCGCACCTTTGTTACTTTGTACATGTGCTTGGCGTGACACGTGGTCGTGTTTGTCTGCAAACGCATGCTCCTTTAGTTAAAACTCAACTATTTCTCAATGTATGACAGTGGAAAACCCAACAGGACATTTATGTGCTTGTCTAAACCAATCAGAAAAAGCAAGATTTTCTCAATCAGAAAAATAACAAAAGTGTTTCTTTTGTTGTTCACTATAAGTAACACTCACAAGTCTCACCATAATACTGAACAAGGAGCTGGGTTTATGGCCTTATTCATGTACAAGTTGCATGTAAATGGACTTTGGCCCTAGAGAGAAAATCCCACTCATATTATCAATTGCATTTAAGTGTGCAGCAGGTAAATACTTAGGAAAACGGATAATACATTTGCGGACATGGGCAACCAACAGCTCTCGTTTCAATTATTCTTTTTTTTTTTTTTTTTGCCATTGAGCTACATGCCCAATGGTCCTATTTTATGCAACTTTATAGTTGTGAATGCCAGTGTAAGTGTTGTACACTGTACAGCAAAGCAGATTATACATTGAACATTAAATGTTTTGGTAGAAAGAGAATACAGTCATGTCACTGACGACTGTATCTTTTGTCAGTAAATGCTGTCCATGCACAAATTTAGTCCCTGTTTTTGACTGTTGCAGAATCGCAGACTTGATGCCGATACTGCGCATGCTGCCGAGGAACTGTTGAAGTTAAAAGTCAAAGCATGGAAAGCCAGAGATCATCTTTCAGCCTTATCCGGGAAAAGACTGTGCACCAATGATGTTCACAACATCCGCCAAAGAGAAAGAGGTCTAAATTCACAAGACGAAATCCTTGTTACTGTCCTGGAAAAGCTCATCGAACAAAGCAAGGGAACAATTCAATTGATTGTGGTTTCAGATAAAGAAGTGAAGACCATATGTATTCTGGCAGACAGAGGAAATGCGTCACATGCTTGATGCATTTCCAGAAATTCTCATTATGGGTGCCACATATAAAACAAACAACCATAACATGCCTCTTCTTACACTTATGGCAGTGGATGGACATGGCTGTGGTCAGGTGGTTGGGCAAGCATTGGTTGCAACTGAGCAAAGAGATGTGTGAAAGGTTTCTTGGAAACCTTCCTAAACAACAACACTGAATCAGCTGACAAGACGAAGGTCTTCCTCATTGACAAGGATTTCAATGAATTCACATTGATTACGGAACTTTGGCCAGAGGCAAAAGCCAAGTATTGCGTTTTCCATGTCATCAAAGCATTCTACCGGAAAATTCACACTTTGCAGATACCCACTGAACAGAAGGCGAATCTGAAAAAAAGCAATCAAAGCAATTGTGTACTCGAAAGATCATGAGACATTCACTTCTTTGGTCGGTGAACTTGGAAATAGTGCTCCTGCAAAATTTTGTGAGTACTTTTCCAAAAACTGGGAAAACTGCAGTGACATGTGGATTGCGTATATGAGGAATAAGCACCTTCATTTGGGAAACACCACAATAAACAGATTGGAAAGCTACCATCACAAAATAAAAGCCCACCTGAAATCAAACGTGACAGTTGGAGACTGCATATCTGAGCTGCTTAAAATGCACCAGGGAACGTCTGTGGAAACAAGCTTCAAAGAAATACTGGACCAAACCACCATCTGTTACTGCCATAGTGATCAATCAGCCAGTGCAGCTTTGATTCAGGAAATGGCTACACCTTACGCTGCAGATATCATGCTGAAGCAGCAGAAAATAGCAAGATCTCTAAAGTTCAAAAGTGACGTTGAAGAAGAAGGAACATTTCGCATAACAACAAAGGGAGACGAGACCCACACTTAAGGCCACTACTGAACTGACTCAGTCAGGTGCCAGTGTGATGTTTTCAAAACCTTAAATCTTCCATGCCGCCACCTCTTTGCCTTGGACCTAACAAAGAACAACTTCAATGCTACATGGATGCCAAAGCGATGGATGAGAAAGCCACCAGTCGAGAACGATCTCCATTCTATGCCACCAGTCGAGAACAATCATCTCTACTGCTGTAAGGTGCAACAACTCCTTTTTGTGAAGTGATTGATAGTGATGATGATGATGATGATGGTGGTGGTCAAAAACAGCAGAATGCCCATGATTTCAACAGAAGAAAACCTGGATAAACAATTTGTGATATAAATGGCAATGAAATCACCTCTGTTGATGACAAAACTCATGATCAGTGGCACGATAATAAGGCTATGTTTGACTTTGGAAAGCTCAAACTTCCAGTGAAAGTTATTTCAAAGGGAAGGCCAGCAAAGTCCGGAAAGCAATCAAGGAAACAAGCAAGAAGTCCAATGCGCAAATCTCTTAAGATTCCATGCGTGGAATGTGCTTCAAAGAAACAAAACAAAAGGAAAATCTCCAGTGCTGAAATACAAGACCTGTTGCAGTTTGTTGGTATGATGGAAAATCTTGAAGAGATTTACAACTCTTGCCTTCAGGTGCCACCTGCCAAACCTAAAACTCCAGGTGCATTACACGGGATGAGACAAGAGGAAGGACATGCAGCACTTTCTCTTCATGCAGACACATTGAGAATGCATGATGAGAAGTTTGATGCCGTTTCTCAGTGGCTGATTGGAAAAGGGGTAGGCCAGACATGTGACAGCAGGACGAAGATCATAGATGGCACTGCAGTTGCAGCATCAGTTTCCGTCACCACATGGGAGCTACAAGTGCCAGCTCAAGAAGTCCTACCAACAATCAGAGACCTCCCACTTCATGATGATGCCAATTTGGAATCTCTCTGCAACTTGGAAATACCAAAGTCAAACTGCGCATTGGGAATAACAATGTGACCACATCAGATTTGGAGACCCTGCTACCAAAGAAGTGGATCAATGATCAGGTCAGAGTTACAAAATTTATATGCCAATGTTCATGATGTTAATTTGATATGTGTGCTTTTTTTTGTTTTTGTAAAGGTTATTCACACTTACCTAGGTCTACTCGCATGGGAAAGACAGAACGTGTGGGTCTTGCCAAGCTACCTGGCTGTTCTGATGGGAAAGGGTTGCTTCTCCAAATGGCTCTACAAACAGGTACGTTCTGAACATTGAATTTAACAATATCCGATGGAAAATTACCATATGTAAAGATGCATATCTTTCAATTTTTATTCCTAAGCACATTTAACATTTGCCATTTAGAATTAAAAAATGTACATAATTTGGATTTTGTATCCACATTCCTGTTAAAAACAACAAATTTGCATCTGACTAGGGACGGGTATCAGGAACCGGTTCCTTTCAGGTATCGTTAAGAAATGATTCGATCCACCGACATCAATAACCTTTTTGCTTAACGATTCCCTTATCGGTCCTTCAGAGTGGCCGTTGTTTTTGGGGGGTGTTTGTCAGGAAAATGATCATTTCTCTACATTGATTACAGACTAGGGATGGGTATTGATAAGGTTTTATCGATATCGATGCCATTATCAATTCTTCTTATCGATCTGATTCCTTATCGATTCCCTTATCGATACCTCGTGAATTTTGTACTAAAAGTAGGCTTTACAGGTTTTCTATGTATTTCCTTGAGTCTTAAAGTAAATAAATATGAAATTAGTCACTGTATCCTTGATCTCTGGACATAACTAAAAATAAACAAAACTGTGTTTCGCTTTGAAGTTATTAATTCAGACTGAATTCTATCGTTCTATCTTGACTTGTTAGAGAGCCGCGCAACGTTTGGAGCTGTGTGAACAGAACGGAGGATGATTCTCGTTTCTTTCTCGCAACAAGACAGGAGTCCCAGTTAGTAACTTTAATCTGCACAAAAGTGAATCACAACTCATATTCAGGGATGAAAGTGGTGAAAAACAAAAAAAGCTGAAACCCGAAATTACCCCCCAACACCACCTGCACTAAAATGTTTGAATTCTAGAAGTTCTGAAATGCAATCTGGGACTATTCCAGATAATAAACTGGAGTGAGTGCTGAATCCATTTAGGTGAGAAAAAAAAATACAACTTTCCTTATTCAAATTCATTCCAGTAGTATTCTGCTCTTACTAGGATGCAGCAATTTGGCAGATAGTTCTGGAGGAAATCACTGAAGAAATTAACAAACTGAAAATATGGTTTGACCGAAACAAACTGTCATTAAACTTAAATAAGACAGGGATGAAATGGAGGTGTGAGAGTCACTAGGTGGTCACAGGAAACACTTATTTCTGTATTTATTTATGTTAGTTGATATTATATATTTTCTGTTGTGTTTCTATTCAGGTTCTTTTTGTCTCTTTCTCTAAAATTGTATATAATAATCATTAGATTATTAATATATAAGCAAAAATAAATTTAAGGAATATTACAATTTGAAAACAAATGCACCCGAACGTGATGACAGCTGCAATTGCTAAATGCTAACTTTTAACATTGAAAATGCCATAGACATGCTAACGCGTTAGCATCGCTCCCGTTTTTAAGTTAGAAAATACATCTATCAACTGTTTCAGAAGACCATAACAGGTCGGTTTAACATAGAAAAGGTAAATAATACTCACAGACGTATGCTCTTTAAGGTTTTAGCGGGGGAAAATTAAGCGAAAGAAAGAAATAAACGAAGCAATCGACCGAAGCATTGCTTCAATCTGCGAACCACGCTTCGATTGGTTCAAGGTTGAAAGCAAAGCCGCGCTGCAGAAAAGTTGATTAAGGACCCGCTGCAGAGTCTGTAATCAATGTAGAGAAATGATCATTTTCCTGACAAACACCTGCCAAAACAACGGCCACTCTGAAGGACCGATAACAGAATCGTTAAGCACAAAGCTTATTGATGTCGGTGGATCGAATCATTTCTTAACGATACCCGAAAGGAACCGGTTCTCGATACCCATCCCTATTACAGACCCTGCAGTGGGTCTGTAATCAACTGTTTCTGCAGCGCGGCTTTGCTTTGAACCAATCGAAGCAGTGATTCGCAGATTGAAGCAGTGCTTCGATCTACTGTTTCGTTGGTTCATTGTTTTATTTCGCTTTATCTTAATTTTTCCCCACTAAAATCCTAAAGAGCATATGTCTGTGAGTAATATTTACCTTTTTATGTTAAACCAATCTGTTATGGTCTTCTGAAACAGTTGATAAATATATTTTCTAAACTTAAAAACAGGACCAATGCTAACACATTAGCATGTCTATGGTGTTTTCAATGTTAAAGTTAGCATTAAGCTGTTCGAATCTCAGCACATTTGTGTGCATTTGTTTTCTGTATAATAATGGCTCAACGTTCGTTATCGTAAAATAGTAAAATTGTAATTCTTTAAAATGTATTTTTATTCATATACTAATAATAATATAGCAACAACAATAATAGTAATAATAACTTATGCTTGAATACAATTTCAGAGAAAGCAACAAAAAGAACCTGATGAAACAAAACACAACAGAAAAGATAAAACCAACTAACAATGAAAATAAATAAATACATATAGAAATAAATAACCCTTTCCTGTGAACACCTAGTGACTCTTACACCTCCACTTCATCCCTGTCTTATTTAAGTTTAATGACAGTTTGTTTCAGTCAAACCATATTTTCAATGTGTTAATTTCTTCAGTGATTTCCTCCAGAACTATCTGCCAAACTAGAAAACTGCTGCATCCTAGTAAGAGCAGAATACTACTGGAACGATTTTGAATAAGGAAAGTTGTGTTTTTTCTCACCTAAATGGATGCTGCACTCACTGGAGTTTATTGTCTGGAATAGTCCCAGATTGCATTTCAGAGTTTCTAGAATTCAAAACTTTTCGTGCAGGTGGTGTTGGGGGGTAATTTTGGGTTTCAGCTTTTTTTGTTTTTCACCACTTTCATCCCTGAATATGTAAATCATGAGTGACTTTTGTGTGGATTAAAGTCACTAACTGGGACTCCTGTCTTGTTGGGAGAAAGAAACGAGAATCCTCCTCCGTTCTGTTCACACAGCTCCAAACGCTGTGCGGCTCTCTGCAGAGTCGTTAGAACGATAGAGTCCAGTCGCAATTAATAACTTCAAAGTGAAACGCTGTTTAAATCAAATGACACGCTTTCCAAATGTTGTAATACAAATAAACTGCAATCGATCAAAATGTTTTTTCTTCTCAAAACGAGATGTCTTACAGATTTTATTTATGTCCAGAGATCAAGGATCCAGTGACCAATTTAAAATGTTGTTGACATAGAAAACCTGTAAAGCCTACAAGAGGTGTTGATAAGGGAATCGATAAGGAATCGGCTTGATAAGCGGAATCGATAGATAAAATCTTATCAATACCCATCCCTACATCTGACACTGGTCATTTGTAAGTGTTCTTTGTTATATAGATTTCGCTGGATGACTATGAATGGGTGCTGCTTCCGGTGTGTCATGTTGTGTGGGCCGCTGAAGAGGAGGTACTGCTGGCCCACCACCACCAGAGGGCGCCCTGCCTGGAGTGCGGGCTCCAGGCACCAGAGGGCGCTGCCGCCGACGAAGGCTGCCAGGGTGACAGCTGTCACCCATTACTGGACACAGCTGACTGCACTCAGGACGGAGGTATATCAGCAGGACAGCGTCTCCACCTCAGTGCCGAGATATCGCCTTGAGATTAAGGTAACCTTCTCTGCAAGCTCATATTGAAGACTCTGATAAACCTTGGTAAACCTTTTCAGGACAGCTGACTACAGAAAGCTACTTGCTTGGATAAGTACTCACCTTTCCTGCTTCATTGTAACAAGAGGTGGAGGCGGCTTCTCCCCTCTCTGTCTACTGGGTGCTGTCGCACCCATACCTGTGTGTTTGTGCTCTTTCCCGCCAGCAGTACCGGATCCGACGAGCGGAGGCAGTGGCCACCTGGGAATTCGGGACTTGGCGGTTCCAGTACTTCTGGGGTTCGGTGGCAGAGGAAATCTGGGTGGTTCCGGTTCGACTAGGACGGACGCCTCCTACCTTCGAGCCTGCCCACACGACACCAGCAGATTTCGGCTTCAACTCCAAATTATTAATTGTTGTATTGGTTGTGCTCTTTTCACAACAGTAAAACTTGTTATTCACCTTTCTCCATTGTCCGTTCATTGCGCCCCCTGTTGTGGGTCCGTGTACCTACACTTTCACAACAGGATATCTCGGCCAGCGTCATGGACCCCGAGGGGCGTCAACCGGCTGTTGAACGGCCAATGGAAGACCAAGGCGCGGCGGAGGCTTCGGGAGGGGTAATCGGTGAGTTGCAGCGGATCCTCACCGCTTCACCTCTCGGATCGATTTAATGACCGAGCAACACGTTCTCCTAAACCGCAGGGTAGAGGCTCTCGCCGCACAAGTGGAGGCGCGCCCTCCGGGCGCCGCTGCGGCTCTCCCTCCCGAGGACCCTGCGCGTGAAAGTAACGTTCCACTGGTCGTTCAACGGTCCCTTTCTCCGTCCCCAGAAGCATACATAAGCCCTCCAGAACCGTACGACGGCTGTGTGGAGACGTGCGCGGACTTCCTTATGCAATGTTCGCTCGTCTTCGCTCAGCGTCCCGTGATGTACGCAGCTGATGCTAGCAGGGTAGCTTATGTGATAAATCTGCTTCGCGGGGAGGCACGCGCTTGGGCTACAGCGCTCTGGGAGCAGAACTCACGGCTCCTTCAGTCATACGCCGGGTTTGTACGGGAGCTCAGAACGGTGTTCGATCATCCCAACAGAGGAGAGTCCGCTTCAACCGCATTACTGTCCATACGACAGGGACGTCGGAGCGCAGCTGCCTATGCAGTCGCCTTCCGCATCGCGGCAGCGAGATCCGGCTGGAATAGCACTGCCCTCCGCGCTGCCTTTGTAAATGGATTGTCTCTGGTCCTAAAAGAGCACCTGGTGGCTAAAGACGAACCGCGGGATTTAGATGGGCTCATTGATCTGGTCATACGGCTTGACAACCGGTTAGAAGAACGCCGCCGGGAACGAGGCGAAGGGCGTGGTCAGGCACGCGTCGTCCCTCTCCCTTCCGGGTCCGATCGAGCTCCGCCCTCCCCACGCTCCTCTGTTCCTGCGCTCCGTGGGGTCACAGCTCCCCCTACTGACGCAGCTAGGGACACGAGTAGGGCAACATTTAGGGCACCAGATGCACAAAGGAGATGGACCCACGGAGCGTGTCTTGTTTGTGGTTCAATAGAGCACCATGTGAGAGACTGCCCCGAGCGGTCAAACGCCAAACGCCCGCCCTTAGAGACTGGGCCAGGGGTGGGCCAAAACATTCACGTGGGACATACCCACATTGCTACACGACTCCCAGTCACGATCCTGTTTGAGGATTCAACCCTGAAGGCCCCAGCACTGGTGGACACGGGCTCTGAGGGGAATCTGCTAGACAGTAGATGGGCCAGGGAGATAGGGCTCCCTCTGGTGGCTCTTACCTCGCCTGTGCAGGTTCGAGCACTAGATGGCTCCCTACTCCCACCAATCACACACAAGACTCCTCCAGTAACTCTGGTGGTGTCAGGCAACCACCGGGAGGTGATCGAGTTCTTCGTGACTCAGGCCACCTCCCGTGTGGTTTTAGGATTTCCATGGATGCTTAAGCACAATCCCCGGATTGATTGGCCGTCCGGGGTGGTGGTTCAGTGGAGCGAAACCTGCCATCGGGAGTGTCTCGGTTCCTCGGTTCCTCCCGGCTCCCAAGCTAAGGAGGAGGTCCGAGTCCCGCCCAATCTGAAGGCGGTGCCAGCGGAGTACCATGACCTTGCGGACGTGTTCAGCAAGGATCTGGCTCTCACGCTTCCTCCCCACCGCCCGTACGATTGTGCCATTGATTTGGTTCCAGGCAGTGAGTTCCCGTCCAGTAGGCTGTACAACCTCTCACGGCCGGAGCGTGAGTCAATGGAGACCTACATCCGGGACTCATTAGCCGCCGGGTTGATCCGGAATTCCACCTCACCGATGGGCGCTGGTTTCTTTTTTGTGGGTAAAAAAGATGGCGGACTTCGTCCATGCATTGATTACAGGGGGTTGAATGAGATCACGGTTCGCAACCGATACCCGTTGCCCTTGTTGGATTCAGTGTTCACCCCCTTGCATGGAGCCAGAATCTTCACCAAGCTGGATCTTAGGAACGCGTACCATTTGGTTCGGATTCGGAAGGGAGACGAATGGAAGACGGCATTTAACACCCCCTTAGGTCATTTTGAGTACCTGGTCATGCCGTTCGGTCTCACTAATGCTCCCGCGACCTTCCAAGCGTTGGTAAACGATGTCTTGCGGGACTTCCTGCACCGGTTCGTCTTCGTATATCTAGACGATATACTCATCTTTTCTCCGGATCCTGAGACCCATGTCAAGCATGTACGTCAGGTCCTACAGCGGTTGTTGGAGAACCGTCTGTTTGTGAAGGGAGAGAAGTGTGAGTTCCACCGCACTTCTTTGTCCTTCCTGGGGTTTATCATCTCCTCTAACTCCGTCGCCCCGGACCCGGCCAAGGTTGCGGCGGTGAGAGACTGGCCCCAACCCACAAGCCGTAGGAAGCTGCAACAGTTCCTCGGCTTTGCTAATTTCTACAGGAGGTTCATCAAGGGCTACAGTCAGGTAGTTAGCCCCCTGACAGCCCTGACCTCTCCAAAAGTTCCCTTCACCTGGTCGGACCGGTGCGAGGCCGCGTTCAAGGAGTTGAAACGGCGCTTCTCGTCTGCACCAGTTTTGGTGCAGCCCGATCCTAGCCGCCAGTTAGTGGTTGAAGTGGATGCCTCGGACTCAGGGATAGGAGCGGTGCTCTCCCAGAGCGGGAAGACCGATAAGGTCCTTCACCCGTGTGCCTATTTTTCCCGCAGGTTGACCCCCGCTGAACGGAACTATGACGTCGGCAATCGGGAACTCCTTGCTGTGAAAGAGGCCCTCGAAGAGTGGAGACATCTGTTGGAGGGAACAGCCGTGCCATTCACGGTTTTCACTGACCATCGGAACCTGGAGTACATCAGGACCGCTAAGCGTCTGAACCCCAGGCAAGCCCGCTGGTCATTGTTCTTTGGCCGTTTTGACTTCCGGATTACCTACCGCCCCGGGACCAAGAACCAGAGATCGGATGCATTATCCCGGGTGCACGAAGATGAGGTCAAAACGGAACCGTCGGATCCCCCGGATCCCATCATCCCGGAGTCCGCTATCGTGGCCGCCCTCACCTGGGACGTGGAGAAGACCGTCCGGGAGGCCCTGACCCGTGTCCCGGACCCCGGAAACGGACCAAAGAACAAACTATACGTCCCACCAGAGGCCAGGGCCGCAGTCCTAGACTTCTGTCACGGTTCCAAGCTCTCCTGTCACCCAGGGGTGCGAAGGACCGTGGCAGTCGTCCGGCAACGCTTCTGGTGGGCATCCCTGGAGACCGACGTCCGGGACTACGTCCAGGCTTGTACCACCTGCGCCAGGGGCAAGGCCAATCACCAGAAGACCTCAGGGCAGCTACAGCCACTGCCCGTGCCTCATCGCCCCTGGTCCCACATCGGCCTGGACTTCGTCACGGGTCTCCCGCCGTCCCAGGGAAACACCGTCGTCTTCACGATAGTGGACCGTTTCTCCAAGGCGGCCCACTTCGTGGCCCTCCCGAAGCTCCCTACGGCCCAGGAGACAGCGGACCTCCTGGTCCACCACGTCGTCCGTCTGCATGGCATACCATCAGACATCGTCTCCGATCGCGGTCCCCAGTTCACCTCACATGTCTGGAGGAGCTTCTGCCGGGAACTGGGGGCCTCGGTCAGCCTTTCGTCCGGGTACCACCCCCAGACCAACGGGCAAGCAGAGCGGGCCAACCAAGAATTGGAGCAGACACTACGCTGTGTGACAGCCGCGCACCCGACGGCCTGGAGTACCCACCTGGCCTGGATCGAGTACGCCCACAACAGCCAAGTGTCATCAGCCACCGGCCTCTCCCCGTTTGAGGTGTGCTTGGGGTATCAGCCCCCCTTGTTTCCGGTGGTCGAGGGAGAGGTCGGTGTGCCCTCGGTCCAGGCCCACCTACGGAAGTGCCGTCGGGTGTGGCGTGCTGCCCGCTCTGCTTTGTTGAAGGCCCGGACGAGGGCGAAGAAACATGCAGACCGGCGGCGGGCCCCGGCTCCCACGTATCGTCCTGGGCAGGAAGTGTGGTTGTCCACCAAGGACATTCCCCTTCAAGTGGACTCCCCCAAGCTCCAAGAACGATACATCGGTCCCTTCAAGGTCCTCAAAGTCATCAATCCCGCCGCAGTGAGGCTTCAGCTTCCGGCCTCACTGCGGATTCACCCAGTGTTTCACGTCTCCCGGATAAAACCCCATCACACCTCACCCCTCTGCACCCCGGGTCCGGCACCACCTCCTGCCCGGATCATCGACGGGGAACCGGCTTGGACCGTGCGCCGGCTCCTCGATGTCCGTCGAATGGGCCGGGGTTTTCAGTACCTGGTGGACTGGGAGGGGTACGGCCCCGAGGAGCGCTCCTGGGTGAAGAAGGGCTTCATCCTGGACCCGGCCCTCCTGGCCGACTTCTACCGACGCCATCCGGACAAGCCCGGTCGTGCGCCAGGAGGCGCCCGTTGAGGGGGGGGGTCCTGTTGTGTGGGCCGCTGAAGAGGAGGTACTGCTGGCCCACCACCACCAGAGGGCGCCCTGCCTGGAGTGCGGGCTCCAGGCACCAGAGGGCTCTGCCGCCGACGAAGGCTGCCAGGGTGACAGCTGTCACCCATTACTGGACACAGCTGACTGCACTCAGGACGGAGGTATATCGGCAGGACAGCGTCTCCACCTCAGTGCCGAGATATCGCCTTGAGATTAAGGTAACCTTCTCTGCAAGCTCATATTGAAGACTCTGATAAACCTTGGTAAACCTTTTCAGGACAGCTGACTACAGAAAGCTACTTGCTTGGATAAGTACTCACCTTTCCTGCTTCATTGTAACAAGAGGTGGAGGCGGCTTCTCCCCTCTCTGTCTACTGGGTGCTGTCGCACCCATACCTGTGTGTTTGTGCTCTTTCCCGCCAGCAGTACCGGATCCGACGAGCGGAGGCAGTGGCCACCTGGGAATTCGGGACTTGGCGGTTCCAGTACTTCTGGGGTTCGGTGGCAGAGGAAATCTGGGTGGTTCCGGTTCGACTAGGACGGACGCCTCCTACCTTCGAGCCTGCCCACACGACACCAGCAGATTTCGGCTTCAACTCCAAATTATTAATTGTTGTATTGGTTGTGCTCTTTTCACAACAGTAAAACTTGTTATTCACCTTTCTCCATTGTCCGTTCATTGCGCCCCCTGTTGTGGGTCCGTGTACCTACACTTTCACAACATGTCACACCAATCACTGGTTCCTTCTGGCAGAAAATGTTTCCGAGAAGACGATACACGTGCTGGATTCCATGCCAAACAAGAAGAGAAACGAAACATGTACATTTCCTTTTGGAGGTACTTGCATTTAGTGTAGTATCCACACATTATACAATTCTAAGGATTTAAGTGACATAAAAAAACAGTATGACATTGTGTACATATATTAAATGTATTTGTATAAAACTAGGTGCACTAGTATGTAATGCAATAAGTTGAAATTGACAAGAAGTATGTACATGATTCATTGATACTTGTAGATAACCCTCTGTTTTAGCGTAAGATTGTCTTACAGCTGTTCAGAGAACAGCTCTGTAAACAGAGAAGTCTGACAGAGCAAGCTGTTTTCATTGTTCGGTAAGTTCATTATACTATTGTAGTGTGGTACATGTATGTTTTTGGTATCTTTTTTTTTTTTTTACACATCACCAGCCAATATGCCAATGAGTTATTGCCATGGGGTTGCGTTCATTAGCCATTAGGGAATCCACTATGTCAGTTGTACATGGATATCTTGTGTAGTTTTACATTCAGAGCTTAGGTGTGAATTGTTGACTATGAGGAGTTCCCATATGGGCTTTCTGATAGTCAGGTCCAAAGTGACCTGGATAGGTCACACTCAAGGTCATGACATATGACTGGTCTTTATCTTGCCTTGTATTGCATTAAGAGGTTCGGTCATATATATATATATATATATATATATATATATATATATATAGTAATCTAATCTAATGTACGTGTTAATTTGTCTTTGTTCATATTCGTGATTATAAATCTATTTTGCTGGTGAGCTACAGGGCCCATGGCCCTATTTATGGATATCACCTTGAACCATTAATGTGTTATTCTGGCCAATTTTCAATTTTTTTTGAAAAGTGGTTATCAGATTCTGATTAAAAACAATTTTGTTAAAAAGATTAAAAACACTGCCATGTCCATCAAAGACAACTAAAATATCACCAGAGTCATGTACTGTGCATGGAGCAAGGAACTGTTTGCGGGGTGTTTAGTGATGAATATCTTCAATTAGAATAAAATGTACATAGTGTCATGAGTATTAGATGAATCCAGGTCAGACCATCTACAGGCACAATATGGTTGCTTTTTGTTTTTCAAAATGTTTGTTTCACAGATGTGTGTATGGATACATAATGTAGATTACTGCTCACAATGTATCAAAAAAAAAAAAATCAAAATCAATTTTATTTATATAGCGCCAAATCACAACAAACAGTTTCCCCAAGGCGCTTTATATTGTAAGGCAAAGCCATACAATAATTACGGAAAAACCCCAACAGTCAAAACGACCCCCTATGAGCAAGCACTTGGCGATAGTGGGAAGGACAATGTACAATGTATTTTGGTCATCAGGAACTAAACTGTTTTCAATATGTGTATGTACCACCAGTATTTCAGAAACAAACTCACTCATCACTCACTCATCTTGAACCGCTTTTCCGGGTTCGGGTCGTAGGGGCAACAGCTCCAGCACGGGACCCCAGACTTCCCTTTCACGTGCCACATTAGCCACCTCTGACTGGGGGATCCCGGGGCGTTCCCAGGCTATTGTAGAGATATAATCTCTCCATTTAGTCTGCATCTTCCCCAGGGTCTCCTCCCAGATGGACGTGCCTGGAACACCTCCCTTGGGAGGCACCCAGGAGGCATTCTTATTAGATCCCCGAACCACCTCAGCTGGCACCAACGCGAAGGAGCAGCGACTCTACTCCGAGCTCCCCACAGATGACCAAACTTCTCACCCTATCTCTAAGGGAGACACCAGCCACCCTCCTGATGAAGCCCATTTCGGCCGTTTGTACCCGCAATCTAGTTCTTTCGATCATGACCCAACACTCATGACCATAGGTGAGAGTAGGAATGAAGACTGGCCAGTAGATCGAGAGCTTCACCTTTTGGGTCAGCTCCCTTTTTGTTACAACAGCAGAGTGAATGCAATACCACCCCTGCTGCGCCAATTCTCCAGCCAATCTCACGCTCCATCGTACCCTCACTCGTAAACAATACCCCGAGGTACTTGAACTCCTTCACTTGGGGCAAGGCCGTATTCCCTACCCAGAGTAGGCAATCCATCGGTTTCCTGCTGAGAACCATGGCCTCAGATTTAGAGGTACTGATCCTCATCCCATCCGCTTCACACTCGGCTGCGAATCGATCCAGTGAGTGTTGGAGGTCACAAGCCGATGAAGCCAACAGGACCACATCATCTGCAAAAAGCAGTGATGAGACCCTAAGCCCACCAAACCGGAAACCCTCCTCCCCCCGACTACGCCTTTTGAAACATGTACATTTTGTGTTGTTTGCAGCTACTCTAGTTAAAATTTTGTGCAGTGTATTCATTCTCTATATATTCATGATCTATTTATGCAAAGTATACATCTGCACATATTCTGTTTTACAATGTTAGAATGTTGTTGGCAATTAAATAAGTGACAACCATTAAGAAAAATAGGATCAATGACGGTTGGGTGTATAAGACATTATATTTATCTGCCCAACGGTTGGGCGAATAGCCTTTGCCATCTTATATATCAAACATAAATCGCAAAATGTCGACACTTCGGGAAAGCTAGAAAGATATTCACAGATTCCAAGTTCACGGCTCAATATATCTGAAGAGAAATGTTGTAGAAAAATAAACAACAATAGTTTCTAACCTCAGGAAGGTAGACAACGAGCTACAACCTTATTTTTATCCATATAAGCCGTCCTCTGAGCTGAAAAAATAACACTGATCTGAACGGGCAGGCGGCAGAGAAACGGAAGTTTAGGTCCCTAAGCTTCCGTTTCTCCAAATTTTTTTTATTACTTTTTCCAAACTGAGTGCTGTTGTGTGCAGTAAATTCTGTGTGACTACACCTTATGACTTTGATGCCTCTGAAAATTTAAACAATAAAAAATTCTCCAAAATGTTTTAAAATGACTTTTTTTCCCCAAATTGAGTGCTGTAGTATAATCAGCAGGACCCCACTGTTGTGTGCAGTAAATTTTGTGTCACTACGCCTTATGGCTTTGATGCTATTGAAAATTCATCCATCCATCCATTTTCTTCCGCTTATCCTAGGTCGGGTCGCGGGGGCAGAAGCTCGATCCGTCTATCGATCTCACGCTCCATCCGTCCCTCACTCGTGAACAAGACCCCGAGATACTTAAACTCCTCCACCTGAGGCAAGTTGGGACTGTTGGGACGTGCTATTGAAAATTCAAACAATGAAAAATTCTCTACATTTTTTTGAAAATTACTTTTTTCCAAATTGAGTGCTGTTGTGTGCAGTAAATTTTGTGTCACTACACCTTATGACATTGACCTTCTTCTTCTTTGTCTTTCGGCTGTTCCCATTAGGGGTCGCCACAGCAGATCAATCGTTTAAATCTCAGCCTGTCCTCTGTATCTTCCTCTGTTACACCAACCGCCTGCATGTCCTCTCTCAGCACATCCATAAACCTCCTCTTTGGCCTCCCTCTTCTCCTCCTGCCTGGTGGCTCCATCCTCAGCATCCTTCTCCCTATATACCCTGGGTCCCTCCTCTGCACATGTCCAAACCATCTCAATCTCACCTCTCTGACTTTGTCTCCAAACCTTCCCACCTGAGCTGTCCCACTGATATGTTCATTCCTAATCTTGTCCATTCTTGTCACTCCCAAAGAGAATCTCTACATCTTCAGCTCTGCCACCTCCAGGTCTGCCTCCTGCCTTTTTGTTAGTGCCACCGTCTCTAAACCGTACAACATAGCTGGTCTCACTACTGTTTTGTAAACTTTCCCCTTCACTCTTGCTGATGTTCTTCGGTCACAAATCACTCCTACCACCTTTCTCCACCCACTCCACCCTGCCTGCACTCTCTTCTTCACCTCTTTACCACACTCTCCATTACTTTGAACAGTTGACCCCAAATATTTAAACTCATCTACTTTCGCCACTTCTACTCCTTGTAACTGCATTATTCCACTGGGCTCCCTCCCATTCACACACATGTACTCAGTCTTGCTTCTACTGACTTTCATTCCCCTTCTCTCCAAAGCATATCTCCACCTCTCCAGACTAGACTCAACCTGCTCTCTATGCTCACTACAGATCACAATGTCATCTGCAAACATCATAGTCCATGGGGACTCCTGTCTGATTTAATTCGTCAACCTGTCCATCACCACTGCAAACAAGAAAGGACTCAGAGCTGATCCTTGGTGTAATCCCACCTCCACCTTGAATGAGTCTGTAATTCCGACTGAGCATCTCACCACTGTCACACTATTCTTGTACATGTCCTGCATAGGGATGGGTATTGATAAGATTTTATCTATCGATGCCATTATCAATTCTTCTTATCGATCTGATTCCTTATCGATTCCCTTATCGATACCTCGTGAATTTTGTACTAAAAGTAGGCTTTACAGATTTTCTATGTATTTCATTGAGTCGTAAAGTAAATAAATATGAAATTGGTCACTGTATCCTTGATCTCTGGACATAAATAAAAATAAACAAAACGGTGTTTCACTTTGAAGTTATTAATTCCGACTGGATTCTATCATTCTAACTTGACTCAGCAGAGAGCCGCGCAGAGTTAGGAGCTGTGTGAACAGAACGGAGGACGATTCTCGTTTCTTTCTCCCAACAAGACAGGAGTCCCAGCTAGTAACTTTAATCCGCACAAAAGTGACTCACGATTTCACATATTCGGGGATGAAAGTGGTGAAAAACAAAAAAGCTGAAACCCAAAATTACCCCCCAACACCACGTGCACGAAAATGTTTGAATTCTAGATGCTCTGAAATGCAATCTGGGACTATTCCAGACAATAAACTGCAGTGAGTGCAGCATCCATTTAGTGAGAAAAAACTTTCCTTATTCAAAATCATTCCAGTAGTATTCTGCTCTTACAAGGATGTAGCAGTTTTCTAACTTGGCAGATAGTTCTGGAGGAAATCACTGAAGAAATTAACACACTGAAAATATGGTTTGACTGAAACAAACTGTCATTAAACTTAAATAAAACAGGGATGAAATGGAGGTGTAAGAGTCACTAGGTGTTCACAGGAAACATTTATTTCTGTATGTTCATTGTTAGTTGGTTTTATATTTTTTCTGTTGTGTTTTTATTCAGGTTCTTTTTGTCTCTTTCTCTAAAATTGTATATAATCATTAGATTAGTTATTATTACTATTATTGTTGTGCTTGCTATTATTAATAATTTATAAACAAAAATAAATTAAAAAAATACCGGTACTACAATTTGTAATACATTTGACTCTTACAACAACAAACGCTTGATAGCGGCAACTGCTTAATGCTAACTTAACATTGAAAATGCCATAGACATGCTAATGTGTTAGCATTGGTCCCGTTTTTAAGTTATAAAATACATCTATCAACTGTTTCAGAAGACCATAACAGGTCGGTTTAACATAAAAAAGGTAAATAAAGGCCATATGCTCTTTAGGGTTTTAGTGGGAGAAAGCGAAAGAAAAAAAATTAATCAACAAAGCAATGATCGAAGCACTGGTTCGATCTGCGAATCACTGCTTGATTACAGACCCACTGCAGGGTCTATAATCAATGTGGAGAAATGATAATTTTCCTGACAAACACCCCCAAAAACAACAGCCACTCTGAAGGACCAATAAGGGAATCGTTAAGTAAAAAGGTTATTGATGTCGGTGGATCGAACCATTTCTTAACGATACCCGAAAGGAACCGGTTCTCGATACCCATCCCTAGTCCTGCATTACCCTAACATACTTCTCTGCCACTCCAGACACCTTATGACATTGATGCTATTGAAAATTTAAACAATGAAAAATTCTCCAAAATGTTTTAAAATTATTTTTTTCCCCCAAACTGAGTGCTGTAGTACACCCCCTGGCAAAAATTATGGAATCACCGGCCTCAGAGGATGTTCATTCAGTTGTTTAATTTTGTAGAAAAAAAGCAGATCACAGACATGACACAAAACTAAAGTCATTTCAAATGGCAACTTTCTGGCTTTAAGAAACACTATAAGAAATCAATAAAAAAAGATTGTGGCAGTCAGTAACGGTTACTTTTTTAGACCAAGCAGAGGAAAAAAATATGGACTCACTCAATTCTGAGGAAAAAATTATGGAATCACCCTGTAAATTTTCATCCCCCAAATTAACACCTGCATCAAATCAGATCTGCTCATTGACATTGACCCTATGCCATGACA
The DNA here is from genome assembly GCF_902500255.1 of Thalassophryne amazonica. NCBI lineage: Eukaryota > Metazoa > Chordata > Actinopteri > Batrachoidiformes > Batrachoididae > Thalassophryne > Thalassophryne amazonica. The sequence continues at coordinate 19,426,600 of NC_047122.1, forward strand.
TTGACCCTATGTGTCTTTTTGCAAGGAATGTTTTTGCAGGTTTTGCTCTATGGCAAGATGCATTATCATCTTGAAAAATGATATCATCCCCAAACATCCTTTCAATTGTCCAAAATATCAACATAAACTTGTGCATTTATTGATGATGTAATGACAGCCATCTCCCCAGTGCCTTTACCTGACATGCAGCCCCATATCATCAATGACTGTGGAAATTTACATGTTCTCTTCAGGCAGTCATCTTTATAAATCTCATTGGAAAGGCACCAAACAAAAGTTCCAGCATCATCACCTTGCCCAATGCAGATTTGAGATTCATCACTGAATATGACTTTCATCCAGTCATCCACAGTCCACGATTGCTTTTCCTTAGCCCATTGTAACCTTGTTTTTTTCTGTTTAGGTGTTAATGATGCCTTTCGTTTAGCTTTTCTGTATGTAAATCCCATTTCCTTTAGGCGGTTTCTTATAGTTCGGTCACAGACGTTGACTCCAGTTTCCTCCCATTCGTTCCTCATTTGTTTTGTTGTACATTTTTCGATTTTTGAGACATATTGCTTTAAGTTTTCTGTCTTGACGCTTTGATGTATTCCTTGGTCTACCAGTATGTTTGCCTTTAACAACCTTCCCATGTTGTTTGTATTTGGTCCAGAGTTTAGACACAGCTGACTGTGAACAACCAACATCTTTTGCAACATTGCGTGATGATTTACTCTCTTTTAAGAGTTTGATAATCCTCTCCTTTGTTTCAATTGACATCTCTCGTGTTGGAGCCATGATTCATGTCAGTCCACTTGGTGAAACAGCTCTCCAAGGTGTGTTCACTCCTTTTTAGATGCAGACTAACGAGCAGATCTGATATGATGCAGGTGTTAGTTTTGGGGATGAAAATTTAAAGGGTGATTCCATAATTTTTTCCTCAGAATTGAGTGATTCCATATTTTTTTCCTCTGCTTGGTCTAAAAAAAAGTAACCGTTACTGACTGCCACAATCTTTTTTTCTTGATTTCTTATAGTGTTTCTTAAAGCCAGAAAGTTGCCATTTGAAATGACTTTAGTTTTGTGTCATGTCTGTGATCTGCTTTTTTATCGTGATCTGCCAGGGGTTGTATAATCAGCAGCACCCCACTGTTGTGTGCAGTAAATTTTGTGTCACTAAACCTTATGACTTTGATGCTATTGAAAATTTAAACCATAAAAATTCTCCAAAATGTGTTAAATTTTTCCAAACTGAGTGATGTAGTATAATCAGGACCAGTGTTGTATAGTAACGAAGTAAAAACACGTCACTACTGTACTTAAGCACGTTTTGGGAGACTTTGTACTTTACTTGTTTTTTTAAATTCAGCTTACTTTCACTTTTACTTCACTACATTTCCGACCTTAATTGCATACTTCTACTCTGATACATTTTCTATGCGCCATGCCGTTATTCGTTACAAAAACAACCCACACACGAAAAAAGTTGTGTTTTCACCCAGAGACACCACTGATTACTAGTGACTGCAACGAAGTCAGGCCGATTTGTCATGAGGCATGTCTGATAGGCTTTTTTACAGTTGTGCACTTCCGCACTTGTTTGTCAGGAAAATGATCATTTCTCTACATTGATTACAGACCTCCAGCGGGTCTGTAATCAACTATTCTGCAGCGCGGCTTTGTTTGAACCTGGAACCAATCAAAGCAGTGCTTCGATCTATGATTCGTGGATTCATTGTTTTATTTCACTTTATCCTAATTTTTCCCTGCTAAAACCCTTAAGAGCATATGTCTGTGAGTAATATTTTATATTTTTATGTTAAACCGACCTGTTATGGTCTTCTGAAACAGTTGATGTATTTTATAACTTAAAAGCGGGGCCGATGCTAACGCGTTAGCATGTCTATGGCGTTTTCAATGTTAAAGTTAGCATTAAGGTGTTCGCATCAGCACGTTTGTGTTGATGTGTTTTCTGTATAATTAATGGCTCAGCGTTGTCGTAAAAGAGTCAAATCGTAATTTTTTTAAATTTATTTTTATTCATATATTACTAATAATAGCAACAACCACAATAGTCTACATAATAATAATAGTCAATAATAATAGACTAATAATGTTACAATACAATTTTGGAGAAAGACAAAAAGAATCTAATGAAACAAAACACAACAGAAAAGATAAAACCATGTAACAATGAAAATAAATAAATACATACAGAAATAAAAAACTGTTTCCTGTGAACACCTAGTGAGTAGCCTACTCTTGTTTAGGTTTTGAAACCTTGTTTCTGAAGTGTTTTTGTGTGATGTGCACAATTTTCAGTACTTTGACTAATACCACCAGTCATTTACAAGCCTAGATAAACTTTGTAATATATATATAAAAAAATTAAATCAGTCCGTTTTTAATTAACATTTACTTGTACTTTTACTTTCAATACTTGAGTACATTTAGTTGTACATTACTTGTCATACGTAAGTACAATAAATACTAGATACTTTTACTTTTACTTGAGTAGCATTTCAGTCACTGACTTGAACTTCTACCAAAGTCATTTTTTAATGGGTATCTGTACTTCTACTTAAGTATGATTTTCCAGTACTTTATACAACACTGATCAGGACACCACTGTTGTGTGCAGTGACTTTGATTACATCTTACCTTATAACATTGATGCTATTGAAAATTTAAAAAATAAAAAAATTCTCCAAAGTTTTTCCATAATGACATTCTCCCAAACTGAGCTCTGTAGTATAATAAGCAGAACCCCACTGATGCGTGCAGTGAATCTGGTGATATCAATCCTTATTACAATGATTTATTCAATAATTTTCTGGTGTTTTTTTCATGTATGCACTTTGTAGAGTAGACGGTCCCTAATGGTGCGTTTACACGAGCAAGATGCGTTACAAATGTCATTTTTCTGTCATTCGTGACACATTCCTGACATTCTTAACGTGACTTAACCCATCTGAATAGGTTTCTTAATAGTGCGTGTTGGTGCGTGATATTCTTGATATTCGTGGAGCATGTTTTTGCCTGTCAAAAAATCTTCCACGAATGTCACACACCACCCTCATTTCGTCTCACGTCGTGGAGGTCGCAACTGAGCGTGTTGATCCATCTTGATGAGTACTGATCCTTAACAGAACGTGACAACGTTCGTAGTGGTTCCTGTGATGGTTCTTGGAGCCCAAACTGTCATGCATTATTACAAAGTGACACGGAAACTGTCAAGTTTTGCCACGACTTGTAACGCGGCGTCACATTTCACTGTGCGCCACGACGAATCAGTTTTCTGTCACGTGCGCACAATTAAACTCAGCTCCACAGTGTTCAGTTTGACACAGTATGCCAAAGAGGAACAGTGACGCGAAGTCAGCCAAGTGTCGTTCCACAGTTCCTGCTGAAGCTCCTCAGGACGCTCCTGCAGGTGTTCCACCTGCTGTTGTAACCGATGAGCGGGAGAACGAGTCTGACCAGAGGAACCAGAGGAGCGAGAGGAGCCTCACGTGCAGCCAGACATCTCTGCACCTCCTCCAGTCCGGCGGAGGAAGAAGCGCACACACAATTAAACCCTGCTGCACCGCATTCAGTTTGATTGCTGCCACCAAGTCGGCTGAAAGTCTCATTTCAGTGCTCTTCAGTGTGCTCCTGCAGGTGTTCCACCTGCTGCATGTGCCTGATGTTTGGGAAAATGCGCGAGACGAGAGCCGCATGAAGCCACACATCTGGCTCTGTCCTCCTCTCTGCGCCACTCCATGGCACAGAGCACAACTAACTTAGGTAAAGTTAGAAAGATATTCACAGATTCAAAGTTCACGGCTCAATAGATCTTAAGAGAAACGTTGTAGAAAGACAAACACCACTAGATTCTAACCTCAGGAAGGTAGACAACGAGCTACAACCTTATTTTTATCCATATGAGCCATCCTCTGAGCTGAAAAAAATAACACTGATCTGAACGGGCAGGCGGCAGAGAAACGGAAGCTACAAAGTGCATACATGGAAAAAAAAAAAGACACCAGAAAATTATTGAATAAATCACTGTAATAAGGAGTGATATCACCAAATTCACTGCACACATCAGTGGGGTCCTGCTAATTATACTACAGAGCTCAGTTTGGAAAAATGCCATTATGAAAAACTTTGCAGAATTTTTTATTTTGAAAATTTTTAATAGCATCAAAGTCACAAGGTGTGGTGTCACCAAATTCACTGCACACAACAGCCATGTCCTGTTGATTATACTACAGCACTCAGTTTGGAAAAAAGTAATTTTAAAAAAATGTGTAGAATTTTTCATTGATTATGTTTTCAATAGCATCAAAGTCATAAGGTGCAGTGACACAAAAATTTACTGCACACAACAGTGGTGTCCTGCTGATTATACAACAACACTCACTTTGGGAAAAAGTCATTTTCAAAACTTTGGGAGAATTTTTTATTGTTTAAAATTTCAATAGCATCAAAGTCATAAGGTGTAGTGACACAAAATTCACTGCACACAACAGTGGTGTCCTGCTGATTATACTACAACACTCAGTTTTGGAAAAAGTCTTTTTGAAAAATTTTGCAGAATTTTTTATTGTTTAAATTTTCAATAGCTTCAAAGTCACAAGATGTGGTGTCGCCAAATTCACTGCACACAACAGCCATGTCCTGCTGATTATACTACAACACTCACTTTGGGAAAAAGTCATTTAAAAAAAAATTGGAGAATATCTTTTTATTTTCAATAGCATCAAAGTCATAAGGTGTGGTGTCGCCAAATTCACCGCATGCAACAGTGGTGTCCTGCCGATTATACTACAACACTCACTTTGGGAAAGTCATTTTAAATTTAAACAACAAAACAATTCTCAAATTTTAAACAATGACATTTTTCCAAACTGAATACTGTAGTATAACTAGCAGGACACCACTGATGTGTGCAGTAAATTTTGGGTCACTACACTTTATGCCTTTGATGCTATTGAAAATATAAACAATCAAAAATTCTCCAGTAATTTTTTTAAATTACTTTTTCCCAAAGTAAGTGTTGTAGTATAATCGGCAGGACACCACTGTTGTGTGCAGTGAATTTGGCGACACCACACCTTATGACTTTGATGCTGTTGAAAATTAACAATAAAAAAATTCTCCAAAAAATTTTTAAATGACTTTTTCCCAAAGTGAGTGTTGTAGTATAATTGGTAGGACACCACTGTTGTGTGCAGTGAATTTTGTGTCACTACACCTTGTGACTTTGATGCTATTGAAAATATAATCAATGAAAAATTCTCCAAAAAATTTTTAAATGACTTTTTCCCAAAGTGAGTGTTGTAGTATAATCAGCGGGACACCACTGTTGTGTGCAGTGAATTTTGTGACACTACACCTTATGACTTTGATGCTATTGAAAATAAAAAATCAAAAATTCTCCTAAATTTTTTAAAATGACTTTTTCCCAAAGTGAGTGTTGTAGTATAATCAGCAGGACACCACTGTTGTGTGCAGTAAATTTTGTGTCACTACATCTTATGACATTGATGCTATTGAAAATTTAAACAATGAAAAATTCTCCAGATTTTTTTTTAAATGACTTTTTCCCAAAGTGAGTGTTGTAGTATAATCAGCAGGACACCACTGTTGTGTGCAGTGAATTTGGCGACACCACATCTTGTGACTTTGATGCTATTGAAAATTTAAACAATAAAAAATTCTCCAAATTTTTGAAAATGACTTTTTTCCAGAGTGTTGTAGTATAATCAGCAGGACACGGCTGTTGTCTGCAGTAAATTTTGTGTCACTACACCTTATGACTTTGATGCTATTGAAAATATAATCAATGAAAAATTCTCCAAATTTTTTTTAAAATTACTTTTTTCCAAACTGAGTGCTGTAGTATAATCAACAGGACACGGCTGTTGTCTGCAGTGAATTTGGTGACACCACATCTTGTGACTTTGATGCTATTGAAAATAAAAAAAAAAAAAACAATTCTGCAAAGTTTTTCATAATGGCATTTTTCCAAACTGAGCTCTGTAGTATACGTAATTAGCAGGACCCCACTGATGTGTGCAGTGAATTTGGTGATATCAGTCCTTATTAGTTCCCCCCTGGCAGATCCCGAGCAGCCGGGAAAGCAGGCCGACTGGGTGACTGTGAGGAGGAAGCGTAGTTCTAAACAGAAGCCCCGTGTACACCGCCAACCCGTTCACATCTCTAACCGTTTTTCCCCACTCGACGACACACCCGCCGAGGAACAAACTCTGGTTATTGGCGACTCTGTTTTGCGAAATGTGAAGTTAGCGACACCAGCAACCATAGTCAATTGTCTTCCGGGTGCCAGAGCAGGCGACATTGAAGGAAATTTGAAACTGCTGGCTAAGGCGGTAAGATTGTAATTCACGTCGGCAGTAATGACACCCGGTTACGCCAATCGGAGGTCACTAAAATTAACATTAAATCGGTGTGTAACTTTGCAAAAACAATGTCGGACTCTGTAGTTTTCTCTGGGCCCTCCCCAATCAGACCGGGAGTGACATGTTTAGCCGCATGTTTCCTTGAATTGCTGGCTGTCTGAGTGGTGTCCAAAAAATGAGGTGGGCTTCATAGATAATTCGCAAAGCTTCTGGGGAAAACCTGGTCTTGTTAGGAGAGACGGCATCCATCCCACTTTGGATGGAGCAGCTCTCATTTCTAGAAATCTGGCCAATTTTCTTAAATCCTCCAAACCGTGACTATCCAGGGTTGGGACCAGGAAGCAGAGTTGTAGTCTTACACACCTCTCTGCAGCTTCTCTCCCCCTGCCATCCCCTCATTACCCCATCCCCGTAGAGACGGTGCCTGCTCCCAGACCACCAATAACCAGCAAAAATCTATTTAAGCATAAAAATTCAAAAGAAAAATAATATAGCACCTTCAACTGCACCACAGACTAAAACAGTTAAATGTGGTCTATTAAACATTAGGTCTCTCTCTTCTAAGTCCCTGTTGGTAAATGATATAATAATTGATCAACATATTGATTTATTCTGCCTTACAGAAACCTGGTTACAGCAGGATGAATATGTTAGTTTAAATGAGTCAACACCCCAGAGTTACACTAACTGTCAGAATGCTCGTAGCACGGGCCGGGGCGGAGGATTAGCAGCAATCTTCCATTCCAGCTTATTAATGAATCAAAAACCCAGACAGAGCTTTAATTCATTTGAAAGCTTGACTCTTAGTCTTGTCCATCCAAATTGGAAGTCCCAAAAACCAGTTTTATTTGTTGTTATCTATCGTCCACCTGGTCGTTACTGTGAGTTTCTCTGTGAATTTTCAGACCTTTTGTCTGACTTAGTGCTTAGCTCAGATAAGATAATTATAGTGGGCGATTTTAACATCCACACAGATGCTGAGAATGACAGCCTCAACACTGCATTTTAATCTATTATTAGACTCTATGGCTTTGCTCAAAAAGTAAATGAGTCCACCCACCACTTTAATCATATCTTAGATCTTGTTCTGACTTATGGTATGGAAATAGAAGACTTAACAGTATTCCCTGAAAACTCCCTTCTGTCTGATCATTTCTTAATAACATTTACATTTACTCTGATGGACTACCCAGCAGTGGGGAATAAGTTTCATACACTAGAAGTCTTTCAGAAAGCGCTGTAATAGGTTTAAGGATATGATTCCTTCTTTATGTTCTCTAATGCCATATACCAACACAGTGCAGAGTAGCTACCTAAACTCTGTAAGTGAGATAGAGTATCTCGTCAATAGTTTTACATCCTCACTGAAGACAACTTGGATGCTGTAGCTCCTCTAAAAAAGAGAGCTTTAAATCAGAAGTGCCTGACTCCGTGGTATAACTCACAAATCGTAGCTTAAAGAGATAACCGTAAGTTGGAGAGGAAATGGCGTCTCACTAATTTAGAAGATCTTCACTTAGCCTGGAAAAGAGTCTGTTGCTCTATAAAAAAGCCCTCCATAAAGCTAGGACATCTTTCTACTCATCACTAATTGAAGAAAATACGAACAACCCAGGATCTTTTCAGCACTGTAGCCAAGCTGACAAAGAGTCAGAGCTCTATTGAGCTGAGTATTCCATTAACTTTAACTAGTAATGACTTCATGACTTTCTTGCTAACAAAATTTAACTATTAGAGAAAAAATTACTCATAACCATCCCAAAGACGTATCGTTATCTTTGGCTGCTTTCAGTGATGCCAGTATTTGGTTAGACTCTTTCTCTCTGATTGTTCTGTCTGAGTTATTTTCATTAGTTACTTCATCCAAACCATCAACATGTTTATTAGACCCCATTCCTACCAGGCTGCTCAAGGAAGCCCTACCATTATTTAATGCTTCGATCTTAAATATGATCAATCTATCTTTGTTAGTTGGCTATGTACCACAGGCTTTTAAGGTGGCAGTAATTAAACCATTACTTAAAAAGCCATCACTTGACCCAGCTATCTTAGCTAATTATAGGCCAATCTCCAACCTTCCTTTTCTCTCAAAAATTCTTGAAAGGGTAGTTGTAAAACAGCTAACTGATCATCTGCAGAGGAATGGTCTATTTGAAGAGTTTCAGTCAGGTTTTAGAATTCATCATAGTACAGAAACAGCATTAGTGAAGGTTACAAATGATCTTCTTATGGCCTCGGACAGTGGACTCATCTCTGTGCTTGTTCTGTTAGACCGCAGTGCTGCTTTTGATACTGTTGACCATAAAATTTTATTACAGAGATTAGAGCATGCCATAGGTATTAAAGGCACTGCGCTGCTGTGGTTTGAATCATATTTGTCTAATAGATTACAATTTGTTCATGTAAATGGGGAATCTTCTTCACAGACTAAAGTTAATTATGGAGTTCCACAAGGTTCTGTGCTAGGACCAATTTTATTCACTTTATACATGCTTCCCTTAGGCAGTATTATTAGACGGTATTGCTTAAATTTTCATTGTTACGCAGATGATACCCAGCTTTATCTATCCATGAAGCCAGAGGACACACACCAATTAGCTAAACTGCAGGATTGTCTTACAGACATAAAGACATGGATGACCTCTAATTTCCTGCTTTTAAACTCAGATAAAACTGAAGTTATTGTACTTGGCCCCACAAATCTTAGAAACATGGTGTCTAACCAGATCCTTACTCTGGATGGCATTACCCTGACCTCTAGTAATACTGTGAGAAATCTTGGAGTCATTTTGATCAGGATATGTCATTCAAAGCGCATATTAAACAAATATGTAGGACTGCTTTTTTGCATTTACGCAATATCTCTAAAATCAGAAAGGTCTTGTCTCAGAGTGATGCTGAAAAACTAATTCATGCATTTATTTCCTCTAGGCTGGACTATTGTAATTCATTATTATCAGGTTGTCCTAAAAGTTCCCTAAAAGCCTTCAGTTAATTCAAAATGCTGCAGCTAGAGTACTGACGGGGACTAGAAGGAGAGAGCATATCTCACCCATATTGGCCTCTCTTCATTGGCTTCCTGTTAATTCTAGAATAGAATTTAAAATTCTTCTTCTTACTTATAAGGTTTTGAATAATCAGGTCCCATCTTATCTTAGGGACCTCGTAGTACCATATCACCCCAATAAAGCGCTTCGCTCTCAGACTGCAAGCTTACTTGTAGTTCCTAGGGTTTGTAAGAGTAGAATGGGAGGCAGAGCCTTCAGCTTTCAGGCTCCTCTCCTGTGGAACCAGCTCCCAATTCAGATCAGGGAGACAGACACACTCTCTACTTTTAAGATTAGGCTTAAAACTTTCCTTTTTGCTAAAGCTTATAGTTAGGGCTGGATCAGGTGACCCTGAACCATCCCTTAGTTATGCTGCTATAGACTTAGACTGCTGGGGGGTTCCCATGATGCACTGAGTGTTTCTTTCTCTTTTTGCTCTGTATGCACCAATCTGCATTTAATCATTAGTGATTGATCTCTGCTCCCCTCCACAGCATGTCTTTTTCCTGGTTCTCTCCCTCAGCCCCAACCAGTCCCAGCAGAAGACTGCCCCTCCCTGAGCCTGGTTCTGCTGGAGGTTTCTTCCTGTTAAAAGGGAGTTTTTCCTTCCCACTGTAGCCAAGTGCTTGCTCACAGGGGGTCGTTTTGACCGTTGGGGTTTTACATAATTATTGTATGGCCTTGCCTTACAATATAAAGCGCCTTGGGGCAACTGTTTGTTGTGATTTGGCGCTATATAAAAAAATTGATTGATTGATTATTACAATGATTTATTCAATAATTTTCTGGTGTCTTTTTTTTCCGTGTTTGCACTTTGTAGACGGTCCCTAAGCTTCCGTTTCTCTGCCACCTGCCCGTTCAGATCAGTGTTATTTTTTCAGCTCAGAGGACGGCTCATATGGATAAAAATAAGGTTGTAGCTTATTGTCTACCTTCCTGAGGTTAGAAACTAGTGGTGTTTGTCTTTCTACAACGTTTCTCTTTAGATCTATTAAGCCGTGAACTTCGAATCTGTGAATATCTTTCTAACTTTACCTAAGTGCCCAACTACGCATGCAGTCACAAAGTTCTTCTGAAAAACTGGAGTGATCTGAATTCGGTTGGATGAAAATGGGTGTGTATGTGGAGACAAGTCACCTCGTTCACAACGTGACAAAACTTAACAATGCGCTGTTACGCGCAATTACGGAAGCGTATTGCATTCACTGGATAAAAACATTTTTGACCACTGATCTCGTAATTATGAGATCTTTTCTCGTAATTACGACATCAGGATCTCATAATTATGAGGAAATATCTCATAATTATGAGATCTTTTCTCGTAATTACGAGATCCTGATCAGGTGTCTAAATAGTTTTATGTATATACTTCCGTACTTCCAGTCCCTCAGCACAGACGTGAGCTGAGCTCAGCCGATGATAACACACTATAATCAAACACAAAGTGTGGATTTTCCCCCCGAAGTGCTCCCGGATGAATGTCCAGGGAGGAGCACGGGGCGACTTCCAGCTTTCACTAACACAGACCCACCGACCACTGAGGGACACAGCGGGGCTCACTCCCACCCGGGCACCAGTCTGTGTGCCCGAGCTGTGCCTCGCCTCGCTGGAGGAGTTTCATTCATCCAGCAACAGTTTAGTGGGAAATCCACACTTTGTGCGCGCCGTGGTGTGGATCACAATGCAGTGTCGGAGGTTACAAATTGGCCTATTTTCGATTATGACTCGGGCATTCTCACGCTTGGACTGGAAGTACGGAAGCGATTACACACACACACACACACACACACACACACACAGAAAATAAATAAATAAAAACAATAGCTTGATCTCATAATTACGGCGACGTGGAGCATAATTTCTTCTTATAACGTGATAATTTCTCGTTATAACGTGAAAATACCGCATCATGAAATAACATAATTTCATTTGACGAAATAACGTGATAAGTATCACGTTATAACGTGATAAATATCACGTTATAACATGAAACTTTTCACGTAATTGCATGATACTGAGCCAAATATATATTAGGGCGAGATCAGGAGGCACCTGATCTCATAATGACGAGATCCCGATCTCGTCATTACGAGATCTTTTCTCGTAATGATGAGATCCCGATGTCATAATTACGAGAAAAGATCTCGTAATGACGAGATCCCGATGTCGTCATTACGAGAAAAGATCTCGTAATTATGAGATCTTTTACGAGATCAGTGGTCTATTTTTTTTTTTTTTTTTTTTATCCAGTGAATGCAATACGCTTCCGTACAGCCCGCAACAACGCGGAACATTATTCTTGACCGTGCGTAATGGTTCCTGATAATTCTCCAGCAACACGTACCATTAATCGTAACTGAGGACACCTGACGCCTCTGCCCCGAATCATCACATTCGTGAACAGCAGCCAAGAATGTGTACTTCGTGGCATTCGTGACTTGTCATTATGTGTAAACGCAGCATAACCTTCCGTTTCTCTGCCGCCCGTCCGTTCAGATCAGTAATGTTTTCAGCTCAGAGGACGGCTCATATGGCTAAAAATAAGGTTGTAGCTCGTTGTCTACCTTCATGAGGTTAGAAATTAGTGTTGTTTGTTTTTTACAACGTTTCTCTTCAGATCTATTGAGCCGTGAACTTCGAATCTGTGAATAGCTTTCTGACTTTTCAATTCAATTCAATTTTTTTATATAGCGCCAAATCACAACAAACAGTTGCCCCAAGGCGCTTTATATTGTAAGGCAAGGCCATACAATAATTACGTAAAAACCCCAACGGTCAAAACGACCCCCTGTGAGCAAGCACTTGGCGACAGTGGGAAGGAAAAACTCCCTTTTAACAGGAAGAAACCTCCAGCAGAACCAGGCTCAGGGAGGGGCAGTCTTCTGCTGGGACTGGTTGGGGCTGAGGGAGAGAACCAGGAAAAAGACATGCTGTGGAGGGGAGCAGAGATCAATCACTAATGATTAAATGCAGATTGGTGCATACAGAGCAAAAAGAGAAAGTGCATCATGGGAACCCCCCAGCAGTCTAAGTCTATAGCAGCATAACTAAGGGATGGTTCAGGGTCACCTGATCCAGCCCTAACTATAAGCTTTAGCAAAAAGGAAAGTTTTAAGCCTAATCTTAAAAGTAGAGAGGGTGTCTGTCTCCCTGATCCGAATTGGGAGCTGGTTCCACAGGAGAGGAGCCTGAAAGCTGAAGGCTCTGCCTCCCATTCTACTCTTACAAACCCTAGGAACTACAAGTAGCCTGCAGTCTGAGAGCGAAGCGCTCTATTGGGGTGATATGGTACTACAAGGTCCCTAAGATAAGAAGGGACCTGATTATTCAAAACCTTAAAGTAAGAAGAAGAATTTTAAATTCTATTCTAGAATTAACAGAAAGCCAATGAAGAGAGGCCAATATGGGTGAGATATGCTCTCTCCTTCTAGTCCCCGTCAGTACTCTAGCTGCAGCATTTTGAATTAACTGAAGGCTTTTTAGGGAACTTTTAGGACAACCTGATAATAATGAATTACAATAGTCCAGCCTAGAGGAAATAAATGCATGAATTAGTTTTTCAGCATCACTCTGAGACAAGACCTTTCTAATTTTAGAGATATTGCGTAAATGCAAAAAAGCAGTCCTACATATTTGTTTAATATGTGCTTTGAATGACATATCCTGATCAAAAATGACTCCAAGATTTCTCACAGTATTACTGGGGGTCAGGGTAATGCCATCCAGAGTAAGGATCTGGTTAGACTCCATGTTTCTAAGATGTGTGGGGCCAAGTACGGTCATCCACTTTACGGAAGTAATGGCCACATCATTATTTTTACATTATCTAAATATTGTTTATACTCACCAGCTGCAGCTCTTTGTGCTACAAGGAGAAACAGAACAAAGATTATGTTCATTTTTCGCTCTGACACGAAGCTTTGACAGACTGACGAAGAGAGTTTTGGATTTTGAAATTAAATAAACAAAATCCGCAGCACAACCGACGACGATCAGAAGAAAGTCAGAGAAGAGTCCGACTTTGTCCTCCGTCTGAGCCAATCACAATTCAGTCTGAGCCCTGCGTCACTTGTATCTGGGTAAACCGGATCCACACAGGTTGTGAGTGAAAAGGCGCTTTTCCACTTCACAAAAGTAGCACTACTCGGCTCGACTCTACTCGGTTTTTTCGCTTTTCCATTAGGGTAGTTTTTAGTACCGGGTAGATTTTTTTAGTACCTGGTCGGGAGCGGTTCCAAGCGAGCCGAGCCGATAATAAAATGTGACGTCAACAGGCTGCCGGCCACTGATTGGTCAGAGAACGTCGTCACTGGATGAGTCATGAGTGCGCCGTCCGGGAGGAAAATCAAAACCCGCCATTTTTAAAAAGTCACAGCGGCGTTACAGCGACCGTAGTTTTCTTTCGTTTCACGGCGAGTTATTTTTTTTTTTTTTACTCGCACAAAACCACACCGTGGTCTGTGGATGAGCTGAGGACGTTTATGTTTGGTGGCGGAGGAGAAAATACAGAGTGGATGAAGCGATCCGAAATGAGGCCGCACTCGGTTCACCGGACATTACAGCAACTCAGAGAACAGCTGAAAAAGCTTAAAAGTGATTAAAGGACCACCATGACCGGAGTAGGTCGGACCGTAAAAGGGCTGGAAACGGTACGACCGCAGGAACGCTGTTTACGGACACCGACCGGCGAGCAACGGGAGGCAGAATGACCGCGACTCGGCTTGGAAGCGACGGATGGTAAGTGTTTTTGTGACTGTAGTCTGCTTGAAAGCACCGTTTAACGTTCCTTTTCCCATTGGTGGGAAGCAAACTTTAACAACCGAAGATTGTGAATCTAAACGTGTTAAAGTAACATCGTTGTCTCATGTACGCGGACACAGTGAGCTAGCTGACTGCTAACTAGCGAGCTAGCTAACCCCGTGCTCCGCTTTAAAGTATTAACTTCTGACAGAAAAACACCTCAAGTCAGCAAGACAACAAACGTGTACATTTGTCTCATTTAGTGCCATTACGGTGATTTTTTTTTTTTTTTTTTGGCATGTTGCCATTTTGTGTTTTTGTTGAAGAATCCAGTTTAAGTGAGGAGGGTTCGAACACAAGCTTCAACATCTGTATCAACGTCCAGCACCACACAGCAACGTGTCATCACAGGTAAGAATAACGTGTCTCACATCACCTTAACTTTCCCAAATACGATATATATACAGGGTGACCCCCCCCCCCTTCACAAAAAAAAAAAAAAAAAAATCCAGAACCCATAAATATTGTCATAAATCCCACAAAGATCCAGCAAATGTTGCTGGACCTTCCCAAAGTTTCAGTTATCTTGATCGCTTTGCATAAAAGTCATGTTCTTTCAAAATGATGCTCCAAATGATCTGATTTGTTGGAGGATAAGTTTGAAAGAACATTTTTATGCAAAGTGACCAAGATAACTGCAACTCTGGGGAATGATCATACAGAGATTGAAAGGTTTTTTTTTTTTTTTTTGTTACTGGTTTCAGTGTGATCGACACATCCGACTGATCCTTGAGGAAGCAACGGTGGTGGAAGCTGCATTTAATCAGGCATATCTTGGCATGCTGGGTGACCTTGTGCACGCGATGCATGACCGCATGTGACCTGCGCCCCCAACCCAGACTACAGACACATGAAACTTTTGTATAGTTTGTTGCTTTTTTATGTGTGTGTATTTGCTCTTTTTTTGTTGCAGTAAACAATTTGACTCATGTGACTGTATCATAATTTGTCATTTCATTCTGAGTCAACAGTAAAAAACATTTTGGTTCATTTCTAAGAATTTTTAATTTGGGTTTTAGCCTCTCCAGAAGACACTGCACACGACACCTGGCTGAATCTTTACACAGATGCTGGAATAATCATGTCTAAACTGAGATTTTACCAAATGGTATTTAACATAAACAAAAAGGTTTACTCCAGTGAAGGCACCATTACATCAAGGAATTTAACAACCAGTTTTACTGTCTGTTACATTTACATTTATGACCCCATTAAATGTAAAACTTATTTTACTACTGGATTATGCTTAAACAGCTTTTCAAACTGTTAGCCTTTAAATCAGTAAACCTTTGTAACTTTTACAAATCAAACTGATGTTACACAAAAGTGGAGACATTTTAGCAAAAAGTACAATAATTTATTCAAACTTCACAGTGAAACATAACTGGTGTATAACATGATGATGACAAAGGTGTCCCATTCTGTGGCATGAACCTCTGCAGCGGTGACTCTGAGAAAACCATCTGAAACACACACACATACAGCATACATATTTTAATTAGTGCTGTCAGGTTATTAAAAAATGTGATTACAAGGTTTGTGATTAGTTAATCTAAATGAATCATTTATTTGCAGGTATATTAAAAAAAACTCAGATCTGTGTGTTTGGGACATTTAATAATTAGGTAAAAAATGATCAGGGTTATTTTTGTTACATATCAAGGAGGTATTAAACAAGCTGTAAATTGGTCTTAAATTGGGAGAACTGTCTAAGTGTAATTTGGATGGGTTAAATGCAGGCAAATTTCATTGTATTTGTGTACAATGACAAAAGGATATAAAGAATGTCTACACAACTGTGGGAGTTTGGAGGCTGATTCTTTCTGCACAATGACTCCTTTAATAATTATCTTATTAGATTTCATATTTTAAATTTGTCCATTGAACATTAAAATCTGGATGAAAAACAAACGTTTTTAATGTTTTAAGCCTGTTCGAGTTCAGTGACGACGTTAATTAACGGTCATTAAAACCGAATCAACATTTTGTGCGTGAACGTCAGTAAATGCACAAACTCCCACATTTGAGATTTAACAATAAGTTATCAAAGCAAGTTACTTTGGTTAAAAAAAAGTATTGACATTAACACGTTTATTGCTCAGAAACGCGTCTTTATTCACAGACCAAGTCACTGACGTCAAAACAAAATGGAGCAACGTGTGACTGAAGGCCTGAGAGGTATTGTAAATAATCTAAATTAACGCTTTATTTTGACAGCCACAATTTTAATAGTTAATAGCGACTGCCTGCAGTTATTATTTACGAGCTACTTAGGAAGCTAACGATTAGCTTACCGTCATGCTTTGCCTTTTCATCTCTAGCAGCTTGTATCTTCTCGTCTTCATATGAATTCCCAAAGTCTTCTGTACGTCTCAAGCGTGTTTTTCTCGCCGCCAGCAACTTTCTCTTAAAAACACACACAGCAGTAAACACACGGAGTTCGCCATTGTTTATGTTTGTGTCGCGTATAAAACGACGTCACTGCAGTTTGCTCTGCTGACCCCGCCCAGGTTGAAGAGGTACCATTTGCAGTGGAAAAGCTCGCGCTTGGAACCAGACCGAGTAGAGCCGAGTAGTGCTGGAGCTTTGTAGTGGGAAAAGTGGCTAAAGAGAAAGTGTGTTTTTGTCTTCTTTTCGCCCTCAAAAATGGTTCTTTTGACCAGTGACTCTTTCAAATAAACCAGTGTCGACTCTTCGTCACAAGTTTGATTTGTCTGTGAGCTGAGAACAGTCGAGTTCTTCATGGATCTACTCGGATCCTGGTCAAAATCTGTGTGAACGCAGGAGTGGATCCAACTGGATCCAAAGCACTTCCAGTTCTGATTATGTGCTGTGTTATAAGAGAAGAAATATTGTTTTAGCACATCCAGACGGAGAATGTTCAGTTTTGGGTCAAAGGTCACTGGTTTCTTCAGGAAAATTATTTTTGTGTTGTGCTACAACTTATGCAGGTGTTTTTAAACCTGTGCACTCCTTTAAAGAGTTCTTTTTTTTGGGGGGGGGGGGGGGGGGGGTGTCTTTAAACCTCAAAATGTTTCACTGAATCTTTGTACCAAATCTAAAGAGATAAAAACAAAGTCAATCTGTCACAAGAAAAACACAAAAAATTATAGGAGTCAGGATAAAATAGATATAAAAACAGTTCTGCTGAAAATTGCTTTTAAATTTTCTTTCCTGTCATAATCATTTATTTGTGGCCACTCTAATGTAACGTGACCCACTCAGGGGTCCCAACCCACAAGTTGAAAATTTGCACCAAAGCAAATGAGACATTTGAATCGTTTCGTGCCATTTTTTCCACATGTTCACACACTGATGATCATATGTTACATCAAATATGTTAATTTTGTGAGAGGTTAAAGGTCATCAAGAGATCAACACTGTGCTGTGCAGACTGTGTGGATGAGACAGTGTTTTGCATTTTGATGGTTTTGATCTGGTTTTAATAACAAAAGTAATGAAAAAAAAATCTGTAATGCAACGACTAAATTTATTAAAATGTAATAAAGTGCGCCACCTGGTGTTCACTGTGGAGTACAGTTTGTCGAGTGTCAAATAAATCAAATTTGTCACAATCCAAACTGAAATGCAGGCAGATTTTAATCAGCCTAGGCCAGATTAATGTCAGAATTTTAATATGACCAATAAAATGACCAAAACCTCTCAATGTCACAACCTCAATGACACAAGAATTATTGAGTCCAAAAACATATTCAGTGTCATGGAAATATTCCTCTATTCACCTTCTGACTTATCTCATGAAAACATGCTGAAAACTGATGATCTGCTTTCAAAAACCAAATTAATAGTATTGATAATGACTTTAATTGTTCAAAGAGATCATTTGACAAAATAAAATAATTAATAAACCTGTAAGAAAAAACACATTCATTCATTTTTCTGCTGCTTATTCAAGTCCGGGTTGTGGTGGCAGCTCATCCCACATTTCCCTGTCCTCAGCCGAGACCTTTGACTCTTCCAGAAAGAACAAAAAAAACAAGAAAAATATTTGTTTAATTGTGCCAAACGTCAAACACAAAAATCATAAGTAAACGGAAATCTGGAACATTACTTTAAATGACGTAGTCAAAAAAACACAGATATCATAAATGAAATTTAGTGAAATTTGTCCTGTTAATGTCTTTCATGCAAACACAATGTGACAAAAAGAGGAGTGTTAGCGCCCCCCAGTGGTCTGATAATACACGTCCCTGTCCTGGTTCTGGGAAATCACGTGATTTATACACGAGACGTTTGTTGTTTTTGGCACAAGCATGAAGAAGAAACACGTTCTCAGGCTAATGACGTTTATTGTAATTTAATTCAATTCATTCTGCATATTTCTCTGGACTATTTATGTTACAAATGCAGTTATTTTCTAAAAAGACGAACATATATCAAGCAAGACGTGTCTGAGTGTCTGAATGCGGCTCGTATGTCTCTCTGACCGTGTCAGATCGACCTCAGTTTTCGGATATAATTTGCGCATGGCACGATGATGTGCATCCTTTATTATGAAAATTTGGGGGATTAATTTTTAAAACCTTTATTTTGAAATCATTGTCACCCGCCAGCTTCACAAAGATCATCGACAAAGATGAGTCACTCTCTGCTTTAAACAGGTGTCTATCTTTAATGTAAAAAAAAAAATAAATAAAAAAAGAGAATGAGACACGGAAAAAATAAATGAATAATACAGAAACTGAGATATCCGAGCCGCAGACACACAGACGCTTCTTCCTTTTTTTTAATCACAAGGCAGAACGTTCTCAGCACCAGCTTTGACAAAGTTCGTCGACAAAGATAAGTCGCTCTCTGCCTTAATAACAATAATAATAATAATAATGATTGTATTCCAGACTCAGGAGTACATGTAACATCCATAACCAGTGGGTCCTGATCCTGGACCTATATTTTAAGATGTTAAGAATGGCACACATGATGGGATTCACAGACTAGTCTAAATGAACCGATAGACCAAATTCCTGATTACAACCAGACAACACTGTATGTTAGTGTGCAGAGTGTACCTGTACTCTCATATCTGGAGAATCCAATGAATAATTTAAAATGTTATGATAGGACACATACAGTTTGTTTATAGATGATTTCTTGTTGTTCCACTAAAGTTGAGCTGTGTACAGAGGAGAGCAGTATGAACAAAACAAGGTTAATTTAACATCAAGATTGAACATATGAAATTTGTGTAGGATCATATTCCTTTGAGCATAGTCATGAGTCAGCTTCTTTCAGTCCTTCACCGTCACACTGTTAAATCTACCCTGTTTAGACAGCTGGCCCTAAAGGACATTACAGCACTCTTCTTGGGGTTGTATAGTACACAGTGGTTGTCACCAAACAGCTCACATACTTTCAACAGTTTGATGAGTTCTGCCACTGAGGGCGCAATTAGCATCAAGTCATCTGCATACAGTACATAAATTAGGTTCATTAGTATATGACACTATAATAGCAACTAACATGACAAATATTTAGCCTGTGGCTCAGGTCATCATGTAGATATTAAATAAATGAGGGGACAAAATGCCACCCTGTCTGACACCATTAAATACTCCAAAGATCATCCCCCACCTGATACACATTTTCTGGTTACCGTACCATACCTGCACTGTATGGTTGGTGTTACGATCATAACGAGGGCCTTCAAGTTCATGTATTTGTTTCATTTCTTCTGTTCTCTCAGAGTCAAACCTCCCATGTCCATTTTCTTCACACTAATTTCACCAGATTTAAAGTCTCATTTAATATGTTGTGACAAACTGTAATTATAGGCGCCAGAGCCCAAGTAATAAATAAATAAATAAACAAACATACAAATGAGACTGAAGTGACCTTTAAAAACGTCCAAACCGGGAATAACTCGGTTTTTACTGGACAAAGTGCGCCATCTACAGGTCGATTTAGAGAAGTTCTGAGGTCACAGTTTAATCGATTTAATCAAGCATTTAACTTTTTATCATTTAAAAAAAAAAAAAGCTTTTTCATCTGTCTCGATATACATGCTCTTTTAAATTTTAGTAATTTAACTGGCAATAGTCACATAACTTTACTCTTTACGCCGCTGTGTGACGTAGGTTTATTTTGAAATCGCGACCAGAATGCGTCGTAATTTCTTTTGGCTAACTTGACAGACCGAGTAGGTGAAAGTGAAACTAAATATTTGAGTTTCAGGGGAAATCCACCGATTTAAACACGACTTTCGTCTGCGATAACTGGGTAGAAGAGCGAATTATTCACAGGACAGAAGAAGGACAACATGAGCGACTTTTCTACCATTTATAAACTGTCTGTGGTTGCTGCAGTTTTCTGCTTCGTACAAGGTAAAAAAACAAAACAAACACGTTATTTTACTGTCATCATGTTCATCTGGTTTAATCATTTATACGCTTATTGAACAATAGTTGACTTATTCTTAAATGAAGCCTATTTTGAATTCTTCATGGTCGTTTTCATGTGACGTCATATCATTTTTACGTCATTCAAAAGTTGAATTTAGTGGAAAATAGAAATGATGTTTGCAGTCAGCATCATTGATCTGACCTCTGCTTTTTTTCTAGCAGTGTTTGAATGTTCGACTGGATATAAAGATATTTAAACTATTTATCACTTCGTAAATGATTTGTTGCCAACATTTCAAAAAGTGAGAATATTAGCTTGACAAAGATACAAAATGAGATCAAATCAGCAAATAATCACATTTACAAAACTGTCACCATGATGATGATTATCGATGTTTATGTTTCATGAATTACATTAAAATATGAATTCATTAATTATAGAAGAAATGTTGATTTATCAAATCATTTCAGGTGAATCTGAGAATTATGCAGTTATATTTTAAGATTTGTGTGTGTGTGTGTGTGTGTGTGTGTGTGTGTGTGTGTGTGTGTGTGTGTGTGTGTGTGTGTGTGTGTGTGTGTTTAGTCACTTATTTCCAAATAAAGTTGATTCAGTTTCTGGGTTTTATAAATTTCTGATATTATATTGTTGTTTGTGTCTTTGTTGTTTGTAAGTGAGCAGCAGCAGCAGTGTCTGTCCCGTCCTGGAGTGCTGGTTTGTGCAGGACAGAGTGGGTCGAGGAGGAGGTTTAGCTGGAGGTACGACTCAGGAAACGTCTCTGCTGTACGTCAGGAGGGACGCGTTCGGTCCCAGTGCAGAGTCCCAGCAGCAGCATCCGTCCGATGTCAACCCCGATAGAGTTTACTACGTTACAGGTCAGGACACAGCACGAGGACGAAACGTGTGTGTGTGTGTGTGTGTGTGTGTGTGTGTGTGTGTGTGTGTGTGTGTGTGTGTGTGCGCGCACGGACACTGCTGAGCACTGGAGGTGTGTTTCTGCACGTGACCTGTGACCTGATAATAAAAACACTCCAGCAGCAGTTTGTTTTTGCAGAGTCCATGTCCATATTTCAGTGTTAATCAGTTGCAGCGAAAACAGTTTGCAGTCGATCTGAGGCTGAAACTTCCAGTTATTAGAATTTGTGTGAAATCTCTCAATTATTTTGCATCATTTACTGATAAATCAGTTTGTGCAGCAAATATGGAAAATGGCAAAAGTGAACATCAGCATTGTCCAAGATTTCCAAGTGTTCAGTTTTATATTAATTTAGAATTCTTTAAATAAGTTCATTAACAATTAATAGGTTTGAAACTATTTGCAGTCCAGTTTACATGAGCTGGAAACTCTTTAAACCAGTTTGTCCTCAGTGTTCAAACCAGATTACAGTTGATGTTGACAAGTTAAATCAAGTTTAAACCATTTTTATTGGTTCATAGATGTTTAGAAACCACTGAAAATTGAAGAAACATCATAATTTAATCACTTTGAAACATTTTAAAAGCATTTTAAAGTGCCTTCAAAAATTATTTTAAAAAGCACTTTAAAGCAATAAATTAGTTTAAAACAGAAAATAAGGAAATATTCACATTTGATCATCTTGGACTAGTGTAAAATTAGATTTTTTTTCAGCCAGTTGACTCATAAATTAAAAAGTAATTGCTTAAAATGACCCACTTCTTCCCTGAATAATGTTAATTTTTTTTTTTTTTTGGACTGTCTGCAGACCCAGACGGCACTCTCTGCCACCCGTCCCTCAACCCTCGCAGAGGCTCGATCCATAAGCCCCTGTGTGAGGTCAACCCCTTCCTGCCGCAGCCGTCGTCCCTCAGATGGGTTGCCTCGCTCACTGACTCCACCTTCAGCCCTGTATATCTGCAAGCTGATTGGTTTTCAACTGCCATTCACGGGCTGAACCAGCGGCTGGTGGTTTCCAGCATCACGCGCGCTCCCACAGCCGCCAAACAGCACGACGGTAGCCCTTCTTGTACAATCTACTTATCCGCGTCACCTGACCTGTTTCGTGCGCCTCACTGCCGTTTGTCTCCTCAGTGATCCTCACTGTGTCTAGTCAAACCGTGTCGCTGAAGTCCAGACTCGGAGAACCACTGGTGCTGGACTGTGGGTTCTGGGTGGACCCGTCTTCTCCTCTGTCCAGGTCGGGTTTCGCCGTCGAGTGGCGCTACCAGTTCCGAGGTGACGGACGATTGGTTCTGGCTTACGATGGGAAGACGGACCGGGTGGCGGATGAACAGGAGGAAGGGGCCACACTAGACTTTGAGAATTTGTTCAAGAACAGAAACGTGTCCCTGATCCTGCAGGAAGCCAAAGTGCAGCACTCGGGCACTTACATCTGTTCGGTGTATCTGCCGTACGTCATGGCTCAGGTGGCGATGCAGCTGGAGGTCATAAGTGAGTAAAAAAATCACCATGTTAAAACACATCTTTGACCTTGAATGTTTAATATCTGCATTTATTTTGGTCGTGACTCGACTCTATTCCCAGAATCACCGTCCGTGTCCATCCACCCGTCCCCGCTGCCGCTTGCCGTTCCCGGCCAGAAGCTAACGGTCCAGTGTGATGTGTCCGGATTCGTCCCGCTCTCACTGGAGCTGAGCTGGGAGTTTAAAGGTGCTGACGGGACGTCCAGGGTTCTGGGTTCGGGAAGGCTGACGGGCCACAGGCAGGCCTGGGACGGCACCTACAGTCAGAGCAGTCACCTGGAGCTGGACCCGTCACAGCTGGACCTGGGCAGAGGAGGCCAGCTCAGCTGTGTGGCCGTCCATCCGGCAGGGACGGGACGGGCCGCCGTGACCCTCAACGTGATCGGTAACGCATCAGGATCAGGTTTTTGATTGAAAAATGTCCCAACATAGAAAACTTGACACACTCAAGACAAACAGGACAAAAATAACCAAATAACCAAAGTCTCTTCTTCATTTGTACACAGTAAAGTCACCAGTGTAAAACTAATATTGACAGTGTTAGTTTTACACTGGTGATTTTACTGTGTGGAAAATTTTGGGGGGTGTCCAAAAGTTTCACTAAATATAATGTTGTAGGGGGGAAAAAAAAATCCGTTTTGACAAAATTAAAACAAGCAGTGATCCTGTTTTTGGCAAAATTTTGCATCTTTTAAAAAGAACACTTGTTTTTGAGTTGTGTGCTGTGATGCATTTTTAAAACAGCAGCTGTGCAGATTATGTTCTGAGGCAAAAAAAAAAAAATCTAATTTGATTAACCGAAGCTTGTCGACGTTTTAAGAAAACGTAAAGATACAGCTGTTCCAGTACCCAGTGTTAATTTGACACTGTAAAACTGACTGTGCAGCGGATGAAGTCGTGACTTTTTTCTCTCTCCTGCAGGCTTCGGGGTGCCCTCCATTGAGGACTCCATGGCGCTGGTTGGGGTAGCGCTGGTTCTCTACGGTCTGATCAAGTTTGTCTCCTGGACCTTCTCCAGCTCAGGTAGCACAAAATAACAAACTGTCTGTCATGCAACATGTTTCCATTCAGTCCACGACTCCATATGATTATTATTATTTATTATTGTTGTTTAAATCTGCAGATGAGGCTGAAAAACAAGAGAAGGTAAGTTTTAATCTATTTGCTCATATCATTTATTGACCTTCAGGCTGCTTGTTTGTAATGATTTTCCACTTATTACGTTTTTAGAAAGAGAAGTGAAGATGAAAAACCTCACTGCAGTGGAAGAGTGAATTTAAACCCCAGAAATCATCGGCCTGTTTGAGCTCATATTCTGGATTCCTCACAAATCTTTTTTTTTTTAAATTATTATTATTATTTTCTGTCGTAATGCACCAGACCTAGAGTGGGTTTGGGCTGCCCGGGTACCAGGGAGAGGTTTCTTCTAACATTTCCTGACTACTTCTGCGTAAAAACGATCCAGTCTTCATGTCATGTTGATCAGATGATGCTGTATTTTATTGTGAACACTGGATAATCCATTTTCTATACCTGCTTACTCCAGTTAAGGCTCATGGGGGGCTGGAGCCTATCCCAGCAGTCATAGGGTGTGAGGCGGGGTTCACCCTGGACAGGACACCAGTCTGTCACAGGGTCACATATAAACAAACACACAGTCACACCTGCACACACACCTACGGACAATTAATTCACCTAATCTGCATGTCTTTGGATGTGGGAGGAAGCCGGAGCACCCGGAGGGAACAATGGATAATGCAAAAAAAAAAAAGTGGTCAAATTTAAATAAAATCCTTGACTAAATAGGAAGGTATTAGAGTGTGCACTTGTGCTGGAGCAGAAAATATTCCATCTTGCCAAATACTTGAAATTTCCCACTCTATGGTTTATTGGCTGCTTTTCCACATCAGAATTCTGAAATTCAGTTTTATTCTTTTTTTTTTTCTTTTTTTTTGTAGCCGAGGTAACAGTCAGACCGATGCAGATGAAGATATTGACTCTTTTGTAGAACCCACAAGTAAATGTAAAGGCTGGAATTTAAAAAAAGAGAGTTTAATGGAAATACTTTCTGCAAACACTGATCCATGTCAGCGTGTGCTGTGGTGCACTTTACAATACTTTAGCGTTCCTGTAAATTCAAATTTGACATGTGGACAAAACTGTCCAAACTGATGTCTTTTTTTAAAAGAAGATACAATCAATTAAGTACTTTTTTTTTTTTTTACTTTTTCCATGTATGTGTTTAAATGTTAGTTGCTCACATCATAATCTGCTTTAATTTATTTGTATGTTGTTCGGTTTGTGGTTGCAGTGATGATCTCTGTTCATCTCTGAATTCAATGCAATGTGAAATTAATTCTTCACTTTTTTCATAAACTTGCTGCATGGTGGCCACTTTGTCGAGAACTTTGGTGAAAAGATGAATGTGTATATTAGAGTTTTGTTTAAGAAGGACCTAATGTTACTGTACGAGGTCTATTAGAAAACTAACCGGCAGTTTTATAAAAAAAAAAAAAAAAACTATATGGATTTGAATCACGTGAATCACCAGACATGCTTGAACCCTCGTGCGCATGCGTGAGTTTTTTCACACGTGTCGGTGACGTCATTCGCCTGTGGGCAGGCTTTGAGTGAGCACTAGTCCAGCCCTCTCGGCTGAAATCCTTTGTCTGAGACGCTGCTGGAGACACTATTCAAGAAATTCAGCTGGTTTTCGGTGAAAAGTTTAACGGCTGATGAGAGGTTGTGGAGTTTCTTTCGCTTTAAGTACAGCTCACAAAGCGGATCGGCGCGTTCGTCTGGCTGTTTCGAGCTGAAAACATCCTAATTTAAGGCTCTGTTCACCCCAGGACGTCGTCAGAGAACAGAAGTTTCAGAAGAAGTTGGCATGAGGAGTTTATGCGGACGTTCCACTGTTAAAGGAGATTTTGTAATGAAAGAACGTGCGGGCAAATTCGCAGAGTCGGTTCCGTGACGACGCCTCAAATCCATCTGCGCCGCGACAGGAAAAACACCTCCGTGTTGAAAACCATTTGTAAAATTCAGGCGGCTTTTGATGGCTTTCAACAAGTGAGTATCTGAGAAATTGTTTAACAGCTTGGGCATGTTCCAACTTGTCCGTTAAGGTTTCCAATGGAGGTGTTTTTCCTGTCGCGACCCCCCGCGGTCGGGTCCGGCCCGACATGCGAATCTGCCTGCATGTTCTTTCATTACAAAATGTCCGTTAACAATGGAATGTCCGAATAAACTCCTCATGCCGACTTCTTCTGAAAGTTCTCTGTTCTCTGACGACGACCTGGGTGAACAGAGCCTGAAATGTGGAAGTTTTCAGCTTGAAACAGCAAGACGACTCCGCCTCGGAGCGCAGATCGCCGTCAGGCGCCGTGGGCTGTCCTTAAAGCGACACTAACAGACCAAAATCAGCAGTCTCTGAGCCATTCCTAAACAATGAAAAAAAACGACGAGAGGGTGGGCCACTCCTCACTCAAAGACTGCCCACAGGCGAGTGACGTAACCGACAGGCTTGAAAAAACTCTCGCATGCCCACGAGGTTTCAAGCATGTCTATGTAATCACACGTGATTCAAATCCATATGGTTTTTGAAAAAAATAATAAGGTCGGATACTTTTCTAACAGACCTCGTAAGTGCTACTTTTTGAGGCTTATGATAATTTGATTATTTTGTTTGTAATTAGTTATACTCTGCATGGACGCTAGGGGCAGAATGTTTTGTGTGCTGTGTGTTTTCTTCTTTTGTTTTGTTGCTGTAATAAAGATGGATGGAGCAACACGGTGGTTTTACCACAAGTATGTGCGCCGTGTGTGTACAAGTGCGTAAAACATTTCTGATGTCCATTATTGCTAGAGGTGGTTACATAAGGAAACAAAATGAAGCTACACTTACTGAAATTATGAGGCGTTTAGCAGGCTGATATCTTTGAACTGGTGGATGGCACAGTTTTGCAGCCAGCAAGGTTTTAGTTTTATTGATAACTAGCCCTCTTTCTAGGGTCGCCATGGTTTGCTGATGCCAGATGACCTTCACCCTACTGAGGAAGGCGCCGCCATCTTATCTGCAAACATAGAGTTCTACAGGGAGGGTAACATTAGGACTCTACAGCAGGCTACAGAGCAGGTGATTAGAGAACCTGCAGGGGCTACTATTCATGTGGGTGTAGAATCCATTTAGCCTAGCAGGGAAAATACTGCAGGAAATCCACTATGGTGGCAGCTTAGTTTATGTGCCAGGGAGGGAAATTTTTAAAATTTTACGCCTGTTTCTGCAGACGTACCCATAAAAAGCATAGGGGGATATGTTTTGCAAACTTAGTGCAAATTGCTGGATAGCACTAAAGCTGAGGTGGGTACCCATGATGGTCCCTGGACAAAGTGCAGAAGTCCCAGAGAACAAAGAGACCAGATAGATGGGAGACGGAGACAAGAAGAAGAGTGTCTCTCCCTTATTTAGCAGGAGTAGGGGAAAACTACAGAGGATCTTCAGACAGCACAAAATCCCAGTTTACTTTAAACCGGTTAACACCTTGAGACAGAAATTAGTTCACCCTAAGGACAGGATCCCTAGTTACAAACAGCAATGTAGTGTATTCTATCAGATGTCAGGAAAACTGTAACGAACACTACATAGGTGAGACTAAGCAACCTTTACACAAAAGGCTATACCAGCACCACAGAGAGGGCACCAGTGGACCTCAGTCTGCAGTTCATCTCCACCTTAAAGACACTAACCACACGTTTGAGGACAAGGAAGTTAAAGTCTTAGCCAGAGAGAAGAAATGGTTTGAGAGAGGGGTCAAGGAGGCATTCTATGTGAAACAGTTGCCCACAAAATCAGTGTTGATAAATGATCTGATTATGGAACACCACTTACATATGGTCGGTGTATGTGAAACCTGTCTGAAACTTGCCGTTGTCCTCCCCTTAAACGAAACCTGTCCACCAGCGTACACATTTGGTTACGTCCCTCGCGATACAAAGTAAGGCAGAGGTGTTGCTTTTATTCATAAATCTGGGTTTAGTTTACTGGCTCCTGGGGGCCTAAAATGTAACTCGTTTGAACATTTGACTCTGCTTTGCTCAGGATGCTAAGTATAGTGAAGGTCAGATGAATAGAACTCAAACATATTAAGGCCCAGACAGCACTTAATGAATGCAACGAAGCCCAAACGAAACAAGAAATCTGGACTTTCTTTGACTTCTGTTGGCATCATTTATCCTTTGTGCAGCTTCGTTCCTGCAGCTATTCTAGCATCCCTGTGGAAGTTGGGGGTATTGAACCAGCATGGGCAATGTTCAAAGCTTCCATTGCTGAAGCTACAGGTTCAGCTTAGCTACAGCTTAGCTAGTTCAGCTACAGCTTAGGTGCCTCAAGGGGCGGCAACCCTTGGTGGACAGAGGTGGTCAGGGAAGCTGTCAAACTAAAGGAATCCGTCTGGGATCTGTTATCTTGGAGGGTTTTCTTCTTCTAATAACTGTTGAGGTCTAAGGTTGTAAAAACATTCTGGACTCACACACCATTCCAACTCATTATAGAAACTTTGCATAATTTATTACCACCCTTGAAAAATGTCATTGTTTATGATTGGAACTACGACGGTATCTGATTGTCTTTGAACCTCCAACTTTCGTTCTTGATTAATGAAAACATTGTTGGAAAATGCTTTCGTTTTCGTCCGTCTTGTGCCGGTCCAAGAATTTCACGTCTAACGACACAATACGAATACCCCCGGCCGTCCCTCTTAATCATTGCCCCAGTTCAGAGAAAGAAAACCCACAAAATAGAACCGGAGTCCTATTCCATTATTCCTACCTGGGGTATTCAGGCGCCAGGTCTGCTTTGAACACTCACAATTTTTTCAAAGTAAACGCTTCGGACCCCTTGGGACATTCAGTTAAGAGTATCAAGGGGGCAGCGAGAGGCAGGGGCTGGGACAGACAGCACCTCACTTCGTGGCGGGCCGTCAGCTTGATCCCGAGATCCAATCAATCAATCAATTTTTTTTATATAGCGCCAAATCACAACAAACAGTTGCCCCAAGGCGCTTTATATTGTAAGGCAAGGCCATACAATAATTATGTAAAACCCCAACGGTCAAAACGACCCCCTGTGAGCAAGCACTTGGCTGTGGGAAGGAAAAACTCCCTTTTAACAGGAAGAAACCTCCAGCAGAACCAGGCTCAGGGAGGGGCAGTCTTCTGCTGGGACTGGTTGGGGCTGATGGAGAGAACCAGGAAAAAGACATGCTGTGGAGGGGAGCAGAGATCGATCACTAATGATTAAATGCAGAGTGGTGCATACAGAGCAAAAAGAGAAAGAAACAGTGCATCATGGGAACCCCCCAGCAGTCTACGTCTATAGCAGCATAACTAAGGGATGGTTCAGGGTCACCTGATCCAGCCCTAACTATAAGCTTTAGCAAAAAGGAAAGTTTTAAGCCTAATCTTAAAAGTAGAGAGGGTGTCTGTCTCCCTGATCTGAATTGGGAGCTGGTTCCACAGGAGAGGAGCCTGAAAGCTGAAGGCTCTGCCTCCCATTCTACTCTTACAAACCTTAGGAACTACAAGTAAGCCTGCAGTCTGAGAGCGAAGCGCTCTATTGGGGTGATATGGTACTACGAGGTCCCTAAGATAAGATGGGACCTGATTATTCAAAACCTTATAAATAATAAGAAGAATTTTAAATTCTATTCTAGAATTAACAGGAAGCCAATGAAGAGAGGCCAATATGGGTGAGATATGCTCTCTCCTTCTAGTCCCCGTCAGTACTCTAGCTGCAGCATTTTGAATTAACTGAAGGCTTTTTAGGGAACTTTTAGGACAACCTGATAATAATGAATTACAATAGTCCAGCCTAGAGGAAATAAATGCATGAATTAGTTTTTCAGCATCAGGAAGGTTGGAGATTGGCCTATAATTAGCTAAGATAGCTGGGTCAAGTGATGGCTTTTTAAGTAATGGTTTAATTACTGCCACCTTAAAAGCCTGTGGTACATAGCCAACTAACAAAGATAGATTGATCATATTTAAGATCGAAGCATTAAATAATGGTAGGGCTTCCTTGAGCAGCCTGGTAGGAATGGGGTCTAATAAACATGTTGATGGTTTGGATGAAGTAACTAATGAAAATAACTCAGACAGAACAATCGGAGAGAAAGAGTCTAACCAAATACCAGCATCACTGAAAGCAGCCAAAGATAACGATATGTCTTTGGGATGGTTATGAGTAATTTTTTCTCTAATAGTTAAAATTTTGTTAGCAAAGAAAGTCATGAAGTCATTACTAGTTAAAGTTAATGGAATACTCAGCTCAATAGAGCTCTGACTCTTTGTCAGCCTGGCTACAGTGCTGAAAAGAAACATGGGGTTGTTCTTATTTTCTTCAATTAGTGATGAGTAGAAAGATGTCCTAGCTTTACGGGGGGCTTTTTTTATAGAGCAACAGACTCTTTTTCCAGGCTAAGTGAAGATCTTCTAAATTAGTGAGACGCCATTTCCTCTCCAACTTACGGGTTATCTGCTTTAAGCTACGAGTTTGTGAGTTATACCACGGAGTCAGACACTTCTGATTTAAAGCTCTCTTTTTCAGAGGAGCTACAGCATCCAAAGTTGTCTTCAATGAGGATGTAAAACTATTGACGAGATACTCTATCTCCCTTACAGAGTTTAGGTAGCTACTCTGCACTGTGTTGGTATATGGCATTAGAGAACATAAAGAAGGAATCATATCCTTAAACCTAGTTACAGCGCTTTCTGAAAGACTTCTAGTGTAATGAAACTTATTCCCCACTGCTGGGTAGTCCATCAGAGTAAATGTAAATGTTATTAAGAAATGATCAGACAGAAGGGAGTTTTCAGGGAATACTGTTAAGTCTTCTATTTCCATACCATAAGTCAGAACAAGATCTAAAATATGATTAAAGTGGTGGGTGGACTCATTTACTTTTTGAGCAAAGCCAATAGAGTCTAATAATAGATTAAATGCAGTGTTGAGGCTGTCATTCTCAGCATCTGTGTGGATGTTAAAATCGCCCACTATAATTATCTTATCTGAGCTAAGCACTAAGTCAGACAAAAGGTCTGAAAATTCACAGAGAAACTCACAGTAACGACCAGGTGGACGATAGATAATAACAAATAAAACTGGTTTTTGGGACTTCCAATTTGGATGGACAAGACTAAGAGACAAGCTTTCAATGAATTAAAGCTCTGTCTGGGTTTTTGATTAATTAATAAGCTGGAATGGAAGATTGCTGCTAATCCTCCGCCTCGGCCCGTACTACGAGCATTCTGACAGTTAGTGTGACTCGGGGGTGTTGACTCATTTAAACTAACATATTCATCCTGCTGTAACCAGGTTTCTGTTAGGCAGAATAAATCAATATGTTGATCAATTATTATATCATTTACCAACAGGGACTTAGAAGAGAGAGACCTAATGTTTAATAGACCACATTTAACTGTTTTAGTCTGTGGTGTAGTTGAAGGTGCTATATTATTTTTTCTTTTTGAATTTTTATGCTTAAATAGATTTTTGCTGGTTATTGGTGGTCTGGGAGCAGGCACCGTCTCTACAGGGATGGGGTAATGAGGGGATGGCAGGGGGAGAGAAGCTGCAGAGAAGTGTGTAAGACTACAACTCTGCTTCCTGGTCCCAACCCTGGATAGTCACGGTTTGGAGGATTTAAGAAAATTGGCCAGATTTCTAGAAATGAGAGCTGCTCCATCCAAAGTGGGATGGATGCCGTCTCTCCTAACAAGACCAGGTTTTCCCCAGAAGCTTTGCCAATTATCTATGAAGCCCACCTCATTTTTTGGACACCACTCAGACAGCCAGCAATTCAAGGAGAACAACTACAACAATCCAACTACAAGCCTTTTAACTGCGGCAGCTTTAACATTAACTGCAGTAACTTTTGCACACCTTTCAAGGCTCTCCACATACTCATACACCATTTGACATGACCAAATCAGCAGACCTTTGCAAATAAACAGCGGGAAAGACGACTATATCAACAATGGTTGAGTGCGCGTACAGTTTGTTTTCAGCAGCGAACCAAAATGGCTGCTGTAACTAAGTGGAAGTGAAGTAGGCCGACTGTACCTATATAGAGGAATTTCAGTGTGTAAGGGCAAGAGTACAAGCCTAAGCTGAACACCTGTGATCTCTGATCCCTCAGACAGCACTGCTTCAAAAACTGGTGTCGCAGACCGAACGGTCTTCCCTCTCTTGCGCCTCTCTTTACTGTGCATGCGTCATTTCGGAGCTCAGCAGCTCGTCTGAGACAGACTCTCTTCACCCAAAGTGATCAAATGGATTAATGTGATTATTAACCATCACTTTACAAGTTAAAACCTCTTAAATCCTTCTAAAATCAGTTTTAAGCAGAAACAAGGTGATAATCTGGGACGCTTTAAAATGATGGCGGCGCAGTGAATGCAACAGCTAGCAGCTCCTGCTGCTGCGGCGCTCTGATCGCTTCCTCCATCTTTTATGATGAAATAATGCTGAATTTATGTGGAAATGATTGTTGTACAAAAGCTTCAGATATTTGTCGCTGAGATAGATGATGACTGCAGTCTGAAGCAGAAACAAAGTGATAATCGGTGAACTGCAGCTAATGACGCATGCGCAGTGAAGGCAGGGTGGACCGATTTGTAGGGTGGACCATCATTCATCAGTAGCTGATATATACACATAGGCAAGGGATTACTTTGGATAACTTTTGTCAAGCACTACAATACAAAGTTACATTCACAAATGCTGCTTAAATCTTCGCTGTGGAAAAAAGAACCCTTATGTTAACCTTGTGTAGAAGCAGAGTCATGTGAGGAGGACCTGGGAAATGACGGCACCTCAGACTCACTCCTCTCTGATTACACCCAAAGCGATCAAAGGGAATAATGTGATTATTAACCATCAGATGACAAAGTAAAACCTCTTAAATCATTCTAAAGTCAGTTTTAAGCAGAAACTAGACAGTTTTAAGCAGAAACTAGACAGTTTTAAGCAGAAATGACACAATAATCGGTGAATCGCTGCTGACGCTCCGAAATGACACATGTGCAGTGAAGGCAGGGAAGACCGATGTTTAAAATGAAAAAATTAACCGCTGTCTCAGTGAGAAAAAGTGGTGTAGCAATTGGCATGCAATTTTTTAAAGTTATTTCAACTTAACTAAAGAAGTCTGTTGAAAGCTGAAATAATTTTTATATTGTTATATAATTATATAATTGTTATATCAGTTTTTCTCACTGAAAAAGCAGTTCCTTTTTTAGAGTGTGGTTTAATGGTTAGCACTGTTGCCTCAGAGCAAGAAGGTCATGGGATTGATTCCCACCTGTAGCCTTTCTGTGTGGAGTTTGCATGTTCTCTCCATGTTTGCGTGGGTTTCCTCCGGGTACTTCGGCTTCCTCCCACATTTAAAGACATGCAGGTTAGGTGGACTGGAAACTTTGAATTGTCCATATGTAGCGGCTGCACTCTGCGTTGTGTTATGACTCCGCCTAGTCGCTTCCCTCGGGACGCGAACTCACGATCTCCAGCATGGGAGCCGGACTCTTTAACCTGAAGGCTAAAATTTAGGGCCCTGGCCTTGTCACCAGAGAATCCTTTTGAGCTGTTGGGAGTGAGGTTTACTAACTACATATGCACACAGCGACACCTGCTGGCCTCCAATGCACATACAGTGAGGAAAATAAGTATTTGAACACCCTGCGATTTTGCAAGTTCTCCCACTTAGAAATCATGGAGGTTCTGAAATTTTCATCTTAGGTGCACGTCCACTGTGAGAGACATAATCTTAAAAAAAAAAAAATCCAGAAGTCACAATGTATGATTTTTACTCAAATAAGTATTTGAACACCTACCAACCAGCAAGAATTCTGGCTCACACAGAATTGTTCATATTTCTTTAAGAAGCCCTCTTATTCTGCACTCTTTACCTGTATTAATTTCACCTGTTTGAACTTGTTACCTGTATAAAAGACACCTGTTCACACACTCAATCAATCACACTCCAACCTGTCCACCATAGCCAAGACCAAAGAGCTGTCTAAGGACACCAGGGACAAAACTGTAGACCTGCACAAGGCTGGGATGGACTACAGGACAACAGGCAAGCAGCTTGGTAGAAGACAACAACTGTTATGATTATTTATTAGAAAGTGGAAGAAACACAAGATGACTGTCAGTCTCCCTCGGTCTGGGATTCCATGCAAGATCTCAGTTTGTGGGGTAAGGACAATTCTGAGAAAGCCCAGAACTACACTGGAGGACCTGGTCAGTGACCTGAAGAGAGGTTAGACCACAGTCACAAAGATTACATTAGTAACACATGATGCTGTCATGGTTTAAAATCCCGCAGGGCAGTAAGATCCCCCTGCTCGAGCCAGCACATGTCCAGGCCTGTTTGAAGTTCAACAGTGACAATCTGGATGATCCAGAGGAGGCATGGGAGACGGTCATGTGGTCAGATGAGACCAGAGTAGAGCTTTTTGGAATCATCTCCACTTACTATGTTTAGAGGATGAGAACAACCCCAAGAAAACCATCCCAACGTGAAGCATGGGGGTAGAAACATCATACTCTGGGGGTGCTCTTCTGCAAAGGGGACAGGATGACTGCACCATATTGAAGGGAGGATGGATGTGGTCATGTATTGTGAGATTTTGGCAAACAGCCTCCTTCCCTCAGTAAGAGCATTGAAGATGGGTCATGGCTGGGTCTTCCAGCATGACAATGACCCCAAACACAAAGCCAGGGCAACTAAGGAGGGGCTCCGTAAGAAGTATTTCAAGGTCCTGGAGTGGCCTGGGCAGTCTCCAGACCTGAACTCAATAGAAAATCTTTGGAGGGAGCTGAAACTCCAAACCTGAAAGATCTAGAGAAGATCTGTATGGAGGAGTGGACCAAAATCCCTGCTGCAGTGTGTGAAAACCTGGTGAAAAACTACAGGAAACATTTGACCTCTGTAACTGCAAACAAAAGCTACTGTACCAAATATTAACATTGATTTTCACAGGTATAGAAATAGTTATTTGCAGCACTAACATACAAATAAATTATTAAAAAATCATACATTGTGATTTCCGGATTTTTTATTTATTTATTTATTTATTTTTAGATTATGTCTCTCACAGTGGACATGCACCTAAGATGAAAATTTCAGACCCCTCCCTGATTTCTAAGCGGGAGAACTTGCAAAATCGCAGGGTGTTCAAATACTTATTTTCCTCACTGTAGGTGTGGGTGTAAACCTCTTTGTTTGTCTATATATGGCCCCTGTGACAGACTGGCGTCCCGTCCAGGGTGTCTCCTGCCTCACGCCCAGTGACTGCTGGGATAGGCTCCAGCCCTTGTCCTTGTCCAGGGTGCCTCGCATCAAAAAGTAGTTTGATGTGTCATTATTTAACACGGATAGTGTTGGGGAATAACACAATTTAGTGTCAAGAAGAACACTTTTATGTGTCATAAATGAAAACTAAAAGTATTTGATTTTCAACACTTTTGAAAGTGTAAATTTAACTTGGAATCAGTGAGAACTATACACTGAGAAAGTGTTAAATATAACACCATGGGACTTAAATCAACACTGACAATTTTGCTGTGCAACTAACTCCATATCTGTGATGTCAGACATTATTGAAAGATTTGGTAAAGTTTGTGGTTCCTGTGTCAATTGGTCCAAATCAGAAGCCATGCTGATGTTCCAAACCTGTTCCCATAACTGACTATCTGTCTTCTGTATGGAATCTGAACCCATCAGTCATCCTTTGTGACAATCATGAGCTATTTTCATCCTCACTCTGGGCATCAAGAATCAGTGACAGTGCTTGTGCAGCTGTAAATCTTGCAATTCTAGGTTTGTTGGCCATGCTTCCATACAAAGCAGTAAAATATAATGATTAAAGTTGGCAAATTATAACACCATGTGTGATGGTCCGGATCCGTATTTTTAGAGTCAGTGGGTTTGAGAGCATTGGAGGCTAGGACAATTAGCCAGGAAGTGCACGGCTGCTCAGGTTCGGGTTTCCACAATGCTCGCCTTTATTACAAACGCAAAATATAAACATACAATGCCAGGTTATACAGCTACTTAACATACGAACCAAGTACGAATCCATACATCACTTGTGAGTCGAGTGGCAAAATACAAGGTCTGTCAATAAAGTATAGGTCCTTTTTATTTTTTTCAAAAACTATATGGATTTCATTCATATGTTTTTACGTCAGACATGCTTGAACCCTCGTGCGCATGCGTGAGTTTTTCCACGCCTGTCGGTGACGTCATTCGCCTGTGAGCACTCCTTGTGGGAGGAGTCGTCCAGCCCCTCGTCGGAATTCCTTTGTCTGAGAAGTTGCTGAGAGACTGGCGCTTTGTTTGATCAAAATTTTTTCTAAACCTGAGAGACACATCGAAGTGGACATGGTTCGAAAAATTAAGCTGGTTTTCGCTGAAAATTTTAACAGCTGATGAGAGATTTTGAGGTGATACTGTCGCTTTAAGGACTTCCAACACAGCGGGACGTCGCGCAGCGCTCTCAGGCACCATCGTCAGCCTGTTTCAAGCTGAAAACCTCCACATTTCAGGCTGTATTGATCCAGGACGTCGTGAGAGAACAGAGAAGTTTCAGAAGAAGTCGGTTTCAGCATTTTATCCGGATATTCCACTGTTAAAGGAGATTTTTTTAATGAAAGACGTGTGGGCGGATTGCAGCGTCAGCTCGCAGCCGCCGCGACGCTCCGCCACAGGAAAAACACCTCTGTTGGAAGACTTAAAGACAAGTTGGAACATGTCCAGCTGTTAAACAATTTCTCATATACTCACTCCACTGAAAGCCATCAAAAGCCGCCTGGATTTTACAAATGGTTATCAACACGGAGGTGTTTTTCCTGTGCCGCCGCACCGCGCCGGCTGCGTCCCGACGTGCGGACCCGTCCGCACGTCTTTCATTAAAAAAATCTCCTTTAACAGTGGAATATCCGGATAAAATGCTGAAACCGACTTCTTCTGAAACTTCTGTTCTCTCACGACGTCCTGAATCAATAGAGCCTGAAATGTGGAGGTTTTCAGCTTGAAACAGGCTGACGACAGCGCCTGGGAGCGCTGCGCGACGTCTTGCTCCGTGGGAAGTCCTTAAAGCGACAGTATCACCTCAAAATCTCTCATCAGCTGTTAAAATTTTCAGCGAAAACCAGCTTAATTTTTTGAACCGTGTCCACTTCGATGTGTCTCTCAGGTTTAGAAAAAATTTTGATCAAACAAAGCGCCAGTCTCTCAGCAACTTCTCAGACAAAGGAATTCCGACGAGGGGCTGGACGACTCCTCCCACAAGGAGTGCTCACAGGCGAATGACGTCACCGACAGGCGTGGAAAAACTCACGCATGCGCACGAGGGTTCAAGCATGTCTGACGTAAAAACATATGAATGAAATCCATATAGTTTTTGAAAAAATAAAAAGGACCTATACTTTATTGACAGCCCTCGTATGAAGATGGGAGCTCGGCTTAAAACATACATCCATAATTAGAGTGCCACATAGACTGGCAAATAATATTAACTGTTGCGTCCTCTGGTGGCGTGGCATAGTCTCTCTTAAAGGTACGTCACACGATCTTGACTGTTACATATTCCCCCCTGGTAAGACAAAGGCTGACCTCAGCCATCCGCTCTGAGACAGTCCATACTTAAAATACTTCCATACATGGTAAAGCACTTAAGGTGTCCAAACCAAACAGGGTTGTACTCTGTGAAGCACCACAGTATCTGACATACATGTCAGCACTGAATACCGTGTAAGTCCATTAAGTTGTCGCAAGCGGAAAAAAAAATGTAAATAAACATGTTTAATACAGGCGACTAAAGTGAATTTACCCACCCCTTTTTTAACATGCAAATCTCCAACAAAACAAATCTTTAACTCAACACAAATCAGGCAGTGGGCTCAAAACAAAACAACATCCACTAACTCCCTAGTATGTTGCAAAAAAACTAAATCGGTGATATTATTGTAGAAGCACAACACACGAACATATGATGAAGAACCCCAAAAGAGTTACTTCAAGTCAAGTCGGTCGGTGTGGAAAGTGTTGGTCCACCTGGTGTCTGACCATCCCAAGGTTACTTGGGGGACATGTCTTGGTCTCAAGTTGTAGTGTTCAGTAGGCACAGGAACCAAGTCAGTCAATATGAAGTCGTCGGTTTGAGAGTTATGAGTCGCTGTGGCAGCCTCATTCACAGGAGTCAGTGTAGAGTGGGTCTGGTCAGAGTCAGTGTTACAGACAGATTCATCGTCATGGAGAGACATGGGGACAGCAGATGTTGAAGAGACGTCGATGTTCGAACTGCTCGGTTCTGGTAAATCCAGGTCAGGAGGCATGTCGTTGGTCGCGGAATCAGGGCTCTGGCAAACAGCAGGCACGTGACTTGTCTGTTGGGGAGAGGCTGTGTTCCATGTGTGAAATGGCAGCAGGTTCACCACATGAAAAACTCCTGCATCTGCTCCGGTGTCAATTCTGGTAAGTCTGTAGTTC